>NC_056730.1:394880993-395242243 GCF_019279795.1 Protopterus annectens | reverse complement strand
TCACAAACTACAGACGTTTTGCTGAAACACAAGTGCCACTCGATTTATTTTGCAGGTGTGACACTGCACATTTCAAAGGATGACATCAACATTGTGTATTACATCAATGTTTCTGCTAATAAATGTTGCCCTGCACAAGCACACTGAATAGATATACATCATATATGTATTTCCAGCCTGCACTGCAAGATGAAGAAACACACACTCACAATATAAAGTCATTCCTGTATTTGAACTCTCTACTTATCTACTGACACAGTCTACACACAAGTGTGTCATAGGCACACGCTACAGAAGAAGTCTGACTTCATTTGTGCCAGACTGCATCTTTGAAGGGATGACATCAGCTGTTGCAAAGGAGGTGTGTGTGCAAAAATGACTTCTACAGCCATATAGGATTCTAAATGTTGTCAGTACTAACAGGTGTAGGACAGTCCTCCATCCATTTACATTCACACTCACACACACAGTCAGGATTTTCTCACTGCTGTATTTGAATTCCCTACCTATCTACTGACACAATATACATGTGAGTGTATTATGTGCTCATGTCACAGAAGAGATCTGAGTTTAGTGGTGTGAGAGTGGAAATGATGACCTCATCAGTATGTTGCAAACAGTATGTGTTTGTGGACAGAGGGTAAGGGAGATGTGGGATTCATTTGAACATGTAAATGTTTCTCCCAAGTGGGAGTCAAATGAGCACAGCTGTTGAATTAATCTTTCAGTAGTGCTATGGCCCCACAATTACACAAAGACAAGTTGACTGCTGTGAGATTAAGACCCCCTACCTATCTAGAGAATACAGTATTTAATGCAATAGTCACTGCAGAGGTTTGACTGATGTGGACTCACCCTCCAGTGTAAATGTTTCTCTACTCTGCTAATCCAGTAAGGTCAATAGTATGTAAGGTCATATTTACTTTTCTCTATACACAACCCCGCATAAACAAGTTGACTGCTGTGAGACTGGAACCCCCTACCTATCAAGTTACACCGAAGACATGTGACTTCCATTGAGTGACAGTGCAGTATATTTGACTAGTTTCACATATTGTGTCAGAGAAGATATTGTGCTGTTGAAGTTTTTGTGCAAAGCCATATTTATTGATTTGAAAGAGTAATTTCAATCTTCTTTTCAGTAATAAATATATACTGCTGACTTAGGTCAGCTATGCTGTCATTAATGTTTATTGCATAACAGAGACTGACATTTACCTGTTTTACAGGATGTTGTGTAGATGAGACACACACACACACACACACACACACACACACACACACACACACACACACACACACACTAGTGAAACAAGGGATGAATGATGAAGCAGTCATGGATTATTAGGTATATAGTGATGGTATGCAAACCTTAATGAATGGTACTGATATTAACAATGCTATGTGCTCATGCATGGGCAAGGTGCACTATCAATACAAAATGATCCTTAATGTTCCAATGCAGTAGGGCTAAGTAATGATGACGTATGTGTGCCAATGCTCTATGTGGTTGTATATCATTCTTCTTCTTCTTCTTCTTTAGGCTGCTCCCATTAGGGGTTGCCACAGTAGATCAACTGTCTCCATTTCTTCCTATCCTCTGCATCTTGCTCTGTCACACCGGCCACCTGCATGTCCTCTCTAACCACATCCATAAACCTTATCTTAGGCCTTTCTCTTTTCCTGTTACCTGGCAGCTTCATCCTTAGCATCTTTTTCCCAATATACTCTGCATCCCTCCTCAGCACATGTCTAAACCAATGTAATCTTGCCTCTCTGGCTTTGTCTCCAAACCTTCCAACCTGGGCTGACCCTCTAATACACTTATTCCTAATCCTGTCCACCCTCATCACACCCAGTGCACATCTTAACATCTTCAACTCTGTCACGTCAAGCTCTGACTCCTGCCTTTTTGTCAATGCCACTGTCTCCAACCCATATAACATAGCTGGTCTCACTACCCTCTTGTAGAAACTTCCCTTTCACTCTTACTGGTACTCATCTGTCACAAATCACTCCTGACACTCTTCTCCACCCACTCCATCCTGCCTGTACTCTCTTCTTCACCTTTCTTCCACACTCACCATTACTCTGAACTGTTGATCCCAAGTACTTAGACTCATCCACCTTTGCCACCTCTACTCCCTGCATCCTCACCATTCCTCTATCCTCCCTCTCATTCACACACATATATTCTGTCTTAGTCCTGCTGACCTTCATTTCTCTTCTCTCTAGAGCATATCTCCACCTCTCCAGGGTCTCCTCCACCTGTTCCCTACTCTCACCACAGACCACAATGTCATCTGCAAACATCATAGTCCACGGGGACTCCTGTCTGATCTTGTCTGTCAACCTGTCCATCAACATTGCAAATAAGAAAGGGCTCAGAATTGATCCTTGATGTAATCCCACCTCCACCTTAAACGCATCCGTCACTCCCACCGCAGACCTCACTGCTGTCACACTACCCTCATACATATCCTGTACCACTCTTACATACTTCTCTGACACTCCCGACTTCCTCATGCAATACCACAACTCCTCTCTAGGCACCCTGCCATATGCTTTCTCTAAATCCACAAAGACACAATGCAACTCCTTCTGACCTTCTCTGTACTTCTCCATCAACACTCTCAGAGCAAACATCACATCTGTAGTGCTCTTTCGTGGCATGAAACCATACTGCTGATCACTAATCATCACCTTCCTTCTTAACCTAGCTTCCACTACTCTTTCCCATAACTTCATGCTGTGACTGATCAGTTTAATCCCTCTGTAGTTACTACAGCTCTGCACATCACTCTTATTCTTAAAAATCGGTACCAAAACACTTTTTCTCCATTTCTCAGGCATCCTCTCACTTTCCAAGATTTCATTAAACAATTTAGTTAAAAACTCCACTGCCATTTCACCTAACCACCTCCATGATTCCACAGGTATGTCATCTCATTCTTCATCCTCTTCATAGCTATCCTTACTTCCTCCTTGCTAATCCACTGCACTTCATGATTCACTATCCGCACATCATCCAACCTTCTCTCCCTCTCATTCTCTTTGTTCATCAACCCCTCAAAGTACTCTTTCCATCTGCTCAACACACTCTCCTCACTTGTGAGTATGTTTCCCTCATTATCCTTTATCACCCTTACCTGCTGCACATCTTTACTAGCTCAGTCCCTCTGTCTAGCCAATTGGTACAGGTCCTTTTCTCCCTCCTTAGTGTCCAACCTCTTATACAACTCTTCATACGCCTTATCCTTAGCCTTCACCACCTCTCTCTTTGCCATGCACCTCATCTCCTTATACTCTTGTCTATTTTCTTCATCTCTTTGACAATCCCACTTCTTCTTTGCCAACCTCTTTCTCTGTATACTCTCCTGTACTTCTTCATTTCACCACCAGGTCTCCTTGTCCTCCTTCCTCTTTCCAGTTGTCACATCAAGCACCTTTCTAGCTATCTCTCTTACTAGCTCTGCTGTAGTTACCCAGCTATTTGGTAACTCTTCACTGCCACCCAGTGCCCGTCTTAACTCTTCCCTGAACATCACCTCACAATTACCCTTTTTCAGTTTCCACCATTTGATCCTTGGTGCTGCCCTCACACTCATCCTCCTCTTCTTGATCACCAGTGCCATCCTACAAACCACCATCCTATGTTGCCTAACTACACTTTCCCCTGCCACCACTTTACAGTCTCCAATCTCCTTCAGACTGTCTCTTCTACATAAGATATAATCCACCTGTGTGCATCTTCCTCCACTCTTGTATGTCACCCTATGCTCCTCCCTCTTGTTAAAATATGTATTCATCACAGCCATGTCCATCCTTTTTGCAAAATTCACTACCATCTGACCTTCTGCATTCCTTTGCTTAACATTAGGGCTAAGTAATGATGAAGTATGTTTGCCAAGGCTCTATGTGGTAGTATAACATTAGGGCTAAGTAATGATGACGTATATGTGCCAAGGCTCTATGTGGTTGTATATCATTAGGGTACGTAATAATGAAATATGTGTGCCAATGCTCTAAGCATTTGTATACCATTAGGGCTAAGTAATGATGAAGTATGTGTGCCAAGGCTCTATCTGGTTGTACATCATTAGGGCTAAGTAATGATGAAGTATGTGTGCCAAGGCTCTATCTGGTTGCATATCATTAAGGCTGAGTAACAATGAAGTATGTCTGCCAAGGCTCTATGTGGTTGTATATCATTAGGGTTAAGTAATGATGAAGTATGTGTGCCAAGGCTCTATGTGGTTGTGTATCATAAGGGTAAGTAAAGATGACATATGTGTGCAATGGTTCTACATGGTTGTATATCATTAGGGCTAAGTAATGATGGAGTATGTGTGTTAAGACTCTATGTGGTTGTGTATCATTAGGGTAAGTAATGATGGCATATGTGTCCCAAGGCTCTATGTGGTTGTATATCATTAGGGCTAAGCAATGATGGAGTATATATGACAAGGCTCTACATTGGCTGTATATCATTAGGGCTAAGTAACGATGATGTATGTGTGCCAATGCTCTATATGGTTGTTTATCATTATGACTAAGTAACAATGAAGTATATGTGTCAATGCTCTGTGTGGTTGTATATTATTAGGGCTAAGTAACAATGATGTATGTGTGCCAAGGCTCTATGTGGTTGTGTATCATTTGCAACTGTAAGTGCTGCAGTGCAGACAAACAACTGTAAAGAATGTTCAGTCAACCACACATTTCACTGCAGGTCACTTTTGTACAGTAAGCCACTTCCACGTAATATAGTAATAACATGAAGGTTCAATACTTATCTGTGTTCAACGTCTCTTGCTAAAGCGCAATGCAGAGAAACTCATTGTCATGGATGCTGGCAAAGTATCAGCGCATGCGTGATTCTAATTTGAGGTATTGAACTTGGAATGTGAAATAACAGTGTTCAGTGGTGCTCCATGCCAACTTTTTTACAAATAAGGAACAGAGAAAAAATTATCTGATTGTTACTAAATGTAGAAGACTTGCATTTTATGTTAATGTTTAACATGTCATGATGTGAACATTTGCCATAGCAGCATTTGCTCAGTGCCTTGCAGACACACTTTGCACTTGGACCAAAGCTTATTATTATTCAAAAATGAATTGGGATTGCCTTCCCCATTTGCATGACTTTAGGTGGTGAGCAAACAGGGCTCACTGCTGAAGGAAACAGTGAAAACTTTAATTTGGTTACCCTTCTGTAGTGCAAACAGGATTAGTGGTGATGGGCAGCCGTCAGCAATCTGCACATTAGAGAGTGGAGAAAATCCACCTGTCACCTAAACTTTCTCTGTAGCACAAGGTCAATGAACTAAAGGAAAGGTGAAGCAGGGTTTGGATCCAGTAGGCAGATAACTTTACAAAGGGTGTCAGAATGTGATTATTTTAAGTTATTTGTTCATGACTGTCACACTACATAGGAATGTCTATTCTAAATATGTTGATTGCCCAAACTGTGTCAGTAATGCCTACTGAAATAAATGTTGATATGTACTATATATAATAGTATATCTAATACAGTACACAGATGACTCCACACTCATCTGTACATCTGACAACATGGCACACCTCAAAAAATTACTCAGGAAGATTTAACAGCAACTGAAACATGGCTTTATAACTTACAACTAGTGCTCAACTCTAAAAAGAAAATCAAACTACTAGTTTTATCCCACAAATACCTCTCCCATGAAAAAACAAAAGTTAAAGACCTCTCTCTTCATAATACAGCAATTGAAGTCACTTCTCATAGCATATTATTAGGGATGATAATGGATGATAATCTTAAATTCAACCTGCATATACAAAATTGGATAATAAAAACTCATCAAAAATTAGGGATGCTCCAGGCTTGAGAAAGAGTTCTTGTGAAGCTTTTTGATTTTTCAATGGCAAAATACAGCATGAAGGTAATTTAAACAAGTAGATTGTGCTCAAGAATGTGGTATGGCTCTCATACATAGCAAAAAAAAAAACATAACTGTCAAATCTTATATTTTTCCCATCGACTTGGACTGGATTTCCTGACCATGCAGCTCTTAGTATTGTCTTTGTCTTGTGTAGATAGACATTTTACAATGATGGATCTCACAGCTGTTGAATTTTTTGATGCAGATATATATGACAGGGACCTGTGGGCTCTCTCGATTCTGATAGTTAATTTTTGGAAGCCAATCATTTAGGAAGAGAATCATATTATTTCCTTCCATTTTCTCTGGAACTCCATAGATACTAATGTTGTTTCTTCTAGATCTACATTCTAGGTCTTCCACCTTTTCTAGTAACTGGTTATTTTGTTTTAGTAAAAAGTTTATCTGGTTGTCATTTTCCATTTGCCTGCCATCTATTTCACTTACTGATTCTTCTATAGCTGCTATTTGGTCAGAGTGAGTAGTAATAATTTCCTTTATGTCATCAATTTGATTTTTGCTTTCTTTCTTCATATTTTCCATAATCTTCTCTAAATTATCCATCTTTATAGAAAGGTCTTGAATGCTGGTGATTATTGTTTGAAGTTCCTTTTTCAAAGTGCTGTCTTGTAGATATGTCTTCGAGTGACTCATAGCTGTTTCAGTCTGTAACTGGTGACAGAAGTTCTGACAGGTAGTATGTTGGTAAATACAAAACCAACAAACAACAGAATACAAAGATAGAATACCACAAGCAAACAGGATACAAAAAATGTTTATTCTTCTTTAGCGCCTCGACTTAACCAGTCTTTAAGAAGTATACAATACTAATGACAAAACATTCCCCTTAAATAGCTCACCTTAATTAAACAATTATAGCAGAATCAACTAATTAAATCAAATATTTCCAATTAATTTCACAGTTAAGGCCATGTGGAGACAAAGTATTATACTTTAAAATAAATAAAGATTCCTTAGAAAGTAATTTATTCTTTAACATTTCATCATCCCCTAATTTAACAAAACCTTTATCTAAAATAGTAGCTTGCAACAACTTATAATCACTTTTGCGATACTGCATATAATGCATTGCAATAGAACTTTCCACTCTACATTTCTTTATGTCTCTGACATGTTCTTGTAGTCAATGTTTAAACATTCTTTTAGACTCCCCAATGTATATTAAAATTACATGGACAGCGTAAAGCATAAATAACACCAGAAGTAGTACATGAAAAGCTAGCTAACACAGTAAAAGTATGTTGGTAAATAATTGAAAAAATTAAGATTTCTTTTGATAAAGTTGTTCACAATATCAAGATAAGTAGTTGTGGAAAAATCTTCAATGTTTGTTTAGTTAAAATAGAAAAATCCTGTCAGAAAAAATCATTTCAGGCAGACCATCAAGAAAGTGCAGGTAACTCCTTAGCATCTTGGCCACGCCCCCTAAAACACTTCCTGATTTTTTGTAAACTGATTACATCACTGTAACAGCATGAATAGACATGCAGCATGAACTTTGACCTCTCAGCATGCTCAGATGATGTTATCTGAGGAGAATAAGGAAGTTAATGCCACAAAATTGCTGGGAACAAAAGGACTATTAAGAAATGAAAGGATTTGCTTTAAGTAAGTGCTAAATGCTGTACATTGTTATACACATTTTTTTAATGGTAAATGATATGTTGACTTTGTTAAAATGCATATTCAGTGTTTTAATTACTTGTATCAATGCAGATATTTAAAAAAGCTTTTAACTGAAGTTCACAGATAGGTTTGCAAAAAGGCTTCTATGTGTTCAGTTAATGAAAATATTTAGCATACAGAAATATTTTTTTTATTTGTCTGTTTCTCTCCTTTTCTGTTTATGATAATTATTGTGCTTTCCTCAGTTTAACTGACTTATTTATATCTCCAGTTTGATGAAAGTAAGACACGTATGCTTTTAAAAGACCAAGGTTCTTATTTAACTACAATCTGTAAAAAAAAAGTACCAGCTCTCCTAAATTTACAGAGAGAGTTACTTACTAGTTTCTAGATACCTGTTTTGTTACATAGCTTTAATAACTAACCTTTTTGAATATAGCTTATTCTAAGATACATATGCACAGGTCAGTAATCATGAACTTTGGTATACATTTGTAGTCCATATACATTGTTCTATCTAGGTATACATAGGTATAGCTCTATATGACTAACACACAATCACCCTTAAAATATGTACCTAGATATGTGAACTCTTTCCATTTTGTTGTGATCACCCTTGCATTAAAAAAATTACTAGACAAAAATGTAAAAAATTAACTATCTAATGAATATTAACTGTCTAATGAATTGTTAATGCATTTTAAAAATACTAATAACTGACAGCAATTTTGCAACCTGTTACATTATGTTTGCATACCAGTATATAGGGGTCTGAGGTATTCAAGCCTACATTTTCTGTGTATCTATGGCATTTGCTGTTTAATTGTTGCATATTACTGTGTCTGTGTCATTTATACATGTACATGTTTATAGTTGTCCCTAGTATAATATGCACAGAAGTCAGATATTAATAATTTCTTAATTTGTTATTGCCAGGACTTGCAATACCTGTTCTTATTAATTTACAGAGAGAGTTACTTACTAGTTTTTGGATAGCTGTTGTGCTCTCTAGTTTAAATCTTAATAGCTTTTACTTAAAATTGTTGATAGTTCCATGTTTTTTATTAACTTTATCTGGAAAACGTTTTAGACTCATTGCTAAACATAAGCTACCTAAAGACATTACTATTTTCCTACTCTGGTAACAGTACACTAGGTCTTTTGTTTTAAAAATACTCTCTAATTTGGTTGTACAATGATAATTACTTCTAATATACATAATTATCACAAATAACATATTAACTTTAATTTCACACAATTTGATATTTCACTACTCAAATCAGTAACAATTCTAAGGAATCACTTCTTATTACATTCTATACAGTTATTGTAATGGCAGTAGCACAGAACGGATGTAGATCACTGTTCTTAGGATGGACAAAGGTGATTTTAAGGAACTTCTCATTAAACCAGGAAATAAATATTCCATATTTAGACTTGTAAATAGCTTTAAATGTTTTACAGTTATACTCAGTGTTCATGTTATGCTCATAGGTTCATATCTGATGGCATAGCATAACAGAATCTTTACTATCTAACACAATCTATAGGAATGTTTTCATATAAATGTTTGTCCTTAAATGTAAATGGACTCAACAATCCTATAAAGAGAGGAAGCTTAACCAAATATTTGAAAACTAAGAAAGTAGATATTGCATTCTTGCAAGAAACTCATATAATAGAAGATTTGAATAGGATGTCTTTTAATGGCTACTCTATACTTGCAGAATCTCATTTTCAGACCAAAAGAAGAGGCACCATGATATTGTGGAGGAAAACACTACCAGTACCTAAAATAATCGACATGTATTCAGACAAAAATGGCATGTTCTGTTTAATTATTCTAGAAATAAATAAAAAACTAATCACATTAGCCAATATTTATTGGATACCCAGTGTTGGTGCTGCAACAGCGAATAAATATCTTGACTTGCAATCAAATCTAAGGGAGAAATAATATATGCAGGTGATTTTAACTGTATTTTCTCCAGAAGTGACACTACTAAATATGATAAGTTTAAGATATATGCACTTGCTAAAAGATTGAATAACTTCATCAATAATTCAAATATAACAGATATTTATGAAAAAATAGAACCTAAATCCCTAAAATACACACATTACTCATACAGATTCAGTACACAAACTACCACCAATAAGGTATTGGTTACAGATTATTTATTCTCATAAATTCAGGAAGTTTTCATTAGCTCCTGCCCAATGTCCAACCACAACGCTATTTTCTTTAAAATCCACATGAAATCGAATCATCTAGTATATTGGGAAAGAACACCAGCATACATTGTTAAGATAACCGGGTTTAAGGAATGGTTACTGAAAGAAATCAAAATATTTCTACACATAAATGACAATGATAGTACTTCTAAAGTTATTGTCTGGGATACACTGAAATCTTAAATTTTTGGTAAAATCAAAACCTGGTACCTAAACAAACGAAAGGAATGGGATAGTACGCTATCGAGAATACATTCAAAAATTGATGAACTAAAAAGAAATCTAAATAATAAAGACATAGACACAAATACAGAACTGAAACAATTAAACCTTGATTACATGGAAATTCTTAATCACAAAGTGGCAATAAATTTAGAAAGAATCAAATTGCAGTCTTACTCTGTCAACCCAAAAAACATGCATAGATTAGCTCTGAAATCAAAAACAATAATAAATGTTGAACATATAAGGGAAATTGATGAAACTAAAAATAAAACTAAAATTGTAACAGATTTAGAAGATATTCTTGAGACTTTCAGAAAACAACACAAAAGAATAAATAACACAAATCCAAATATTAATAACAACGTCCCAAAAGTTAACTTCTTAAATGAGATCATAGGCAACAGACTATCAATAGAACAGAATACCAAACTTCTCAAACCAATAACATTAAGTGAACTAAAAAAGAAGATTCAAAGCCTTAAGAACAATAAAGCTCCAGGATTAGATGGATTAATAGGAGAAATATATAAAGTACTCACAGGTGATACATTAAAGATACTTTTGCAAGCTTTTGAGGAATTCAGAAAAAAGACAAGCTCATTCCCTTCCTGGAAATATGCTATGATCTCCCCTATCCTAAAACAGGACAAAGACCCCAAAATAGTAACTTCGTATCATCCCATTTCACTATTTAATGTGGACTACAAAATTTTACATCAATATTAGCTAACAGATTAAATCAACTGATGCCTAACATAATAGGTGATGATCAAACAGCCTTCATCCTAAATAGAAGAGTACAAGACAATGTTATCAGGCTCCTTTCCTTAGTAGATCATAGTAACAGGAAAAAAAGAACTATCAATTATTAGCCTCGACTTAAACAAGGCTTTTGACTCTATAAATCGGTCCTATTTATTTAAAGTATTAGAAGTATATAACTTCTCCCCTGACTTTATCGATATAATTAACAGATTATATGTTAACTCAATATCATACATCAAAATTGGTGCTTTTTTATCAGGTCCGCTCAACATCCTAAAAGGCACTAAACAATGCTGCCCACTCTCCCCCTTATTATTTGCCCTATCAATAGAACCTCTAGCTAACTTCATAACAGCAAATTCTAATATAAGGGGACTTTCTGTTAGTCAAAGCTACATTTCTAAAATACAGCTTTTTGCAGATGATGTCATGCTTACACTTGGAAATATAGATTGCTCTATAGATCAGATAACAAAATCCCTGCAAGTTTTTGAAGAGGTTTCAGGCCTAAGCTTTAATCACACCAAAACAGAAACATTATTAATAAATAAAAAGTAAACACTTTATTAAGAAAACACAACAATTTTAACTGGGCAAATGACATCATTAAGTACTTAGGAATATACATAAAGTCAAACTGGAGTAATACTTTAAAAACAAATTACAAATACATATTATCCACAGTTAAGGAATGTTTAAATAGGTGGAATAAAATGTATTTCACGATAGAAGAAAGACTATCATTAATATAAATTATCATATTACCCAAAATTTTGTTCTACTTCCAAACTTTAATTGCCTCCCCATGCAAAAAGTTAAGGAAGCAACTAAATTCAATGTTAATACATTTCCTATGGTTTCCTCAAAAGCCAAGAATCAGCCATGCTTGGCACTACAGAAGCTGGAAAGATGGAGGAATAGCATTCCCAAATTTAGAACTTTATGCAGAATCGACCATACTTAATGTGATGAGATAATGGCTAAACTCCAAATATAGTTCTAATTGGAAAAATCTCCATGTAAGTATCTTATTATCTGACATAGACACAAATATCAACAATAACATGCTCTCAGAAAATAAAAAAAATATTCCTTGTTGTCAAAGAACATTTCTACAATACCAATAATAAGAAAAAAAATTCTCTTTTCACTAATTATATATTAGATAATTTTAAAAAGATAATAAACAAAAATCATATGACAAAAAGCTTAATATTTTTAATATTTCCTATAGCATACACAAAGACATGTCTGGACTCTTTCAATGTATCTAAAATAAAAGTAATGGAAGAAAATGGCTTAGTTTTCTGGTACCAGTTTCTGTGCAATATCCACAAACCATGTTCTCATATGGCCAGGTAAAGCATAAAGCATAACAACTGGTTGAATATACAAATATTTAGAGAATACATAGTTAATGAATTCAAAATATGTCATATCACCAGCACAACACCTTTACTTAAAATGCTTTCTCTTCTTTGTGAAATAAACACTTTGCACGTTAATAATATTCTATCATTGTCAAGTATATATAAATCTTTAAGAACCAATATGCAAATCCCAGAGGACTCCTTATAGAATTTCACAGAGAGAATAAACAAATCCATTTTTTCAGATAGTGATAAAGAATTAGTACTTAAATCAATTAGTAGCACAACGTCATCTCCTTCTTGGAAAATCTTCACTTGGAATACATCCATAGGAGCTTTATTACCCCACATAAGATGGACTTGATATCAAAAAATAATCTTAATAAATGTTGGAGATATGAGGAAATACTTTGTGCAGATTGGGTACACATATTTCTAACATGTAAAATAGTAACTCCATTCTGGATAGAGTTCAGAAATTTCATAAAAGCATTATGGTCAGACAAGTGTGAAGTATCTGACTCAATATTACTGTTTAATGCACCAATACCAACACATATCCCCAAAATACAGGTGCACCTTCTTTGGTCCTTGCTTGTAATTGCAAGAAAAATCATTACGTCAAATTGGAAGTGTAAAAAAATCCTATCATTTACAGATTTTTTACTATTAGCTAAACTTGTATGTAGTAGGGAGTTGCAAACTATTTCAGAAAGAACTACTAAGATAACACATAAGAAATTAACTTGGTTGAAGCTTGAAAAACTTCTAGATAAAATGCAATCACAACAATGACATTACATCTGTTATGGACATTGTAAATAGTTATTGTTCCATGTTATGATGTTTTTAAGACATATATTGTGCATATTTATATATCATATTTCTTGTATTATTTTATTTTATGAAAATCAATAAAAAATGTTTTAAAAACAAATTAGGGATGCTTTACAGAGCCAACAATTTTCTCAGAGATGTAACTAAAGCTACACTTGCCACTACTTATCTACTTCTCACACCCATCCTTACTGCCTTCAGGGATCACAAAAATCAAAACTCGAACAATGCTATAACAAAGTTGATAAACTGGCAGCAAATACCCCTTTCAGAACCTACCACTGTTTAGCACTAAAAAGCCCAAATTGGTTAGAACTATCCCATCAAATAACATATATACAGCTTCTTATCCAGAATCCATCTGCTTGTCCAGCACTAAATAACATTCTATACAACTATGTTCCCAGTTGGTCACTATGATCCAGTGACCAAGAACTCCTGTTTGTCCACAAACCTATCAAATATGCCAAGTATTGTCTGTGCTTGTACCATATTGTTAAGGCCTGGAAGGCCTTATCTCTATCCATCAGGTCAATACCCTCCCTCCCATAATTCAAAACCATTCTGAAAGACTTCCTAGCCAAAAGATGGCTTTGTTCTTGCTCAACACCAATGGGCTCATACCCAGTCGGACATTCCCAGTAATCAAATGTCAATTGGTCAATCAATCAATCAATAAATAAATTTATATTTATTTTGGCTATGGTTCAAGGAAAATCACAAGTTAATTGGGTGTACAATTTGTTAAATGTGACAAGGAAGGTATATATTTTAAATTAACTGTTGTGACTCAGCACATATCATAACTATGCAAATGCAAACTCAGAGAAAACAAAATTAACAATGATTTATACAAAGCAAAAGGGAAATGACAACATGATAAGGTGAAACTCATTGTAGTAATTGGTAAACAAGTAGAAGCCTTCACAAGAACAACTTGTTCCTCAAAGAGAAAATGCAAACATTAATTCATGTTAGTAATAAGCATTTCAAAGTGTGGAATGTTACCAAAGAAATAAACATAAAATTTAAAATGACATATTTAAAATTCTTAAACAAGTTGTTCTTGTGAAGGCTTCTACTTGTTTACCAATTACTACAATGAGTTTCACCTTATCATGTTGTCATTTCCCTTTTGCTTTGTATAAAAGGGGCGTGCACTTTTACCTCATTGTTAATTTTGTTTTCTCTGAGGAAGCTGCACCTTTGTGCTTAAAACGTTTGTGATAAATAAATTTGTTAAGACTACCTACTTGTTGTTATTCCACATATCATAACTATGTTTGTAGGGCAGCATGTCTTGTGACGTGTGGACATTATGTTTCCTCACAGTAAACACAGTAGCTAAACGGTATAAGATGAACATTTTATATATCAGCCTAATAAATATGTTACAGTAACATGATAAGACAGAAAGGGTGATGAGGGACCCAGAGATGGAGATACACATGAGTTTGTGTTATGAGACATTTCTGAATATCTGTATGGTGTGTTTGCATTAGTTGTCTTCTCATTCAGAATGAGTCCTGCTCTATAACATTAAGTCATTGATATAGTGATAGCGAAGGTGCAGCAGTGACAATAGACAATGTAGCCACATAAATATGGAAGAGTAACTTTATCACATTTTATTACCCTATGTCTTATATCAGTTCTAGCCTCCCTTAAACTTTATATGATATTCAGCAGCCTATATCTGTTTCAGTATAGTGCATTGGACATATTCCCATTTGTGTTAAACTAACATTGCGAATGTAGTCTAAGGGAGAAACTGGCCACATTTTGCAATAACTATTGAAATGCTACTTAGCATGACATAGTACACTTTCTTGTTGCCAGACCTTGTGTAAATGCTGAGGACTATGACTGATAAAACAGGAGGTGTAGACAGATACATAGGCAACACATACACATCAAAGAGACTTATAAAAATAGACAGTAAGAGTTTCACCTTCTGCTTGATTAGAACCCATAACAAGATGGGAACTTAAGTTTATGGGCTTGAGCATTATTTCAACATACCATAAAAGGAATTATATTGCTAAAAATCACAGCACTGAAGGAACAGTGATAATCTTTTGAGCCAATGGAAGATATAGGTGGTAGCCTTCAGCAAAGTAATGACAATATGAAATGTGAAAAATAGGTTGATAGGAAAGCAGTGAAATGGGGGGGGGGCAAGCAGAGGGGAGGACACAGGGGAAAGAACAGAAGAATTTGCATTTAGGTAGTGGGAGAGAATTATAGTTATCCACTTCTTCACAACATAAATGTAGAACTGTAGACAGAATTTGCTGAATTTGGACTGTCACCACACCAAGGGTAGGTAACAACAACAGAAAAATGTTGTACAGCCAACTGTACCAAATCCAGTGTGTCAAGAAGACACATAAGTGAAGTGGAGAGCTATGTAAGGGTAATTTTTATGGGGCAGAAGCTCATTTTTTTTACTTTCAAAGAGGGTGATGTTGGGGAAGTGGCTTAGAAATGTGAAAATCAGGTAGGTAGGGTAGGTGAGAAAGCAGGCATACCGGACATCCAAGGCAGACAGAGATGGTGATGGACACAAAAGGCTGGGGGACACCATGACTGAGGATAGGTAGGGGACATCAGAGGTGCCCCCTCATCATGCCTATGAACTGTGAGATTCTAGTCCTCGCTCTCAGAAGTGTCATCACTGTCCCCTGTCTCAGTTTCCTGTGTCAGTGCTCGACATGGCCTCGTCTTTGCAATATGATGAACCACTTTTTTACTTGTCAGATCTTACTGGGTGACAAAATCACCATCTCCAGTACTACTACTCTCAGAGGGTAACAGTGCACCAGCAGCTGGGGCAGAGCTAGTTGAAACAGATGGGGCAGGCAGGCCAGGAATTGTAGAGGCAGTGCTGACAAGTGTTGACCCTGAAGTACTGGATGTTGAAGCTACAACCTGTGGAGGGAAGGCAGGGTGATCCACAATAGTCAGTCTACCTCTTTATGCAGAATGTCATTTTTTTAAGCAGAAATGTATGACAACAAACAATTTTGAGCCACAGAAAATATAAAAAAAAAAAAAAAGAGAGAGAGAGAAAGAAGAGGTGGTGTCAGACAAAAAAGAGAAAGAATTTGATAATGGTGTGTCCCATAACTTTATTATTATTTTTATTATTTCAAGACATACATATTTATGATTATCCAGTGTGTACACCTTTGCCACATCCAGGAATGATGGGAAGGCCTTTGTCTGTTGTACCGTTAACTATTTGCACTGCTACGATATCATAAATACAAGTATTGATTTGACTATTGCTATATTGCATATGATTGCAATAGTTATTAGGCTTACAGTAAGTCCTGATGCATACATACCTCATGGTTCTCTGGAATAATTGAACCTCTCTTGGTGTGCCTCCCTGTTTGCTGCAATGTCTTCAGCAGCTGTACAATAATGAGGAAGAGGAGAAGATGAGACATGAAAGCATAATGAATACCACTTTGGATGTCTACTTCATTCCATACAATTGAATGGTGATGGGTCAGTATACTTACACAACTGAAGGGTGTCATCAGTTCTAAACTCATCCTCCCATTGGTTAAGGAGGTCCTTCTTATGCCATGTCAGGTCACTGTAGTGTTAACGACATTGCTGTCCAGTGTTAGTTATGCCAGTTGTACTGGTGACAGCCTTGGCTAAGCTGTTCCAAGGCTCAGTCTTATACTGAGACTCAGTATAGTCCCCCCTACAGTAGCCAATGTCTGTAGTGCTTCATGAGGAGTGCCACAAAAAATTCTAGACACCCCACCTCTGTGCTCTAAATTTAGCCCTATCATCTCCCTCATCAGCCATCTCTGCAGAAGTCAAACAGCAAATCTATGTATTAATTCACACCAAATTCCAATCCTGCATTTAACACCCAGTGTACAAAGAAGCAGACCCATGCCAACTGTATTTGTATGAAGGAAAGCAGAGAGATCCATTGCCAAAGTGGCAGGGATCATATCAAACAACACTGAAAGTATGAAACATTGCAGTTTTGCCATGTGTGATACTCAACCTATTCACGCTTTTTCCAATGGCCATGCTTAATGGCTTGGCTTATAAGCCTTGGTCTTTGAAAGGTTAAATAGGATGACTTGGGACATAATTTGTAGAGACTCATATACTGTAAAAAGTTAGTTGTACAAGGTGGGAATCATACCTCTATAAAAAAAAAGGCTGCATTATTTTAAAGCCAGGTTATTATTTCTTAGTGGTACAGGAGAACTCCATTTCAGCCCATGGTCATTACAAATATTCTGCATTCATTATGGACAGAGACACACTTCAGATAGGCCTGTATGTGTGTGACTTTAAGAAGTCCTGGGAACTGTATTCTCATAAAAGAGGCAGTATTACTGCTTGTAATTATATTTCAGATGGATAGACTTTCATGAGCTGAGTAATACAGGCTGGGTTATGATACATACATACTTCACAACACATACTGTCCTAAACACATAGCTGGGCTATGTGAATGGTCAATACGATTTTAACTAAAGTAGATATGCAAGTGCATTTTTAATTAATTATCATAATTGTCATGCTTAAACAATTATACACACAATCAAATGGGTTTCATAAGTAAGCCATTAATGAGATATGCTGCCTAGTAAAGTATAGGTACCAAAGCTACTTATGATAGCCATTTATATGTAGTATTACCTTCATAATTAAAGTGTTGTCAGAAATGGCATTCTGACAACCCTTTGTAAAAATGTGTTACTTGGATTCAAACCCTGGATCAACTGTGTTCTGCCTCTAAAGTTACTGCACGTACACCTGGTGCCACAGAGACAGCTTTGTTGCAGGTGGATGTTCATCCAAAAGTGCGGATGTCCACACATTGCAGCTAAGCATTTTTGTGTTACAGAAGGTTGCCTAAATAACTTTTCACTTTTTTTCTTAAGCAGGTAAACTTGATTGCATGTCACTCAGCAGTGAGTAAGTGCAAAAGGCAAAAAAACAGAAAAAAGGAATATGAAGTTGTGATGACAGTATAACTTACATTTTGAGTAATAATTTCTGTATTCTCTTCACACAGTATGGATCTGAAACCAAGAGCAACTCTGTTATTGGTCCAAAGTCACTGCATTTACAGCTTGCAACACAGACAGAGGTAGATATGAAGTGCACTTCACTCACTCAATACAGATCCCATGCAACGGTGCCAGGAGTGTTTGCGCTAATGAAGATTATAGAAATTAGATTTTTCACTCGTCCCTTCAGCTGTGGGCACTGTTTGCTCTCTGCCAAGCAGTGCACAAATTACAAAGGCAAAAAAATATTATATTCCAAACCACAACAAACAGTGACAAAGATCACCTGTATTTCCTTTCATCAACAGTTATATCATTACCAACACATGGAGCATTTTCACATCTGTTGTACACATTACAAGCACATGTGAGCTACACATCATCAGCATGTCATGTAGTGTCAATGCCTCTCAAAAGGGACCTACAGACAATGACAGGAGGTCATGCTTGGTAGACTACATATAATTAGTCAGGACACAAAGTATGCCGTTAGGAAGTACTTCACAATGTGATAAGGTATGATTCTGAGAGTTTGTACAGTATATGTGACAGATCTGTCCACAGCACTCATGTTAATCCTTGTCTGTTATAATACTTTACAACCTGTTATATGATACCGTATCCTGTACTACTATTATTATTAATAAGGACAACAGGTGACTAGACAACAACACCTTTGCAACCTCAACTCACATGAGCTACAGGTAAGAAATGAACATTTATCACATCCTTTAGCATATGCATTTCATATATACGTATGAACAGCAGTAAATGAAAAAATTCTGCATATCACCTAAGTATCACTGTAGCACACTGTGTAAATGCAATGAGTTTGAAAACAGGACAGATGATGTAGAGTTTGAATCCCGCTTGCACATTTTTTTTAACTGGATATAGAATAACTGTGCAACAATAAAATATATATATATATATATATATATATATATATATATATATATATATATATATATATATACATATATATAGGGTCCACTTCAAAATATTGACTTTCAAAATACCTAAACTCAAAATACTGAGACCAAAATCTCTAAATCTCAAAATACTGAAAACTCAAAATATCGAAACAAAACCACAGTACAGCAACACAACTATATTGCAGCAGAACTACATACAGAAACATATTACTCTTCTGCAAGTATAGGCAGGGGGGGCAAGCCACCCTGCACCCCCCCATATGGGGGCTGGGCCCCCCCACTGCTTAAATATATCAACTCCAAGATTGCACTTCAGTAGACTAAAGTTCAATCTTGGAGTAGCAGGGGGTGTGGGTGGCGCAGCCCCCCCACATGGGGGGGGGTGCAACAGGGCTTGCCCCATATGGTTTGTGTTTTATTTGTTTTAGTATGTACTTGTGTTGGAATATAAGTGCTGGTATCATGTGTGTTTTCAGTATTTTGAGTTTTCAGTATTTTGAGCTTTAGAGATTTTGGTCTCAGTATTTTGAGTTTAGGTATTTTGAAGGTCAGTATTTTGAAGTGGACCCATATATATATATATATATATATATATATATATATATATATATATATTAAGAGAGGGAGAGAGAGAGAGATACAGAAATACAAGGAAATAGACAGTAGAAAGTATCGGTGTGAGGTTATGGCAGTTAAGGTTTTGAAGGCTATTTTATGACTACCTAACTTATAAATAATACCTGGAATAATTATAAGTGGTAAAACAGAGAAATTATTTGTAAACTATACCATTCCAGCTCCTATGTGATTAATGCCTGTGGTGAATTATAACTCATCTCAAAACAGAAATTTTGGCAGAACTTGGCAAATGCCTTTAATATTCCTTTTCTGTCTCGCAGTTCAGCAGTCATTTATCCCAAAAGACGTCAGTCCTATTTTTGATTGCACAAATCTTGTGTTTACATACTAGAAGTTGAACCAACTCATCTCCAGCCACCCACCAGAATGCGTCCTGTCTGCCTAACTCTGTCTCAAAGCTGGACGAATACCTTATCTTTAATAGTTCCCTAATCCCTAACTTGTTCCTATAATCTTCTAGGCTTGGCTTTTACTCTTCCTTAATCTCATTTGCAGCATTTTCAACCTTACCCTCCAAAACAGAAATTTGTCACACTGCTAGTCTCATGTCAGTCTCTCTTCACATTAGCAGTAATCTCTTAGTAATATTACTTGTACCTCATGAAACCTCTAAATTACAATGTATCATGAGAACATCATGTTTTCTGGTTTGCAGATGCAGTAGGTGTAACGTTACGTCTTCTCTCCACATTTAATGACTGAACTTACAGAACATACCTCCTCCACCATTTGCCTACCAGTGATGTGTGATTTAAAATCTCCCCCTGTAAAAGGATTATCTCAGGTATCTCAAATGCACCTACTGGGCCTGCCAACAAATAGTCTTGGCAATGTTTATCTTTAAAAGAAAACAGAAGTGAGACCATCTACGGGGGCAATAAAATTAATATGGCAATATGTCTGTGAAAATTATGGGACTTGCCTCCCCCCTTAATGGTTATGTAACATCTGTCTGGGGGTTAAGTTGTCTCCATCCACTATATGTGCTCTCTGTCACATTTCTGTCTTAACCAGAATATCATGACTAAAATGACTGATTCAGGTTTGGAAAACACACAATTTATTACAAATGATCTTCTAACTGATGTTGATAATTCTGAAAAAAAAGCTGAAACTATTTTGATTCTTTTGGGTCTGCAAGCATACATTGCTGATCATTGTCCCAGAGCTAAGATGAATAACTCATTTAGTTATTACATACATTTTAATGACTAGATTTACATATTTTTTTATTTTATTTTATACAGTGGCATAGAAAGACTATTATAATCTTCAGCAGTGACCCTTGTGGAGGTGTGCATGCCTTTATCTTTATATGATAATGCATAGAGACCATTAATATCTAATATGTTTCTTTATCAATATTCATCAATATTTGGACATCCCCATTCAGTCATTAGAGTTGACATGGTTCTAGTATTCAAAGGTTCACATCTCAGCAGTGCTTATTTATATGATAGTTATAAAGGACACCTTATATGGAACAATCTGAGGATGTTTTTCCAAGATAAGCCAAAGTCATTATAGATAACATATTTTGCACCTACAATTAGTCAGCAGATGCATACACACACACACACACACACACACACACACACACACACACACACACACACACACACACACACAAACAAACATACACACTTTAATAAATCAAATACACATCTTCTGACATGTTGGCCTGGCTTACTGGCTAAAAAAAAAATACATATTCCTACTTTCCTGCCCTGGCTACCTACATTTCAGGTTGTCTCAGTCACCTGACGTTCTCAGTAGCTATGCAGATTGGTGGTACATTATTTATGAAGTCACAAGCTGTACTGTTTTCAAAACAGTCTGGCAAATGAAATATGCTGATTTTTTTCCCTTTTTCTTTTAACTATGAGCTCCTCACATGCACATATGCTGAGTTCTGAGCACCCGAGCACCAGAGAGAGAGAAATAAAGTTGACTTATTTTAACCTAAAAATAAGTCAACTTTTAAAAAATGCTGCCAGTTTTCTTCTTCTTCTTCTTTTTATTTTAAAGGGGGGGGGGGTGCACTCCAGCAGCCAGTACCATGAACCACCCCTGCTCTAGGACCTGAGTGGTACAGCAACGTCATCCCCTGATTTATAGACTTCTTCAAGCCTGATATGGAGAATATATGACTGCATCACAGGTATGTGTTTGCATTTGTTTATTTACTTACTAACTTATTTGCTTATGCTTACCAGGAAAGTCCACCTGGGTTATGTTGCCCATTTCCAACAGAGACCCAGGGAAGCAGCTACAAGAAATAACCAGTGTAAAAGATTACAAAGTATAAACACTAAAGAAAGGAGAGTGTACAAAATAAAGAAATTCATGTGTTCAAAGGTGTATACTAGGCTAACAACCACAGGGGCCTTTGTAAGCCTACCCATGCATTCCAAATGTCTCCCACAAGTTTGAGTACTAGAGGTTATTTTAAGGGGAATATATAAGCTAGGGTATGATTTACAGACTGCCTCTGTCTATTAGAGACACAGGTCATAGACCAGGGATGAATTCCTGATTTCCCATCCACTGGTAAAGGTTATACTTGAATAGGTTTAGGGAAGAAGTCTGCTTTACATGGATGGGGAGCATGTTCCAGAGGAGTGGAATTCTCTGAGATACGTATCTGTCCCTCCAACATGTCCTATTTTTAAGTCCCTAGAGTCAGTAGTTGTAATGTTATTGGTCTTGCAAATGGGCAAAAAGTCCATCAGAGTGAGATCCAAGGATATCTTATATGCTAAGCAAGGATTGCCTCAACATTCTGCATGAAACATAAGGCTTTGAGGTGATCTGCAGAGGATATGTTGTTTACACCCTGTATTCTTTTTGTAAGGATCCTCTTTGGATGTTCCAGTTGCTGCATGTGCTTGTTCAGGAAAATACTAAAGAGGGCATTGCACTCAATGATGGGTCTGATGTATGCAGAACACAGAAGAATGATGACCTCTTTGGACATAGATGTTATGCCCTTGCTTATAAGCTGAGCAACATAGAATGATTTCCATGCTACCTTAGACACATGTTGGTTGAAAAACAAGTCAGTGTCCACATATGTCACCATATCCCTGACTACTGGGTCCACTCTAAGGGGTGTGTTACCAATGGGGCAGTTTCTGAGGGTGGCTGGCTTCCAAAAGGATACTATTATGCATTTTTGGTATTGAGTTTTAAGTTATGGCTTTGGTACCAATCATTTGTCTGTGTTAATATTTTCTGTAGGATGTTAGTGTCTTGGGGGTTTCTCTGACTGCTCCTAGTTTGCAGTTATCTACAAACTTGGTCAGCCAGAGGCTTTTGACCTTGGTTTTGACTTCTGAGAAGTAAATGCCAAAAAGGAGCAGGCCCAGCACAAACATCTGAGGGACTTCACTAGTCACCAGCCTTTTTGTGGAGGTGGTCTCCCCTATCCTAGCTTCCTGGGTCCTACGTGAAAACCAGCTACCTATCCAGCATATAACATAGGGGTTAATGCCTACTTCTGGGAGTCTGTTTACAGTGCCCAAATTGGGTATTGTGTCAAAAGCCTTAGCCAGGTCAAGGTAAGCAATATACACCATTTTACCCTCATCCATTGCCTTAGTGACCTTTTCAAAAAAGTTCACTAGGATGAGTAGATATGATATGCATTTCACGAAGCCAAACTGGATTGGATCCAGTGTCTGGAGGCTTCCTATGTCATTATTAATCAGAGCCATGATAATTCTTGATTCTCACCTTTAAGAGAAATTATTTAGGTTTAAAATGGCCCTCAAGGGCAGCTAGCCTAGTACTTATCTATGAACCTATCCTGTTTCAGACACCTTAAGGTATGTTTGTTTATGAAGTAGATTGAGACACCTCCACCTTTAGTCCCTTGTTTTTGAAGTAGATTGAGACACTTCCACCTTTAGTTCCTGCTTGTTCATAGGTTCATAGGTTCATTGGTGTGTACTTGGCTAATAGCCCTGGAGCCTGTACAAGCCTAGCCCATAGGATTACCATGGCATTGTGCCACCCAACCTTAGTTCCCAGTGCCTCTGTCGAATAAAGACACTGGAGTGATCTCTGGGGTGAATTTTCTATTTCCCATCTACTCATCAAGATTTCTCTTGAAGAGGGCCAGTGAGGTTCACTGCTTGACATGTATGGGAAGTCTATTCCATAGCATGGGCAGTCTCTGTGTTATGAACCTGTCCCGTCAGCATGTTTTGTTGATTGTGGTAATGAGGTTGAGGAAAATGGAGCATGTGGTGAAGATGGATTGGGATTTCTTTAGATGTAGCATTTCTAACAGATCTGGGTCAGACATGGCTTTGTAAGTCAAGCAGAGATCGCCTCTAAGTAGGCAATAAGAGACAGAGCATAGTTGGAGTTTTTTGAGTCTGTCCATATATGACACATGTTTAAGGCCTAGAATCCTCTTTGTGAGGTACTTTTGCAGCCTCTTCAGTTATTCCAGGTGTTTAGTGAGGTACATGTCAAATGGGGCATTGTACTCAATGATTGGCCTAATGAGGGAAGAGTAGAGGGAGACAATGACCTCTTCCTTCCTAGATGCAAAACCCTTAGTAATGACATGTGCTACATAGAAGGACTTTCTGACCACAGTGGCAATGTGATGGTCAAAAGAGAAGTTGTTGTCAACCTGTGTTCCCTGATTTCTTATAACGCCTTCTGTGTTCAGTGAACTACCTTTGATGTGGTAATTCATGGGAACCAGATTTTTCCCAAAGGGGATGATGACACATTTTTTGGCATTGAGCTTAAGGCTATGGTTCTGGCAACAGTTGTTAGTCTCAGTGAGGCCTTTCTGTAGGATGTCAACATCACTTGGGGAGTTAATAATAGCTCCCAACTTGCAATCGTCTGTGAACTTTGTCAGCCAGAGTCCCCTCGTGTTGGCCTGGACTTCAGAGAAGTAAATACCAAACAGGAGAGGACCTAGGACCGAACCCTGTGGGACTCTACTCGTGAATGTTCGGCAGTCTGACTTGGAGTCAGCTACTTTCACACTGTGGGTTCTATCTGTGAGCTAGTTTGCAACCCACCTAGTGATATAGAGGTTGATGCCTAGCTTAGAGAGTTTTTCTATGATTCCTGAGTGGGGAATGGTATCAAAGGCCTTGGCCAGATCAAGATAGGTTGTATGAACCACCTTGCCTTCATCCACAGCTCTGGTGACTAAGTCAAAGAAGTCAACCAAGTTGAGCAGGCATGATCTACCCTTCACAAAAACCAAACTGTGTGGGATCCAAAGTTTGGATATTCCCTATATCCTTGTTTATTAAGTCCATGATGATGCATTCCATAGCTTTGCATATCAGACTTGTCAGGCTAATGGGGCGATGGTTCCCAGGGTCTGTAGTCGCTCCTCCTTTGTGGAGAGGGATGACTGTAGCAGTGCACCATTTGGTAGGGACAAAGCCTGAGGTGAGGCTGTGGTTGAACAGGGCACACAGGTGAGGTGCTAGTTCACTCTGTAGTTCATGAAGGACACAGCCAGGGATATGGTCAGGTCCCATAGAGGCTATAGTCTTAGCCTTGGACAGTGCTGTTTTGACCTGTGCAGTAGTAATACTGGGTGCCTGGCAATCTACTGGTATTGTGATTGGTCCTTTGGGGGGGGTAAAGTTGGCACTGAATCTGTCGGCCAGTATATTGACAATATCTGTTGGCTTGGTATAGGAGGTACCATTGTGCAGTAGCTCAGAGCAAAGCTGGGTAATGCTATGGAGATTCTTTACATAACTATAGTAGGCCTTGTGTTTGTCTTTACTATCTGCTGCAATTCTATTTTCATAGCTAGCTTTAGAGGATTTGATGAGGGGATCTCAACATTTTGTTGAGGCTGATAAGGGAGTTTTTCCAGTCTTGGGACTTCACCTTATTCTGCATCAGCTTCCACCTTCTATTGTAGAGTTTGTTTATGGCAGGGGACCACCAGATTGGCTTCCCTTTTTTGGAGGAGAGCGTCTTGGTTCTATTGGGTATGGCAAGATCCATGCATTTGTTTATGTGTTCGTACAGTGCATTGGTATAGGATTCGGCAGTCATGCAACTATTATCCATTTGCATGGGTTCCATGAAGTTAGCCACCTCTGTTTTTAGGAGCCCAAATTTAGCTTTGGTGACGTTTTTCATGGTGGTTACCTTTGTGGGGGGGGGGGGATTTCCAAGGTGATTAGTTTGTGGTCAGATCTAACAAGGGAGAAGTTGACTATTGGTGTAGAGCAATGGTTGCCCATGTTAGTAATGACCAGGTCAAGAATGTTGCTACCTCTAGTGGCGGTATGAACGAGCTGGTCCAGGGCATTGGAATTAATGAATTTCAGGAAATGTTTGACAAGTGTATTGTTAAATGAGTAGTTTTCCCAGTTAATGGAGGGGTAGTTGAAGTCACCCAATATGAGAGTTTTAGGTTGGACCTTAATATTCTCAATGGTGCTTAGGAACGTGGAGTGTGAGTCTTGGGACATTGTTGGGGACCTGAATCACTGTGCAGTAGGTGGCCTAAATGTGTTGAAGGCACTGCTGGGGTGCTGCAAATGGCTTTAAACCATGTCTAAGTAACTGCATATATGTATGAATTCTCCAAGATGAGGAGAGCTTGGAGGCAATAGAATTTCTTGTTAAGTCTGCTGGCATTGATCAGTAGTACCTTCAGATTCCCTTGGGTTGATTTTGCTAAGGTTTGTCAGCTTGGCATTGCCTAAAAAGGTACAATGGGGGTTGAATAATGTTCTAGTTAATATTCAAAAGCCTAATAGTGACAGGTGTAGACCATCCTTGGCAAAGCAACATGGTCTGTTGACCATATCCTCCCATGCTGACAAATATTGTACTCCCTTTGAATGACACCAGAAGCTAAACCAATTATTAAAGTCAATTATATTCTGCTCATATAGTGGTATTATACTTGGTGAAGGTGGAATGCTGCTCAGTGCTAGATTTAGACCAGCCTGGGACACATAGTCCGAAAGCTCCATAAGATCTTTCTCTTCATATAGCCAGGAGGTACATCCCAGGTCATTTATACCCACATGGACTATGATGGAGTCATACTGGTACTTGTGGTTCAATGACCTGAGTGAATAAGTGACCTGGTGGATCCTGGCCCTTGATAAGCAACTGACTGTGATTTTCACCTTGATTAGCCAGGTGAATGGGGCATCTGTATGTCTCACAATGGAGTCTGCTATGACTACAGCATTGGCTTATCTTATGGGCTTTGTAGTTGAGGGTCTATTTGTTGTGGATCTATGTATGGTGGTGGGTGTTGTTTTGGTAAAGTGCTTTTGGGTTTGTGGAGGATGATTTATGGTGGTCCAGTGTCTATGTGATCTTTTGGGGTTAGGATGGTTGTTTTTAGTGCCTCATCATATGTTGATCAATGCATTTGATGCATAGTATGTGTGGCGGTTGTAGGGTGTCTGTTACTGACAACCTGACTGTAAATTTGCGAGTTTGCATGCAAGAGTCTTGCCTCCCAAGGCATTGTTCAACTCGATCTCTCGATCTCTTGCATTCTATAGCATTTTCTCTAAGGATTAGTTGGTTGTCAATAAACATGAGACAATTGCTACATTGTCTCAGGAAGTCCATACCCACCAGACTGGTGACAGAGAAGATGATAAAGTGCATATCTATGATGTCAAGTCCTTCTAGGCGAACCATAAGGGTGAGATACAAGAGGGAATAACAGCAGGCCATTTAGGGTACCTCTGAGGCTAAAATCAAAATTTGAAAGCCTGGTAGTATGATGGGTTAATGCAGTGTACTATAGTTGAGAGGGGCCAAGGTTTAACACTTGGCAGAGGTGTTTATTGGGAGAGGTTAGCATAATGGTTAAGGTGTTTACCTTACAGACACAAGATGCAGGGCTTGATTCTCACACGGGGTAATTGGCTAAGCTTAAAATGGCCCATAAAGGCAGTTAGCCTAGTACTAATCCATGAGCCTATGAGTCTATAAAATCTAGGCAATGCAGAAGTAGATTTATGGAGCAGTGGTCCTCAGAGCACAAGCTAGCTACTCTTTGTACAACTGAATTACTGGGTAGAATTTCAAAGGTATTTTGATGGGGAACATTAAGTTTCTAAGATTCTGCATCTATACAAGGCACTGCTAAATACCAATATCCCTCTGGACAGTAAAATTACCTCACATTAAGCCATCATGTTTGTTTCCCAACTCAGACAGACCAGGCTACTCCTTACTGTCTCCAGATGAGTAATCCCAAGTCTTAATGTAAAAAACACAAAGGTTAACTAAAAGTGAACTGCTAATAGAAACCAGTTCAACAACTAAGACAACACTTTTATGGAGATTCTCTAGCAATTCATAGGTTCCTAGGTTCCTAGGTGTATATTAGGCTAATGACCACTAGAGTGCTTATAAGCCTAGCTGTGCAACCCATATGTGACTCACAAATTTGATTTATATGGGGGTGATTTACTGACTGCCTCTGTCCATCAGAGGCATAGAAGCCAGACAAGGGGTGAATTTCTAGTCCAAGTTGCATTTAAATATGGATAGGGAGGAACTCTGCCTCACATGGATAGGGACCCTGTTCCAGCAAATGGGAATTTTCTGAGAAACTTATCTGTCTCTCCATGTCCTAGTTATATCACAAGCAAATTAATTCAGCAAGGGCACTGAAAAACAAATGCACTTTCCACTCTTAAAATGCAGAAAATGCAATAATAATTCAAGAAAACAACACCAGTATACTTAAATAACTTAAGGAAGTGCAATTTATTTCCAAATAAAAGTATGTAGCTCAACCTGGATTGCATTAGATGCAGGAAAAATACTCTGAGTATACAGGCAGGGACACTAAGCACTGCTAAGCTTTGTGGAAATGAGCTGCTCAAATATGTCACATTTTTAGAGGCAATGTATCAGTGGGGCTGAGGTAGACAAGAGCAGGGAAAAAAACAGCAATGTAAAAAACAGAAAAGCACTGGAATGCAACTTTAAGCAGGCAAATGGTAAGCAAACCTTATGCCTCCAGCAGCAAAACTGGAATGTAAACTGCTGTAGAAGCACAGAAGCACAACTCTTGTAATAAAAAATACAGTACTGCCACTACTGCAATCGCACTATAGGCTAAAGCACCAAAGTAGATGGGTCTATATTACAATGTCAAACTCACAGGAGTCCAAACAGTGTAATATCAAACCCAAATGTTCGAAATATGAAAATAGTGAAGCCACTGCACACCAATTTTTTTTCTCAGGGAAAAAAAATCGGTGGGCGGTTTTTGGGGTTTTGCTATCTCCTCCACTGTGGTGCGATCTCGGAGTTGGTATATTTAAGTAGAGGGGGTTGTGGGGAGCACAGCCCCCCACATTGGGGGCAAAGCCCCCTGCATTAGTTTACGTTTAAAGTGTAAGTGTTTTTTTTTTTTTTTGTACCGGAACAGCATTTTTTTCCCTGGGAAAAAAATCGCTGCTCTGTATTTTCGTAATTCTTGGGTTTCGAACTTCATGGTTCGATATTATATCATTCAAACTCCTGTGAGTTCAACGATGTAATTTAGACCCGAGTAGACAGAAATTTACCAGTAATACTATTTATGGAAAAATGCAGAAATAAATGACTGAATGAGGGCAAGCTGTGGCAGTATTTGACAGTTCTTCCACAACTGCAAATGAAACTACAAGACTAAGGTCCCAGACCAAGTTCAAAATAGAAAACAGCTGGTTTTTTTTTTCAAGTAATTCTACTCATGGAGATAGAAGTGCAGTACAATGTGTAAACAATGTTCAGATCTTGCAGCAATTCACAATTCTTCCAAAACTGTAAATGAAACTTCAAGACTACGGTCCTAGAACAAACTAAAATGCAAATAGATAACTTTTTCTTGCTAAAACAGAAAATTCAGAAAAGTACAAAAAGATAACAGTTTCATCACACAGGTCACCTTTTCTTCCCTTTTTGTTGAAAAGCTAATTTCTCTTGGGGCTTTCCATGCTTCTTAGAGTTTTGAATAAGACCTTGAAGGGCATAGCTGTGTACTGGTTACAGCAAACTAACTAAAGAGAGATCTAATTAAATAAAGGTAACAGTAGAGCTGTATGACATCATAACCTGTAGCAAGTCACATTTCTTTTAGTCCTTATGATTCTGAGCAGCAGGACAATATGTTAGACATTCAGAACCATTAGTGTTTACTGTGGGGGGCAAGAAAAACTGTAATTAGCGTAAACCAGTAGGGAGTAAGGGGTAGTGCAGAATGTGGTGTATCAGTGGGTGCTGGGGCACACACAATAATTGGGGAAAACAGCAATGTAATAAAAGCACTGAAATGCAACTTTAAGCAGGCAAATGATGAGCACAATATAAGAATCTAGCAGCAAATGTGGGATGTAAACAGCTGTATAAGAACAGAAGCACAAAGCCTGCAGCACAAATTACAGTTGTGCCACTATTGTAATCCCAATACAGTTTAAGCAACCAGACTAGGGAGAAATTTACCAGTGGCACTGCTTATGGAAAAATGCAGTAAAAATGACTAAAGGAAGCAAGATCTAGCAGTAGTTCACAATTCTCCCACAGCTGCAAAAGAAACTACAAGACTAAGGCCTCAGACTAAGTTCAAAATACAAACAACTGGATTTTTTCAAGTAATTCTGTTTATGGAAATAGATGTGTAGTAAAATGTATTGAATGACGCTCAGATCTTGCAGTAATTCACAATTCTTCCAAAATTGCAAATGAGGCTACAAGACTAAGGGCCCAGAACAAATTAAAATGGAAACAGATGACTTTTTTGGACAAGATACAGTAAAATGCAGACAAGTACAAAAACATCACCTCACAAGTTATTATAAATGCAACTGAAAATGTTTAAACAGAATTGAGATACAACCTTTTTAATTCCCTTTTTGGTGAAAACGTCCCAGAGTTTTATGGAGTAAACTAGAACTATGACACAAAGTTCTAAAAAGTGAAGTTGGTTGTGGTTGTTATTGTCACTGCTGCTGCTGTATTTTGCATCTTTGAAAAACTCAGTCTTCAAAGCAGAGATACATTTTCCTAAGGATAGTATGTTTTTTATCCCTACTTTCAAAGCATTCTATGATTTGGTCTTAATATATAGAAAGGTCTTCTGTAGCAGTCTAATAATTACTGGGAAATATTGTTATGCAGAAGTGATGAATTAGACGAAGGATGAGCTCCAGTGCAGGTACTCATTATTAGTGTCCTTCCTAAAGATGGCCAGTTTTCCAAATGTAAAAGTTCAGAAGCAAAAATATATGTAAGAAGGATATTTATATCAGAAATGGAGAGACTTTCAACCTGATTTGAACATCATTTATACACTCTACTGAATTCTATCTCAATAAATGGAATTACTGGAATGACAAATAAATAAATAAACAAATAAATAAAATAAAATAACTGTCTGTTGAAACTAGAGACAAACAGATTTACGTGAAGAGGTCCCCACAGGTGGATCTAGTCCTGCTCAGCTTGTATGCAATAATGTATTGCTCCGATGGAATGTAGGAAGTCTGGAGGAACAGATCACAGATCATTTACTAGATTACAGGCTACCACAGCTAGTCTGCAAAGGGTCTACCTCATTACGCCATGCTTGTTTATGTACCACATCATTGTGGTGTCATCTCTGATCACTAGCAGAGGGCCCAAGTTCAAAGGTATTTCAGAGATTTGGGAGCACTTATTAGAGCCACCATTTCTTGTAAGTTTACGTCCTTTAATTTGCCTTGCTTTTTCTATGGGCTCTGGACTCTTTCCTTCTTGGACAAAGCTTCCCAACAGACCTCTAACATTTTCTTGGGTGGCGAAAGCCAGGGTACATTTTTTGGCTAGGCTTGTATGGGCCCTAGGGCTGATAGCCTAGTACCTACCTATGAACCTATGTACCTGTTTTAGAGGAATGTACCTATTTTCAGGCTTGACATTCCTCAATCGTGCCATGCATCACATACGATTTTAAAGCTGTTTAGTACATAGGAAGTCAGACTTTATGACCAAAATATTGGTGGCACTATCAATTTAAAAAGAGGACCCATACTTTACATCTACCTTTTTTAGAAGCAAAAAGAAATGACTTTGTGAGGGAGATTTTTGCAGTACCTTTTGTTAACATCTCCAGATTTTACACTGTGTTTAAAATGGTTTAATATCAGAATATTGAAACAAGATGCCCGCAGATGGAAAACTCGAAACACAGATGTTCAAATTTCCATCTGGCTGAACATCTCAGTGTTCGAAAGTTTATATCAGTGAATGCACTGTGCATTCGCTAATATAAACTCGAAGAACTGTACAGACATCATGGTGCAGTGCGGTTTTGGGAAATTCATCCTTTTCCTCACTATAGTGCGATCTCAGAGTTGGAATAATAGTTAGCAGGGGGTGTGTGGGGCACTATCCCCCACAGAGGGGTGCAGAGGGGCTTGCCCCCCAAAAACGTGATGTTAGGTATAGTACTTTCCTTTACCTGAGCTCCTATACGGACATCACATAATGTTTTCGGCAACAGTGTTGAATCTGGTGAATTCATTCAGCTGATTCTACATTGTGACTTGTTCTACATTTTAACTTTCGTTTTATGTATTCAGTGTGTCAAACAGAAATTATTTTTCCATTCGATATTTTGATATTAAACCTTTTAAAATATGTTTAGATTTTTATCACTCTCAATTTTTTAAACTTGTGTTTCTGAGTGGTATTCTATAATCCTACTTGAAGTAGGAAGAGTTATGTGCTATTTTGTATTCAAACTGCATGCTCATTACATGCCCATTTTGCAAGCAGGTTGACAGATATGCTCCCCTAGCTAAGTGCAATGCATATCTGGTTACAGATTGAGTAAGGCTGGAAGGGAAAAAGGGAAACTTGGGTTGAGAGACAACTGATTCACTCACTAAAGTAACCCCTTTTTACAAAACACAGCACTGGAATCCGAAATGAAAGGGGGTACAGATGTTGGGTGCAAGCTGATTTCAAGAACCATTTAATTTGTCCCCCTCCCAAATCACTGAATTAATCACTTAGTACACCAATCATTCATTCACTAAATCAATTAAAAAATTATACTCAAAATATTTAAAAAAGGATCTAAATTTTGGATGCAAAAACAATTAGCATATTACACTGTGTGACTTAGCATGGGTAGCAGTGACACACACACATGGTATTCCTATCACTGTGGATACAGAGGTATGTGTAGCCTTAATTATCCCAGATTTCATTTTATTTTTATTTTATTTTACATGTGTTTACTGGGAGAGTCTGACTGGACAGTTTTGTCCGTTTTCAGTGGAGGCTGGGGGTGGGAAGCTCCAGTATGACTAATAACATTATATTAGAATAGATAAGTAAATATGCATTGCTGTTATTACTGTTATTCATATGCATATTTACTTACCTACTCTAATATAATGTTATTAGTCATACTGGAGCTTCCCGCCCCCAGCCTCCACTGAAAATGGACAAAACTGTCCAGTCAGACTCTCCCAGTAAACACATGTAAAATAAAATAAAAATAAAATGAAATCAGTAACGTAATAATGATCTAGACAGAATACACCTAAGACAGTACAAAATCAATGAGCTACAGTAAAGGCATCTGTAGAGATAATCTTTACAGCAGTTCACCATACATAAGAGCTTGTAAATGATACCAACACAATAGAAACTGTCATTTGCCTGTAGGTACAAGGACCTTCAGGTGAACTCTGAAGAACACATTATGGGTTCTGTAGGCATCATCCTCATAAATAATAAAGCAGTTCCTCAGTACAATCTGCAGTATATTAAGGATCATATCTGCTTTCCTGAGACAGTGGAAGAAAACATAGCATGCAGACGTTTTATGATATAGCTCATTTCCCTTATGTGCTGTGAACTATAAAATGCACACATGCTGCTACCAAAGCCCCATCTAGTCCAGATGGTCTGTGATTTATCAACAGGAAGTGCTAAAAATCAGTGAATTACTAGGTGATCCAGGGCATTATTTATAATGCAGCTATGCACCATCCTTTCAATTTACATGATTCTTACATTTGGCAAATGTCTGACCCATGCCAATATTTCTTGTTAAAGGGCATTCCACAGGATCGCCTCATGGGAAGATGCACACACACACACACACGCACACACGCACACACACACACACACACACACACACACACACACACACACACACACACACACACACACACACACACACACACACACACACACACACACACACACACACACACACACACACACACACACACACACACACACACACACACACACACACACACACACACACACACACACGATGAACCTGATATACAAACCCCAGACCAATCAGGGAATGGTCTTCAAAATACCCTGTGCAGATACACAACAAGTACTGGAGCAGGTGTTCAGATTACGAAAAGGACACTTTCAACTTCTAGACATCTCTGGAATGGCATTGCAGTAGAGCTCTGATATATGCAATACGTTCTTTGTTGTATGTGCCATACTATACAACATGGCATTGCGCAAATAACTGGAATAGCAGAAGCAGGTGAACATCATGGTAGGGCCTTTCACACTGATCATAGCAGCAAAAGAAAGGCATGGTGGAAATTCAAGGAAAGAAGATGTATTAGAAGTACCACAACCATGGCAGAAAGAGACACAATAAAATGCAGCACTGACAACGTGATAGTGTCTAGTTCTCAACTATGGGCCATAGCATATTGCACAGACAACACAGAATTGAATGATTTATGTGGTATCATAATAAGACTCTGCAGAGTAGTACATAGATTGGCAGTGTAATGCATCAGACAACACCACACCTGCACAGTTTAAGGGTTTGTGATGGCACAGTAATCAAGACTGCAGGGATGGGGACACAGTGACAGGTGATTGCAACAGTATAATAAGGGTAGAGTCATGGAAAGGCAACAGGCATAACCATACACTCAAAGGTTAGGGGTGGATATGGCTCAATCATCTTAAACAAAGAAGGGGGGACAGTAACAGTTGTCTTTGATACTGTAATATGAATATGAGATATGGTTATGATAGATGAACATAGTAGCTGCATACTGTGGGAGGTTGTGAGAAATCAGGGATTATATCCTCCAGGGTGGAGTAAATCTACCATTATTTAATGATTTGTGGTATCTACTGTGTTTAGCTTATGATGTCAGTGATCAATTAGGTCCATGGCAGGGATGTTGTAGCAGTATAGGACTATATGCATGCACCTGATGGGACATCCCATGTATTTAGCCTGATGAGCACCATTACCCATGATCTGGATGATACCTATGCCTAAAGGTGGATGGCTGTGTTTCCTTAAGCAACAGGGAGGGATAGAAATACAGAGCCATGCATGTGTATCCTGATGAGATGTCCCAGGTGTTGAGCTAGAGGACAGACACTGTAAATGACACAACTTACGGGGGTGGTAACAAGTTGTGTGCCTCAGGCAAAAATGATACTGTTTCGACTATGTTCTGTGTAGTCTGACTTGGGATGGTCTGTCACAGACCACCTTACAAGCAGATACTCCTATGGTCACCAACTGGATAGTGTGTGGATGTAGACTGAATGACAGTTACAGTATGTTGCATGGAGGTACCTATGGAAGCAACATTTACCACTTGTGGCCTTAAGAGCATTGTGTGCATCCTGTCCCTATATTGCTTGTCACCAAGCAGTCGGTGCAGGTGGGCCTGTAAATAACAGACCACACTCGCCATCTCCACACTGCTATGGGCAGAAGCTATCTTTGCCTGGATATGAAATACAGTTGGCTTAGATGTTGATTTCCATTTTCTAGTAGTTGCGTTTTGGCAGCCAGCAGAATTAAACTTAACAAGGCCTTACTGTGTATTGGCAATTCAGATCCTGTGTCTAAGCTCAAAGAATCATTTCCTTAGTTACACCCATTTGTTCACGCAATACTTCTGACAGAGTACTCTGTAGGCAATTACTAAAGTCCGCCAAATAATTTCACTCCTAAAATATATGTTCCCAGTTTTTTCCCCATCACACCTCCAACATTTGCAATCTACCTGAGGAAAAATTCTTTGGAGTCTGCTTAAGGTACAAAATACCTATGCAAACACTTCCAAGCAAAAATCCTAAATCTTCTAGACTTTGTTGTATATTTTATATCTATCTATCTATCTATATATATATATATATATATATATATATATATATATATACATATGTAGAAAACAAGCGCTGCTACCGTCTGAAGGTATATGTCCCAAAACGGAAAAATTCAAAGGAGAAAAACTGGACACAACCACCACGATGTTATAAAACCAGGATTTAATATCGAAATAAAACGAAATAAGCGCTTTCACATGCTACACAAGCATGCTTCTTCAGATTTCACATACTCATTATTCAAGCAACGCTTAAATACTAACTGCTTATCCATATAATTGAATAATTAATTGAACAAAGCAATATTCTTAAACCAGTCCTAACTGAAAAGTCAGATAAAAAATAAATATGTGAAATAGAACATATGTTCATTAAAGTTGTTCAAAAACAACACCTAAAACATTTTATTTGCTTTTGTTTTAAATGTTTTAGGTGTTGACTTTGAACAACTTTAGTGAATTTTATATACATTAGCCTAACTATACTAATGTTTCACACGGTTGATGTTGCCTATACATTTTATTTGCATATTTTTTTGTATATTATTTTGTACATTTATCTGTATTTATAATATATATATAACATATGTTCTATTTCACATATTTATTTTTTATCTGACTTTTCAGTTAGGACTGGTTGCTTTAAGAATATTGCTTTGTTCAATTAATTATTCAATTATATGGATAAGCAGTTAGTATTTAAGCGTTGCTTGAATAATGAGTATGTGAAATCTGAAGAAGCATGCTTGTGTAGCATGTGAAAGTGCTTATTTCATTTTATTTCGATATTAAATCCTGGTTTTATAACATCGTGGTGGTTGTGTCCAGTTTTCCTCCTTTGAATATATATATATATATATATATATATATATATATATATATATATATATATATATATATATATATACACATGGGTTCCCTTCAGAAGTTCGAAATACTGAAATCTCGAATTTCAGTATTTCGAGCCCAAGAAGCCGAATCCACATAATAGCGAAAGTTTAGAAGCATGAAATTTAAAACCTCGAATACCGGAGGTTTTGAATTTTGCAGTTCTAAACTTCCGTTGTGGTCATGTATTCAGGTAAGTGTGTGTATGTGTTAAGGGGTTTGGGTTGGGGCTGTGGTGTGTGTCAGTTTGTTTTGTTGCTGTGATGTGTGTGTGCGAGGAGAATGTAGCTTGTGTGGTGGTGTTTTGTGTGTGTTTGTATGTAGTGTGACCTCGGAGTGAGAATATTTAAGTAGGGGGTGTGTGGGGGCGCATCCGCCCACATGGGGGATGCAAGGGGGCTTGCCCCCCTGCTTTCATGTAGTAGAGTGATTGTGTGTGTTTGTGTGGAAGATGGTGTGTATGTGTGTGTAGTAAAAACGCGAAATTCAAAACCTCCGGTATTTGAGGTTTTGAATTTTGCGTTTTTTAGTTTTCATTGTTATGTGGATTCGGCTTCTTGGGCTCGAGATACTGAAATTCGAGATTTCAGTATTTCGAGCTTCTGAAGTGAATCCATATATATATATATATATATATATATATATATATATATATATATATATATATACACTACCTGTCTTCATAAACAATTTTACAAATCTATCCCGTCTCATTAACATCCAAAACTAAACCTTATAACATACCACTACTACAAACTCCAAAAGCATTTTTCACTAGCAATATACTCCTCACTGGTGACATCCATCCAAACCCTGTCCCCACCTCCCCACCCCACTGTCACACAACCCATATCCCTCCCTCTACCTCACCCTCTTCACATAACTCTTACCATCCTCATCCTCACAATCTACCCACTTCTTCATTCAAACACCTAGCTATCTGCTCACTAAATATACAAAGTATCACTAACAAAATCACTGAATTACACTCCTGGATCTTTCCACATATTCTAACACTATGTGAAACTTGGCTAACACCACACATCTCAAACAATGAAATACTCCCACCAACCTACAATATTTACCACTCTGATAGGCTCCAAAGGAAAGGAGGTGGTGTCACCATCCTCTACTCTGATGGACTGACCCTCTCACCACTCACCCTCCCTATCCCTGACTTCCAGCCAGCTGAAGTAATGATTTTTAACTGCCATCTTAACCCACACAAGAAATTTGCAATTGTTTCTATTTATATTCCCCCTGGAAATAATATCCCAACCCTGGGAAATATCTTTTCCTGGTTATCCCACAACATTCACTATGAAACCCTCATACTTGCTGATGTCAACATTGACCGGTCCAATCTCAATTCGGACTCTCCACAACTTAGCATAAATTTACAAGGGTTCCATCAGCTGATAACCTCTCCCACCCACCTGCACAAAAACTCTTCCTCTAGTTACACTATTGATTGGATCCTCACTAATGCTCCTAATCTCTACCATAGTCCATCTATTCTACCTGACTCCTTAAATGACCATCTTCCTATCACCTATCTAAGACACTCTACCCAACTACCCAAACCACAATTCTATAGAGATTGTCGTAATCTCTCCAACTTCAATATCTACCAGTTCAACTCCATACTGTCTAGTATTGACTGGTCCAAACTCAAGGAAATCCCTCTCGGTGACGCAGCGAGTAAATTTAATAGCATTTTCCTGGACACCCTGAACTCCCTAGTCCCTTCTAGATAAATTAGAATCAAAGCTAACTACACCCCCTGGCTTTCTAAAGATACTATATCCATAATGCATAAAAGAAACAGCACCTGGAACGTCTGGATCAAAACAAAAAACACACTCCTACTACAAAACTACAAAGAACTGCAGAATCTTACCAAAAAACTAATCAATAAGGACAAAAGATCCTACTACAGCTCTCCCCAAATCAATAGCATATCCAACCCTCAAAAGTTTTAGGCATCCCTAAACAAACTTCTTTCTCCTGGCTGCCCTTCCAACCTCTCCCCCTTACCAAATAAACCTCCTTCCGAAACAGCTACCCCCCTCAATAAGTACTTCATTGACACAATTCAAAAACTCACCAGCACCTTTAACACAACTGCTCCCCATACACTTTCTAACCCTCTTTCTAACCCACCCAACACAAACCTCTTCTCCTTTATACCTGTTCCCACTTCCTACATCAACTCTCTATTGCTGAAGCTTAAACCCTGCTCTCCCTCTACAGATAATCTTCCTCCCTCCTACCTCAAACTTGCTGCTGAATCTATAGCCTATCCCATATCCATACTAATCAACAGATCCATTCAAGAAGCAACTGTACCTCTCTTATGGAAATCCTTCTTCACCATCCCCTTGCACAAAGGGGGAAACTCAAATGACCCATCCAACTACAGACCCATTGCCATCCTATCCCCTCTATCCAAAATACTTGAAAAATGCATCCACTAACAGCTTCTTAACTATCTCCTACAACAAAACCTGCTTACTTCCACCCAACATGGTTTTAGGCCAAACCATAGCACATCTACTGCTCTCCTTGCATTCACTCATACCATTGCTGAGGCCCGTGACAATAACCAAGTCATATCTTGTCTTTTCCTAGACCTCTCCAAAGCTTTTGACACAGTCTCCCATCGTATCCTCCTGTCTAAGCTATCCATGCACAACCTATTTCCTACCTCCCTAGCCTGGTTCTCCAGTTACCCCTCTGATAGGCTACAATCGGTCAGATGGCTGTCATCCTGCTCTCCCTCTATTCCAGTCACAGCAGGTCTTCCACAGGGCTCCATCCTGTGCCCCCTTCTATTTAAGATTTCTACTAATGAACTGTATACATCATGCAAAAATTCATCTCTATCCAATATGCTGATGCTTCAAACCTCATCTCCACTGCTTGCAATATCTCTGAACTCCATACCCAAACTCATGATGCCTTTCTATCCATTGAAAAGCGACTGTCAGGCAATCATCTCATCCTAAACCCTAAGAAAACCAAACTTCTGTTCTTTCTCCCTCATTCACTCTTCCATCTTTAGTCCACATCTGTCATCACATCCTCTAATAACACCATCATACAACCTGAACCTCACACTAAACTTCTAGGTGCCATCACTGATGATGAACTCAAGTTCAACCAACATATACTCCATTGTATAAAAAAAAAAAAACACACCAGAAACTCGGCCTGTTTTATCGTAATAGAAAATTTCTTACCTCTAATGCTAGACTATCCCTGGCACAGGCACTTCTCCTCTCTTCCCTTATTTATGCCATCCCTATCCTAACATTCAGTCTACAACCCTGTCCAAACTACAACAAACTTACCACAAAATTGCAAGGTTTATCACCAACTCCCCTTACAACTCTCACCATTGCTTGCACTCAACTCCCTCCAATGGCTTGAACTCCCCCAACTACTCCTTCAATCACAGTTCCAAATAATGCACTCAGTACTTTATAAACCTTCTTCCTGCCCAGGTCTCTCCTCCCTGGTATCCACCTATACCCCCTCTAGGACCCTCCACACCTCCAACCAGCAGCTCCTGGATATCTACAAACAAAGAAAACTGCAGGGAAACTACTCTATAAATGTTCTGTAGCCCAGGCTTGAAACTAAAACTCCCCTTAAACATACAATCCATTACCAACCCATTACACTTCAAAAAAGAGCTCAAACTCTACCTGGTTTAACAACAAAACTTGTCTCTGTCACGACCCTACATAACTCCTTGTCTTTTCTACATTGCATATGTCCATTTCTTTAGTCTCAACTTTCTCCACTTTGTAACCTACTGGTATTTATCTAGAAATTGTAATCTCTAAACATTTATAGCTCAACCATTTCAATTCTGACTTTGCTATTTATATGTAATGCTCCTGCCTATTTTTCCATTTAGTTTTTTTCTCTCTCTTCTTTGTTCCTTCATTGTTTACCTGTACTGGTAATTAGGTTTACCTTGAATTAGTCAAAGGATGTTTACCCGACTAAATTAAGGTTGAACACTTAATGTGTAGGAATCAAATAAACGAATAAAGAAAGATTGAAACCAAATATTGGGTCGACCTTAACAAATGCAACCTTACAACTGTAGACCTTGTGATAAGCGCTGTGATGTAAGTATAGTCAAAATGTAAACCAGGAAACACAACAATTCATCATACAACCCAAAGCTGTGATACATACTATGGATAACAGCCTAACAAGTCCTTTGTGAAGGAATCTCTCACATACCCCCACCCACTATGGAAATGGCAAGATATGTGTTGTAAACAGTAGTATGAAAGGATACCTAGGAAATGATAGTAGGTATACCAGACTGACATGAGTTTAAATATATTTTCTTATAGCACCAGTTCAGCTGTGAATGAAGAGACAGGATTTGTGCCAGGAAAGCTTGGCAAGATATATGCTACCATATTTACACAGAAGAGGAAGCAAATGTTATGTATTGATGGCTTCCAGTATATTTCAGAGAAATCTGTTAATGGCAGGACGTGCTGGTGTTGTCATAGGAAACTGAAAGATAAATGTAGAGGATGTTGCATCACAACACAGAGTGACAGAGGTCATATGCTAACCAAGCATAAAGGTCATTTCCATGGACCAGACACTATTAAGGCCGCTATGCAGGAAGTTAGGGAAAGACTGAAATGAAGGGCAGAAACATCAGTTGAAGACCCCTGTAAAGTTGTAAGTGACATCCTGGCTGAAACTCCGACAGTTTGAGTCAATGCCCTTCCAAACACCCTAGCGCTTAAGCAGGTAGTTAGCAGGTTTTGGCGTATAAAAAAGAAAAGCATTGTACCAGATATGGATACTCTAGCAGATCTCAGGCCTGGGCACCTACCAATAAAGAACGAGGAATTCCTCATTGAACACACAGGTGCTGGCTGTGCAGCAGGTAACTGTGTAGCCATAACCACAGAAAGTAATCCAGAGATTATGTGTTATTCTGACTACATTTTAGTGGATGGTACATTCCCAATCAGCACATCTGAATGCAAACAGGTGTATACAATCTACTGTAAGTTGGAAGTTAGTGGGGTTAGCAAGGTCATACCAGTATTATACGGTATACTGTCATCTAAGTCTGAGGCATACTATAATATGTTCTGGGATTGTGTCTGTAGTATGTGTACATGATATGATCTCCTCTTAGCACCCAAGCTGGTGATTAGTGATTTTGAGAAAGGTGCCGTGAATGCTATTCAAACTCATTTCCACAGCAGCATCACCAATGGTTGTTAGTTTCACCTGTGCCAGATCATCTGCTGGCAGATTCAGCATTTACATCTGGCAGCACAGTTTGGAAGCTCAATAACATTTGCACTACTCTGCAAGGAAATTCCTGCTTTGGCTTTCATCAGTCCTGAACATGTGGAGGGTACACTGAATGATACTGAGGCAGACATGCCTGAAAATGCTAAACCACTATGTAAGTTCTTCAGGGAGAATTATGTATTGGGAAGGCCTAGGTGGTATGGTATGCGTAGCAACACATTGGAAAGGTTGCCACCATTGTTTGCTGTAAGTTTCTGGAATCAATGGGATACATGTGGTCTAGGGTATCCTAGAAGCCAGAACACAGCAAAAGGATGGCATTGATGTTTGAGGAGTCTACTTGGGAAGCCTAGATTGTACATGCTAGATGTGCTGCATGCAGTGCAACTTGAACAAAACAGGGTGGATGATGTAAAGAGCAGGCTAACCACAAGTATCCCTCCGACCCCTAAATGGTGCAAACTTGTAGATAAGGAAGCACGCTTCATGGAGCTGTTAGGTAGAAAGGATGACCTTAGTGTTATGGGATTCCTGCATATTATTGCACAACACTATTCTTTTTAATATGGGTATATGCGCTTTGCTGTTCTTTGTGCTCTTATGCACCATAGGCACAATTGGTAATGTTTACACTTTCCCGTGTTAGGGGCTGTAAAAACTGCTGTGTGTATTACAGTAGTAGGCGCAGTTTATATCGCCCAATTGTCTTTGTTGCTACAGTATGTAGCTTTAGACTCTTGCAATGCCTGTCAGTCTGCTGTAGTCAACATTAGCATAATACACCGGGTTTGGTATTCTTTATCGTTCATTTTCGACATTTCAACTGGCGACTTCCCGGTAATGCGACGTCTCATCTGGCGATGTTTATTTTCAACCTTCTAAATTTTTGACTGATAGTGCTTCGAACATTTCAAGTTAAACTGGTAATTATATTATCTTGGAGCATAAATCTGTATAATACTGTACATTATCTTTGAAACTGGAGCTATTGGAAATCATATTAACTTGGAGTATAAATCTGTAAAATACTGTGCATTATTTTTGTAACTGGAGCTTTTCTCCTCGGGTCTCCACTGAAAATGGGCTTCTAGCCCAGCTGGACTAACCCAGTTAACAAATGTCAATAAATAAAATATGAATAAATATATATATATATATATATATATATATATATATATATATATATATATATATATATATATATATATACAATGTGTGTGTGTGTCCTCCCATTGTTCTCTTGTAAATTGCTTAGATAATCTCTCTTCCCAATCTTTTCTAACCTCCTCTGATTGATTCCTATAATTATCATTCAATATTTTACATACTCTTCTAATTAATCCATTTTTAACAGCAGCTTTTCTTCTAGATTCAACTAAAAACTCTTACCAGAGCAGGTCTTTCATTAGGATTCTTCTATATCTTTCTCTTTGCTTGAACTCTCATATCAGTGTCTGGTAGGGAAGGCAGTCTCTAACTTCCACTCCATAGATATTTTTGACCTGTTTCCATTTGGGTCTATATTATAACCTTGAAGCGTCAGCTCTCCGAACACCTAAAAGTTGACCCGTAAACAGAGAAAGCTGAAAACCACGAATGGCCACTTTCATGAATTTTTCACAGGGAAAAAATTTGCTTGGCCAGTGAACAGACAAATAAACTTTCAAACCCTAATAAAGTGGAGGCTTCATCTCCCCACACACCCCTAACTAAATATACCAACTCCGAGATCGCTCTATATCGGAGAAGAGGGCAAATTTCTGATAACGATGAAGAAAATTTTTTTCCCTTTGAAAAAATTCACAGAAGTGGCTGTTCGTGGTTTTCAGCTTTCATATTTTTATGGGTTGATCATTACATGCTTGGAGAGCTGATGCTTTGAGGTTATGATATAGACCCTTTCCATTTTACTAACTTTCCCTTTCTAATTATTTGCTCCCAGTACCTTGGTTCCTTTGCCAGTTTTCTCCAAAAATTCCAGACCTCCCTTATGTATTCTCTGTACCCCTAATTGCTATAATCCCTATTGACAAAATCTCCTTTCTCCACTCTGGTGTTGGCTTAGTTCTTGAATACTTTCTGCTACTTCATGGATATCTGTACAGCTACTGTTATTCTCCTCCTTATTTCTTGAGTTTCCCCTCTGTTAAATCATCGTCATTATCCCTTTCCACTTTGAAGTATAGCTTTTTGTTTGTGTTAAGCATATGAGTCTTAACTGTGTAACTGTAAAATCTCCCTTCAAATCAGATAATCCTAAATCACCTTGTTATATTGGAAGGATCAACTTATTTGACTTAACCCTCACCCTTCCTCCTCCCAGATAAATTCTTTCAACTCTTTATCAATTATTGTCTACGTATTGTCTAGTTGATAAAAATATGCCTGGCCTATATATAAAACTAAAGGGACTAAAAACATTATCAGACTAAAATGTGATAAAATAGGGACTAAAAGTTATCGGCTTTAATGTGTGTTAGTAGTCAGCACCCATCTTGCTGTACTACACGAGGCCAGCTAAACTGAACCTAGACCATTTCAGACACTGGTTGGGCTAATTTAACAACTGTCCCCATGGTAGTGATGGAACAGTATCTTATATACTTATTTGTAGCTTATAGAGAGCACTGCAAGTATTTGTAAAGTATGTACAACACAACTGTTAGTGGGAGCAACAAGTCATGATGCCGTTACTTGCTTCTAACTTATCATTTTGTCCGCATTATGCTTAATGAGTTATATTGTTACCTTATGCTTTGTGTACGTGAGGTTGTTGTATATACTACTTACATATTGCTTCTCTGTTGTATTAGCACTATTATACTGTGTTAGCCTTGTTTCTTACTGATGAAGTGTACTACCTACGACACAGCGCTTGGTTGGTACTATCTCAGATATGTAAACTTAGCAAGACCAACATCTAACATTAGTTACAGTATTGCACCATAGTTATAAACTTGTATAATTAGGGACTCTGCTGGATCTTGTTATTTTTAGCTTCTTATTCAGCTGGTTTTTAGGTTAAATCACGGGGTATTGTGTTTGCATTGCTTTATGTTTGCAAATATGGACTAGTGTATAACCTAGCATTAGTATTATGTCCTAATGACTGCAGTATTTCTGTTGAAGCTTGTTAGCTATCTCAAAAGATGTTACTGCTCTAGGTGCCATTTATCAAGGATATTACTGTTTCTTCTTCTTATTTGTTAATGAGCAAACCTGAAACAACTATGTCACCTGTTTTTCATTTTAACTTTGCTAACGTACAAACCTGAAGCTACTGTGTTCTTACCAATGTGATTGTTCTTTGTCTCCCACTAACCTACATAGCTTTCAACCTCCAGTCCTGTACGAAGATTTGGATCAATAGGGAAACCCTACAACTAGTCGCTGCCATCCCATCTTCACCCCTAAAGAAACCTACCATTTTATTTCAATTACCAGTTCCCAAAGGATAGAAGAAATTATGTTTTATGCTAAGTCAACTGCTAAGCTGTACTGTTTTTAATACCTAGTGTTGTATGCAATGCACACTACTGAGCCAGGCACCCAGCAGCCATTTTCCCTTGCTATCTCATAAGTAACTACTTGTTTCCCCTCTGTAACTAGTACTGGAGCCATCTGTTCTAGCTATCTCTTTTCTACTTTTTAGCCTTCAGCTGCACTGTAGTTTTTGCCCACTAGGTGGCACACTAACCTAGGCTTGTGTAGTATCCCCTACCCCTACTTTCCTGTTTTAAATTCTAGACTACTTTTCTTTTCTCTTGCTATCACAGACTGCTCCTTAGTTTTCCTCCCATATGTAGTTTTCTCCTTTACAGTAGTATCCCTTACTAAGCAAACAGCTGAACTATCACTCCCCACTCACCTGTTACCTCCAGGAGCTCCTCAGGAGTCTGCTACTTATAGATTGTCTCTGCACTTTCTTCCTTTGTCTGCTCTTGACACGCTCCGTTCGCCCCATGGGTTCACTCCACTCCCCTACCCCAATTCCCACCCACTCCAGTGGTCCTAAACTTATACTTACTACACCACACCCTCCCTCCTATCCCTCCAGTTCTATACTCTACCCAATCAACATATTTAAGCCACACTCCTCCTTCACCTATCTATTCTTAAAGGGTCCCTATTACACTAGGTAACCCTATCTATCACCAGATACCTAACATTTATAAGCTCCTTTCTCCTTAACACTTAGCCATACCCTTCATCTCTTCATTTTTTATCCCTGTTTCTCCTCCATTGCTTTTGTTAAGTAATCTTAACAATATGCCTACAACAACTAATGCTATCCTAACCAAGCTTATACTCCTAGCCACTATCATACCTGCCCTCACCTCAGCCTATCATTTCACCTCCTTTGAAAAAGTGAATTATGACCTGTTTAACTATTCTCCAAAACAAACAGCTGTACAAACTTTTACCCTCATCCATACTTAAATAAACATCACATCCACTCCCAGCTACCTGCTAGCCAAATGCCATAGACTCACACATATTAAATGCAATAACCACACAGTAAGAAAAGTGAAATATCTACTAGCTTTATATGTAACCCTGTCCCAAGACAAAATAATTCCTCCTTGGAATCTGGAGACATCCACCCTAACCCAGGCCAAACCAAAATCCCCACAGTCAAAACATATAGCCCCTATCCCTCAACCCAGGATACCCAAGGTAGACCCTCCAACTCTTTCCTAATAGGACATCTCAATATCCATAGTATTAATAATAAAGTCACCCATCTCCAAGCCCTCCTCGATATTCACTCCTTTGACATTTTCTGTCTGACAGAAACTTGGTTAAAACCTGGAACTAAAGACATTCCAATCATCTCCCCAGGATATAATATATTGAGACAAGACTGTACAAAATGTAAGGGAGGTGGAGTAGCAATTTTATTTAAAGATGGTCTCCAGATCTCCTCTTCACCTTTTAACCCACCCCAGGATAGTAAGGCAGAAGTCCTTATCTACAGAATTCAACTCAACCCTAGTAAATCTTTATATATTATCTGCATCTACCTACCTCCTGGCAATAATATCAACTTAATAGAGGATATTCTAAACTGGGTATCTTCTACATTACCCACAAGAAACAATAATACTAGGTGATTTCAATACCGATTGGAAATGTGTCAGTACTGAAAATCTTACCTCCCATATTAATCTTCATGGCTTTAGTCAAACAATCACCTCCACAACCAGAATTAACAAACCAAATCATAAAGAGAGCACCTTAGACTGGATTCTTATCAATAAACAACAACAATCTTATAAATTAGGAACCCTGCCTGATGATGTAAGTGATCACACTTTGACTTATATTATAAGACAAAGGAAAGATATTTCTAACCCTCCCATATATAGGATCATAAGGACCAACAGACACTTTAACCCACTACTATTCCAAAATGAACTTAATGCCTGCAAGTAGAAACCACTAAAAATTCTCCCACTTGAAGAGGCTGTTAAATATTTCAACTCCAAATTCCTAGCTATCGTTGATATTCATGCTCCTAAATGGTCTATTAGAATGAAGTCCAAACCTGCCCTTTAGCCATCTAATGAAACTCGACAAAAATGTTTACTTAGGAACAAATCCTGGGCTAAGTGGAAAGCCACCAAAACTACTTCTGAGCAACTAACTTTTAGACAATTGATAAATATTACAAAAAAAGCAATACTCACAGACAAAAAAAACTACTATTGTAAATTACAGCAATCCCATCAAAACAACCCACAGATGTTCTGGTCAAATATTAATAGACTCCTTCACCCAGGGCATTATAGTACACCAACCCCTCTAGGGGCTGAACATAATACCCCCCATCAAACTGCCAATGCCTTCAATACCTTCTTCACAGAGACCATACAATCTCTAGCCAGTCAACTAGCCCCTGACAACTCAAGTCTCCCTACCTCTACATCTGGTACCTTCCCAACATTCCACTTACAACCCATCTCTATCACTCTGATCTATAACATCATCCAAAAACTTAAGCCTTGTACTCCTTCTGCTGACCAGTTACCATCTGAATACCTGCAAAAAGCAGCCAAAGCAGTTGCCTATCCTATTTCCATCCTTATAAACAGAACCATTAATGAGGGAATCATCCCAGACATTTGGAAAATCTCCCACATCATCCCCCTACACAAAGGGGGTAACTCAAATGACTATTCTAACTATAGACCAATAGCTCTTTTATCACCCTTAGCAAAAGTTATGGAAAAATGCATTCACCAAGAGCTACTATACCTTTTAACTCAAAACAACATACTAGCTAACTTCCAACATGGTTTTAGGCCACTTCACAGTACCACTACTGCTGTCTTATCATTCACTGAGTCCATCAATAAAAACCGTAATAATAACATCCTCTCATCTGCACTCTTTACTGATCTCTCAAAAGCTTTTGATATGGTAAATCACCCCCTTCTTATAAATACTCTAGAATCCATTTCTCTTGACACTCTGGCAGTTCAATGGTTCAAGTCCTACCTAAGCAGTAGGCAACAGGCAGTTCTCTGGGAGAATGCTCTATCATCCCACCTGCCAGTCAACCTTGGAGGCCCCAGGGCTCCATTCTAGGACCTCTTCCTTTTTCACTTGTTATCAATGACCTTTATGTAGCAATTCCTCAAGTCATCTGCATTCAATATGCAGACGATTCTATGATCATATGTTCAGCTAACTCCCGATCAGAACTACAATCTCTAACTCAGAAGGTATTCAACACAGTTGAGGCATGGTTCTTGAAATGTTGCCTCCTTTTGAATGCCAAAAAACTAAGCTCCTACTCTTTACTCCTACCAGTAAGTCCACCCCTATAGATTTCTCTGTCAAATCCAATAATGGCACCTTCATATCTCTTGACTCTACTACAAAACTGTTAGGAATTACAATTGACAATAACCTTAATTTTGCTAACCATATAAACAGCATTATTAAAACAGTAAACAGAAAAATGGGCTCATTATATAAAATGAAACCCTTCTTAACTCCAACTGCTAGAACTACAATTGACCACTCTCATTTAATCTCAACTCTTCTTTATGCCTCACTCATATACAGTAACCTAAAAAAAAAATAACCTTCTCAAACTAGCTAACTCCTACAATAGCATAGCCATATTTGCAACTGGTAACCCTTTAGAACTCACCACTGTCAAAATCTACAGCAGCTAGGCTGGCTGGAATTACAAAACAATCTTATATTTACCCAACTGACTATGGCTCACAAGATATTTTACCAACCTAACAAAACTACCGTACTTGCTAATCTCATTATCCCCTACAAAAATCTTAATTCCCTATGCTCCCCCAGTAAACTTCTAGCTAACATAAGCAAGACCAACAACTTGGCAGGTGATTCCTTATTCTGCAACACTGCTGGAAAAAACTGGAACTTATTACCTAGAGAAATAACTCTACTTCCTTCTCTTACACTATTTAAACAAAAGCTTAAAAGACACCTCAAAACACACTGGTTATGCCCCTGTAGCAACCCTGACTAACTACTGATGCCATTTCTTCTTTCTCCATTTTTTCCCACGTTGCACTAAAACTACATTGCTTATCTCCCCAAAACAGTAACTGTAACTACTAAAATTATATTATCCCTTTGTACACATACTTTCCTTTCTGTATTATAAACTACCTCGTGTGATACTGTAAAAAGATTTGTTTTAACCAGTATGTACATTTTTTTATTTAGATATTTAGTTTTTTTATTTAATTTAATATCTGCTCTTTAATACTATATCTTGGTATTTTTGTTAAATATTTCTATTACTTTGTGATGGTATTGTTGTTTAAATTCTTTATGCTAGTTTTGGAGCTTTTCTCCCCGTGCCTCTACAGACAATGGAAATATATCCAGTTTGACTAGCCTGGTAAGCAAATGTAAAATAAAATAAATAAATACATTTTCATTGCTTGAATCTTGCTATCCCTATCTATAAAGAAGAGCTTCCAGTTTCTTGTTTTTTGTATTATCATTTGCTTAGTCTCTTCCCACATATCCTTAGCTGCCATAACAGAAGCCTTTTTAATCCATACTACTAAATACTTTGTTTTATCATTTCCACATAAATATGAGTATTGCTTAGCCAGTTCATGTGTCAGTACAGAATTGATAGCTACAGTCTTTGTTTTTTCTTCATTAATTTTATATCCCAAAAAGACTTGAAACTGTCTCAAATTATTCCACAGTACTGAGATGTCCTTTTCCAATTTTATCAGGCACAAAATAGTAAGGCCTGCAAATAAAGCCATCTTTTATTGATTACCATATCCATTAAATCATTGAATTTATTTACCAATGGCTCTAAATATAAAGCAAATAATAAAGGTGAAAGAGGACACCGCTGCCTGGTTCCTCTGTTCAGACAGAACGTATCAGAGAGGAAACCTTCTACTTTAATTCTTGCCTTCAATCCCTTACCTAACTTTCTAATTAACCTTACTATCGTATTAGGGAATACAAATGTTTCCATTGCCCTACTCATAAAATCACTGCTTACTCTAGTAATTGTTTTTATCTGCACAAAGACCCATCAACAACAGCAGTATCTTCTTATATTCTGTTTCCTCCTGGATCATCCTTTTTCTACTAATGTTGTCAAATGTTTACCTTCTCTCCAGCTATCAATTTTGGCAAAACCTTTTTATTTACCTATTATAGGCATAAACACATTATAATCTTGATTTAAAATTGAAATGGGTCTATACAAAGCTGGGTCTTAAGGTATTACAGCAACCATAGCTTTCTTCCAGGATGTCGGTGCTTCCTTTGCTTTTAAAATACAGTTACACAAAACCTTTCAGATCTTTATCACTTTCTTCCTTCCTAGCTTTCAAACATCCACATGAATATCATCTGTTCCTGGAGACTTTCCTGCATATTGATTATACATCAGCATTTTTATCTCATCTTCTCTTATCTCAACTGTTAATTGTTGAGCATCATCTCTCTCTAACCTTGGCATACTTAAGTCTTCCATAAATATTTCCATTTGTGCTTTTTCTTGATTTCCACATTCCACTGCTTTATACAAATGTTTATAAAATGCTCAGAATATAATACCTTTCAGTATGATTATTTTTCTTGTTATAGGCCCACTAAGTTTGGCAACAACCCTTTCTACTTTTGGTTACCCAAGTCATTATGCTAAATTTTTTTATGTGCTGGAGTCATTATGAAAAAACATTTGCTTAACAGCAGTCTTTCTAAACTCATGCATATTAACCAGATACTCCCTTGTTTTCTCTTCAGCACTCTGTAGTTGTGCCTGCTCTTGTTCTGTGAGATTTGACTTATTCTGCAATATGCACTTGTGTCTCTTCTTGTTTTATGAGATTGCTCTTATTCTGCAATACTTTAACCTTTGTCAGCCCCTCTAAACAATTTATGTTACATCTTAACCATGTCTATTTTTCTTTTATTTCTTCCTTATTTTAAACTCTACTTTCATTTTACCCTACTAGCTAGCTATAATTTCTAAATAAATTTCTATCTTCTCTAATAACTCTCAAGTAATTTACACTACCCATTCCTTAAATTCCTCTTTTTAACAGTTTGGTGGGACAATTCAAGTGTCTACTTTTTACTTCATTACCATACATTTTATATTAGTTTTTATTGATGCATGATCTAAAATAATTATTGGATGTGTGTCAAAGCTTTCAATTAAATGTACATGTTCCTGTGAAATATAATTTCTCTCTAGTCTAGCTCAGTTATTGTACCTTGGGGAGTAATATGTAAATTCTATCAGAGTTCCTTCTCCTGACTTTACATCTTCAATATCAAATATTTCTCTTAAATTCTTACTTTTTTGTTGTATTTCCCTTTTAGGTCTCCCAGATACATCCTTACTACTGCAAATCAAGTTCCAGTCCCCACCTTAAAGTAATACTCCCTGCTGAAAGCTGATTATTTATCCCAAAATTTTCTTAAGCTCCATAACAGCAGGTTTAGGTGGAATATAAATGCATGCTATTGTAATCATCCTCCCTTGCCAGTAGATCCTTACTGCCAGAAAACATTATTATCTTATTTTCTTCTTCTATCACTATTGTAGTTCCTCCAGCAATTAGTTGAATTACTCCCATTGTCCTTTGTTCCTGATATTCTGCTGAACATCCATCCTGAAATCCTTTCTTTATCAAATTCACATGCTTATTACCTTTCAAATGTGTCTCCTGCACCATTGCTATTTGCACTCTGCATTTTTTTATATATTTCAATCCTCTTACCTTTTTGTCTATACTTATGAGGTAATTTATGTTACAAAATAATATGGATAGCATAGCCATTATGATTAGAAGTTATTATGCCCACCAAGTATACATAACTTTTAATAATGTCTATTTCCAACCTTTGTGCTGCATGTATACACTAATGTTTGGCATGTTATTCTTTTATACAGTTGTTTCTTGTCATCTTCATTTGAACCTATGTAATATTTTCCCAGACTTTTTGTTTTAATGAAAACTCTCAAAAACACACACTATAACAAATTAACTTAAACACAAAAACTATGTACTTCTTCAAATAATTAAGTCTAACCCTCCTGATAGGAACAATTGTCCCAAAATCTACAGTTGCATCCGCATGCATTGCCTAACCTAAAATAAGGTTATCCATGCTAAAGCACATGTTAACAACCTGTGCTTTCAATTACCCTGATTGCTGTCTGTTCATTTCTTATTTCTTTTCCCCTGCCAGATGGGAAAATCAGCTTGTATACTTTCAGTAAACATTAACTTTTAGCCTTAAGAAATGGTGCACTGGTTATCTTTAAATAAAGTTAAATTATACACTATTTTAGTAAATGCACTGAAGTATTTAGGCTGCTAGCAAAGTTATCTGTTATTCACTTCCAGTAATTTCAAAATTTAGTTTTTACTGAGCTACTTGCCCTTGTACCATTTAATTTTATATTTCCCTTAGCAAACAATGCTAAGAACTGTCAAGATTAATTGCCTACACCTGTAGTCAGCTTGTCTCCAGGGAAACAAAAGAATGAAATGTACAACTGCCTTCAGTTACGGACTTCTCATCTCAGAGTTAACATTTATTTTCTGAAGGGGAAAAAAGAAGTTAATATTATTACATTTACACAAGATTCAACCCTTCTGATTACATCCACCATGTTTTTAGCTTAAGCCAAGGGCATTAATGCAGACTTTGACCTATGCAAAAGTAAGATAAAACATTTCAGTTCTAAATATGTTATAATCAGGGGATTTTACACTCCATCCCCCACCCTAACAGATTAATATTAGAACATACAAAGGCAACTAGTAATACAAATGATAAGAAATCACAAAGCTGGGATTCCAAAAAAAATTCCTTCCACTCAAAATATGAAAAAGTAAAAAATAAAAAATGTATTTATTGCAAACATAAATGATATATACATGGATCGAGCACTTTCGTCCTTACTAAAAACAGGACTTCATCAGAATCATCACAAATTACCCATCAACCCTTATATAACTGAAGTAATCCAATTATACAATCATTTAATTGATCCAACAATTAAAAATAATGTATATTAAAGTAATACCAAAAGTATTACCACCAATAGATGATCATAAATGTTGTCATTCTCCATTCCAATTAAAATTCATAAGTACCCATTATACCTGACATACTAAATCAAATACATATGTTTATGTTAAAAAATTTCTTATTAAAAATGTATAGTCTCTACATCTGAACTTTAAAATCTTGCAGCCCTTAAAAATAATTCAGAGTGAACACAAGTATGTTCATTCAACCCAGTGTGTGACGTGGCTTGCAATTTTAACTGCCATCTCAACTCCTTATTTTTCAACATTGTTATTATGGTTGCAATAAATATATTTTTTATTTTTTATTTTTTCATATTTTGAGTGGAAGGAATTTTTTGGAATCCAAGCTTTGTGGTTACTTGTCATTTGTATTATTAGAACGTACTTACTTAAACATGGTTTTCTCCAGCCTTTCTTCTCTTTTTACATTGTAATGTCTTCACTTCTTAAAGCTAAAAAGTATTTGATTACTTTAGTATCTTTATCACATACATCACTCACTGGAAAGACTCACCCTCACCCCCTCAGTTTAGATACCCCTGTCTATATACTACACAAATCTGCTTTAATATAAATACCTCTAAAAATGGTAAAGTGATTATAAAAACAATTCCAACAACTGGTTTTATATTTCTCATTATACAAATTAGTCTGGTTTTAAAATTAATGCCATATTTATTTTAATGGACCAGGTATTAAATAATACTTATATATATATTTTAGTGTTTAATTCTCTTTACCTCCATCAAATATGTGGAGTTGCTATGGGGGCCAGAGGAGCCCCATCATTGCTAACTGGGTTATGGGTTGATGGTAGTTGCATTTTCTGCTCAAAGTTTCTTTATTCACTTAAGTGAAATTTTTTGCAAGGTTTGTGGACCATTTATTTATTTATTTATTTTTTGTTTATTTGGAATGGAACTGTGGAGAAATGGAAAACATTTATTGAGTCACATATTAGGCACTAATTTATTTATTTATTGTTATTTTACATTTGTTGACCGGGATAGTCCAACTGGATACATGTCCATTTTCAGCTGAGGCCAGGGGAGAAAAGCTCCAAACTTGCAAACAGATAAAGACAAGCAAGTTACAGTATATGTACAAACATATTGTATTAACATACAAGTTACGGTCTCACATTTCCTTCATGCTGTATTGTGCTTTTGTTGTTATGGTATTAATCTTGATGTCTGCAAGTAAATTTAAACTAAATAAAAGTTATTGTACTCTCATCAATAAGATAACATAGTATATATAATAGGATGTGTGCAAGTATATTTAGCTGGATCACTATATTAAGTAATTTATATCTACTTCCATCTATACTGCCCTGTTATTCAAAAATTTGCAATTTTTGAGTTTTAGTTTCAATTTTATGTGGTTTTATGCAAAAGTATTCAATCATATATTATACATTAGTACAATATACATAATTTATTTTTCATGAATATGCTGATAATCAATGTGTCATGAAAGTGCTGCTATAGTGACCTGAGTTCATTTTCCTTCAGGATGGCATAAGAAAGTCCTACAGCATCTTTTTGAATTAAAATAAAATAATACATTTTCTGTAATGGGTTACGATAGCTGGATATTTATCTACTTTCCACTGAAGACATGGATTTATTCTGGAAATTAAGAAACTACTTGCAGCAGCATTGATTATTAGTATAATGATTTAGTGTTTCATCTTTTTATAACCCACTCCATGACATGTAATATTATGAATTTGAACTATTAGGGATATTTCTGGGTCTATATTAAGTCAGCGAAAGCTCAGAATAGTGAATGTGATTTATCGACCCTTTAAGAGCGAAACCTGACAATCCCAAAGACATGGAACAGCAATTTTTTCCCAGGGAAAAAAATCGCTGGGCCATTTTCAGGACTTTGCCATTTTCTCCATTGTGGTGCAATCTCAGAGTTGGTATATTTAAGTAGGGGGTGGGGGGGCACAGCCCCCCTCCTATTTTAGTTTGTGTTTTTAATTTTTTTTTTTTGTAGAACAGTGATTTTTTTTTTCCCTGGGGAAAAAAAAAAATCACTGTTCTGTGCCTTCAAGATTGTTAGGTTTCGCTCTTTAAGGGTCGATAAATCAGCATTTGCTATTCTAAGCATTCGCTGATTTAATATAGACCCACATTTCTTGCCATTCATTTAACTGCAGAGTCTGCAAAGATCTTATTTCTCTTGGTAAATAATTCCTGTATCTGGTGAAACAATTATGTGTGACTGCACTTTGTGGGCAAGTGGAAGACATTGCAACATGAAAGGGCCAGCTTTCAATAATGTTTCAAGTGGCAGTGACTCTATAGCGTACAAGTTATTATTCTGCTTGTAAATCCCTCTCCTTCCACAATACTACACTGCCCAAGGTACATGCATGGAGCATGTGTTTTTGATTCTATCACCAACGCAATGCTTGAACCAGAGACAGAGTCCATTTATCCCTTCATTTGTAATGCAACAGTGCCTGAACTGGTTACATAGTACACTTATCCCTATAGTCTCCAATACTACAGTCCTTGAGACAGCTACATAAGACACGTATCTCCCATCACATTTTCTGCCACATAGTATAGTGCCTCCCAAAAAATATGTGGAGATGGAATGGGAGCCAGAGTAGCCTCATCATTTGCTAACCCGGTTATGGGGTGGTGGAAGTTACAGTGCATAGTCCCTGAGGTGTGTGCATGGTATGCTTGATCTTTAGCTTTGTCCATCTCACATGGTGTTGTCTTACAGTCAGATATGTACCACACCTGTCACAAATTCCCATTTATGTTATCCAGTACAGTGACAAAGTAATTTTAATTTAATTTATGATTTTTTCATGGCTGAGAAGTGGGCTATTGGGGTAATACAAAGTAGACCCATTTCATCTATGGTTCTGGTCTAAGATAATTAAAAAGAATGCAGCAATGGCATTCTTGTAACATACAGATACTACATCAATTCAATGTGCAGGAAAGCATAAAGTCAGAATTGCACACATATGATACATGCACAAATTAAGGTATTAACATTAAAGGATATTTGAGATCTGGAAATTCAATTCAGCCTAAGACATTACAGAGCGACAGCAGGTATCAAGCATTTTTGTTTTTCCCAATTCATTTATTTATATTAAAAAGTATAAATGTAAGAGAATCCAATTAAGCAAATAAGACTAAAATGGAAGGAAAAGATGATAAAAAACAGATTAAAGAAAAATATAATTTAGAATAGTTTGTATTATTACAGTCTTATGTATCAGAATGCCATTAAGGTGTTTAAATTATTGAAGTATGAATGTGACAGCTGCAGTTAATATCAGCATTTAGCTGTATTAGTAGACTAGTATTAAAAAACATGAATATCAGGAGCATTCACTTTATCAGGAGAAATTCTGTCTGCGGTATAGGGCCTACATTTAAGAAGGCATGGCTAAAAGGGTGAGACCTAACAGTGAAGACAGGTTCTAGTAGGCCCAGATAGCAATGATGTACTATTATTAGTAAAAAAAAAAAAAAAAAAAAAAAAAAAACAAGTAACCATATTTGACTTTACTTGCTAGGCTGAAATAGAGCATTTACTCAGTAGACTGCATTTTTTTTTTCATCATTGCATGCTTGAAAGCCAACATGTACTCAGTATCATTATGCAGTGATATTGACATGTTGATGTCAAGACCAGATCTCTAGATTCAGTTTAAAAACATTTAAAGTTTTTTTGATGTCTCCTTCCAAGGTACTGAAAAAAAATGGGAATACCATATTCAAGATGAGGGGTCTATATTAGCAAATCGAAAAACCCTTTAAGCGAATACCGAAACGTTGACACCTATAACACGAACTGCAAAAATCTCGAACGCACTAAACAGCTAAAAATAAAATAACGAACTGTCATAGTCGGTTAACCCCACCACCCGCTACATACTACCTACCCAAACAAAATAAAAAAAACACATACATACACTAACCAAACCCTACTTCTAACCTAAAGTAAAGCACCAAAACCCTACTTCTAACCCTACACTAAACCCCACATACACAACTAACTATGCACTATCCTTAACCCCTCCCTAACCCTAAGGTCCATAACTACCGCACACGTCCCCTACAGACATACACCCCAAAAAATAAATAATACACATACATACATTTAACAAAAACCTACTTCCAACACTACACTAAACCCCACATACACAACTATCTATGCACTATCCTTAACCCCTCCCTAACCCTAAGGTCTGTAACTACCGCACACTTCCCCTACAGACATACAGCCAAAACAAATAAATAATACACATACATACAGCTAAATAAAACCCTGCTTCTAACACTACACTAAATCTTACATACATTACTTATCTATTAACTTACCTTAACCCACTTCCTAACCCTAAAGTCCTATCTATCACACACTTACCTTACGGAGCTATACCGCAGATGGGCCAACCGTTGCACTTCGACATTTCAATTTTCGCTGTTTTGGATGTTCAGCATTTCCGTATTTCATGCAATACATGTTGCTCTTTTCGTGTTCATGATTACAGTCTTTCGCTCTGCTAATAGGAACCCCAAGATGAGATATGATGTGACCCTTTTGCTTGTGGAAGCCCAAGCTTCAGGTCACAAGAATCTAGAGTAGTTCTGAAAAAAGACTTAGCAATTTAGGTACTTTTGGTACTAAGATATATATAATATCATGCAAGTGTGCCTTTTCTAAAGGTTTGCTGGAAGAATACTTGCAGAAAAAGCTGGTAAATGACCACATCAAAAAGTCTTGATAAGTCAATAAATAAAGTACTGGTTAATCTGTAGTTGTCTATGTTTGTAAGAATTATGTCAGATGGTAGCCAGTGGACAGCCAAGCTATGTTTAACTTTGAGTGAAACTATAATGCTGAGTGGGAAATATGTGTCCTGAAATGTGGTAGGTTTGGCGAGCAATATGCTGAATGTGAGGCTGGATTACAGTTAATGGCCAGAAGCATATTTAATAGTATGCAATAAAAGATGATTAATAAAAAATTGAGCAATAATTGTCTGCTCAACAGAAGATGCTTACAATAAATCTAGCATTACCATTGGAAATGCATGCAGTTGTAAAGGCACAAAGAAAACATATTAATGGCCCTGGAGATTACAAAAAAGTACAGCCATTTATCTATATCTATCTATCTATCTATCTATCTATCTATCTATCTATCTATCTATCTATCTATCTACCTATATTTCTGGGTGTGTGCCTCACACACACACACACACACACACACACACACACACACACACACACACACACACACACACACACACACACACGCGAGCACGAGCAAACACAAATGCGTGCGCGCGTGTGCACAAAGAGAGAGAGAGTAAGTCTTCCCTACACTTCCCAACGTCACAGCTCCAAGAGGACTCCACTCCATGTTCATCTCCCCATTGCTGAACTCACTGAACATGGTTTTCCAGGAAACATCAATGTCAGAGCAGTTTCTAAGTGTGTACTGGAAGGAATTCCTTTGTTTAGGGAAAGCTGTCCCTTCTTCATATTTGCACAACTCTAGAGCTGGTAAATATAGGTTTGGGGGATGACAAGGGATGTCAGGGTTTTGTCCTTCCTGCACATAATTATTTACTTTTAATTCTCTTCAGGAAGTTAAACCACAGCCAGCTTAACTCATTAAGTTCAGTCCTTGCCAAGTTAAACATCAGTAACTCAGATGGGAAGTGAAGACAGGAAATAAAACATCTAAGAGAACATCACAGAAAGAATAGTGTGTCAGTGGACAGTTGCCATTGATGCTGGAAGATTAGAAGGTTGTCGGTTCTATTCTCCCAATAAGTCTTTGGATTAATTTTCTAAAATTGCAGTGTAGAGCAAGAGGGGTGCTGCACTCCTCAGTGTAACATTGTTTGGATGAAACATTAAATCATGTCCCATCCACCTGAGTAGGTATAAGCTCAGGTGGATGTAAAAGATCCCATGGAACTTACAAAAAAGAGGAGGTGTTGCTTTATTTACTCAGTCCAGTACTATTTACATATTTCCATTATTTATACTCCATATTCACACAATTTACACTTTAATTCCAAAATTAATACTATTTATACTTTAATACTTTCAGGAAAACAAAATCAACATATTTACAATACTCATACTCATTTTCTTCAATCCTTTCCTTTATCTACTCAATCCTTTCCTCCATAGCCATTTTTTTATTCCATCTATAACATCCTCAACCTACACACATTCACATCTCCCTTTCCACAATATCCATATTACTTCAAACAATAAAAATAAAAATGACTAGGAGCAAAGCAATGAAAGGTCGGAAAACTTCGATCACAAATTGCATATATCCAAAAATGTTCAGACTCAGTCCATAATCCTCCAATAAAATATATTTATTTGCGTGCACACACGATGGTTAGCGCTTTCGCTTACAGCTTCATCAGACCAATTTCAAGCTCTCATTAAGATGTTTAAATACAGCAAAAGGCGGGAACCAACCATAAAAATCAAAAACATTTAAAGACATATTACAACATTTACTAAATAAACTATATAAAACTTTAAAACATTAACTATACATACTCAGTGTATAAAATAATAATCCTTCACATAAAAAGGGGGATATATAATATCCTGCAACATGTGTGTAGAAACATATGATAAAAATCAGTTCATCATAAACTTTCATAGCAGAACAACAGCTGTCTACCCTAAAAACTAAATAAAAACATAAAAATTCACAGTCATTTATGGTGGATAAACCCCAACAGCTAAAAGTGGAAAATACTATGTCTAAGGCAGTATGTCATATAAAACATACCCCTCAACCTCTAACTTGTAAGATGCAAATTGAGTGGAAAATCAGGGGCAAAATGAGGGAACTGTCAACAAAGACAGACCAGTTTCCATGTTGTTATAGGACCTGACAACTATCCTGCCCAAGCAATAATACATGCACGTACCACAGTTCTAGTGTGGAAGTAACCATGAACATAGAAAAATAGGAAAATAAAGTAGATATTATATTCTCAATCTCCTCATTTTTAAATACGGTTTAATCGGTACTTTCCCATTCAAACCAGGTGGAACATCAGCCCTGAATTTAATAATCCAGTTACTTTCCTTGGATTCCGTAAGGTTACAGATGTCCCCACCTCTATGTGTATCATGTAACCTTTCCAATATTCTGAACCTAAAGCTGTGTGTCTGATTCGTCTCAATTACATGCTTGGCCAGGGCATTGTGCGGACTACCTTTCCTAATGTGATAAATGTGCTCCCGCATTCTATCCCTAAGACTCCTATTGGTTTTACCAATATAGAATGTGGGGCACACAATACACGTGGCCAAATATACCACACTAGTTGACATGCAATCCCCACTTGCTTTAACTCTAAAACTACCAAAACCATTTGGATGAATAAAAGTTGAACTAAATTCAATGTAAGAACAAAAATTACAGTGACCACACGAAGATGTGTGAAAATTCATGTCTTGACCAATGTCCTTCAAGACTTTAGGGTAGCATAGTAACTTTTTTAAACTCATCTTGTTCCTGTATATAAACTTAGGTTTCTCACCTATTACTCGCTTCACTTCAGGATCAACAGATAAGATATGCCAGTGTGCACTAATAATGTCTTTAATGGACCCTACTTCTTTGGTATAGAAAATTGAACACACCTCATTACCTAATTTACCCTTCGTGTCAATACTGACATCTGTATTGCATCCAGATCTATCTGAGAAATATGGAGCCGCTCTACCATTCCTAATCTCATCTACATTGCTAGACCCCAAAGCTAGATCATCTTCTGTGTAGCCACGTTCTCTAAGCCTCACAGATAGGTCTTCAACTTCATTCTTAAAGGATAAATCACTGGGAGTATACCTAGAGGCACACATTACTTGGCCTCGCACTATATTCTTGTAGACATAACCTGGGTGCATGCTGGTTCGATGGAGCAAGGTGTTCCTGTAACAGGGTTTTCTATATAAACCTGTATTAATAATGCCACCATTCAACTTCTCTACAAAAACATCCAAGAAGGAAATCCTACTCAGTGATGACTCCATAGTAAATATTAAAAAGTTAGTGGTCTCATTCATCTCTCTAACAAATCTATCTAACTCCAAAGTGGGGCCATCCTAAAGAAAAAATAAATCATCCACAAATCGCCGATAAAAGCGAACATGCCTGTTATAAAGTGGATTGTAGAACATTTCTCTAACCTCCCATTCCGCTATCACCAGGTTGGCGTAGCTATTGGCACAAGAAGTGCCCATAGCCACGCCATCCTTCTGAAGAAACAACCTATCTGTGAAGCAAAATACATTCGACTCCAAAACTACCTCCAAAAAGGCCATAAGTAAATCAATCTCAGTTGAATTATAGCTGGACACCCTTCTCAAATGATTGTTCACCATCTCTATCCCTGTTGAGTTGGGTATCATCGTGAATAGTGATTGGATGTCCACCGTCACTAGGGTATAATCAACTTCAGTCCTGTTGGAACCTAAAAAACCATATAGGTCAAGTAAAAACTGTTTTGTATCACGTAGGATGTATTGATTCTCATCAACAATGGGTCTTAACTTGCTCTCTATGTAAATTGAAAATGGTTCCGTGGACCAACCTCTTCCTGCTACTATAGGTCTCAGGGGTGGACACACGGGGTCCTTGTGGATCTTCGGGAGTCCCTGAATAACCGGGATCAATGGGTGAATAACTTGTAGAAATTCAAATAACTTCTTATCAATAACTTCACTCCTAAGTAAATCTAATAACATGTTCTGTATGTCGTTACTGATACTGTGTATTCTACCCATGGTAATTGGAGTATAAAACTTCCCATCATTTAACATATTGAGCATGTCCTTGTTGTACCTGTTAATATCAAAGACCACCATACCACCTCCTTTATCTGCGGGTCTCACAATAATATCCAAATTATTGCATAAATCATGTAATGCTGTCCTTTGATTGAAATTCAAATTATGCATTTTCTTATCAGCTTTATCCCTGCCAGACCTATAATACATTTTATATATGTCATCTTCGACTAACTTACTGTAAGCCGCTAGTAGTGGTGGAACCGGTGGAGTGTATGTGCTGGGTCTCCTAATACTACCTTCATAATTACCATCCTTAAACTCTAACCTTAAAGACAAGCTTCGTACAAATACTCTCTAAGAGTCTCTTCCAAGGTACTATAGCTTGTGGGTATAAAGGAAAGTCCTTTTCTAAGGACATCCAACTCATAAAAAGTTAATTCAACTGAAGATAGATTAAACACTAATCTTTGTTCCTCTGTTCCCACATTTTCTTGATGTTCATTGTTTGAGGGCGGTCTGGAGAAAATTTCCTCTTCTGCCGCCCTCTGCTCATTGAGCGTCCCCTCCCCTCTCCTGATGGGATTCTTATTGGAAAAGGGTGTTTCAAGTCAAACACCCTATTCATAGAAACATTGTCCTCACTAGTCAAGGTTGTGTCTGCAGCCCTCGAACTGGCAGTCACTCCTGTTTTCTTTCTAACTACAGGGCCATCCGAAGCTATGGCTCTACTGCTGTCAGCTAAATGGTCAGTAGCTTCCACACGCTCAGTAGTAGTAACAACGTTCATACCAGTAACCCCTATTGATGTTCCCTCATTAGATGCATTCACTCTATCAACTAAACCATTGGAAACTTCTATAGATACATCTTTACCAACGCTGGGCTCTGGCGTGGTAACATGTACAATATTATCAACATTCATAACATTCTCCTGGCGTTGCATCAAAATATTAGAGCGACTATTCGCTCTGGGCCAAGTAAAAATATTACCTAATCTAAAATCCATAATATCCCTTTGCAATTTAGCCCTTTTTTGGTTATACAGTCGTTTTTCATATTGCGTTACATTATCCAACAGAACATGGCAATAGTCATTAGCTTCTTTGACCGGAAAGTCCGAAAAATTGTCCGACTTCTGTTTATCAATCTCTGCTCTCAAAGTCTCTTCAATGGGTAAGAAAAATTTATTCATCAACCTCATGTAATTGAGGCTTACCTCCAGGTTTAACTGTTGCCATTCATATAAAAGCTCAGGGTACAGCGTCGCTGTCGTCGGCATCTTCAGGACCCTAAGGCCTCTCGGCACCAACTTCCTTTGCAGGCAGACATCGAAATGCTGTCTCTGCGTCTGTAGTCTTTTTAATTTAAACAAATCCATTTCAAGTTTCTCAACTGCAACACGTAGTCTCTCTCTATCGAAACTCTCCTCATCGTTCACCGCTAGATGTTCATCACACTCGAAGGCCTCCAGCGGATTGACGTCATGCCGTAAACAGTCAGCCAATCGATCAACGGCTAAACGTGATATCCCACTGGTTTGTAGTACTCGCACAGAGTACGGAAGTTCAACATTCTGTGATTGCCCTTCCATCATGCTCCCTAGCGAACCAAAAGAGCCACGATAATCAATAGTTAAGAAAGTAGGTTCACGTAGGGTAAATGCTCCTAGCAAACAGCAATAGAAAGTAACACCAAAAATGAAAATGACTAGGAGCAAAGCAATGAAAGGTCGGAAAACTTCGATCACAGATTGCATATATCCAAAAATGTTCAGACTCAGTCCATAATCCTCCAATAAAATATATTTATTTGCGTGCACACACGATGGTTAGCTTTAAACACAGCTTCATCAGACCAACTAAAAGCTCTCATTAAGATGTTTAAATACAGCAAAAGGCGGGAACCAACCATAAAAATCAAAAACATTTAAAGACATATTACAACATTTACTAAATAAACTATATAACACTTTAAAACATTAACTATACATACTCAGTGTATAAAATAATAATCCTTCACATAAAAAGGGGGATATATAATATCCTGCAACATGTGTGTAGAAACATATGATAAAAATCAGTTCATCATAAACTTTCATAGCAGAACAACAGCTGTCTACCCTAAAAACTAAATAAAAACATAAAAATGAGGAGATTTAAGAATGACCGTATTTAAAAATGAGGAGATTGAGAATATAATATCTACTTTATTTTCTTATTTTTCTATGTTCATGGTTACTTCCACACTAGAACTGTGGTACGTGCATGTATTATTATTGCTTGGGCAGGATAATTGTCAGGTCCTATAACAACATGGAAACTGGTCTGTCTTTGTTGACAGTTCCCTCATTTTGCCCCTGATTTTCCACTCAATTTGCATCTTACAAGTTAGAGGTCGAGGGGTATGTTTTATATGACATACTGCCTTAGACATAGTATTTTCCACTTTTAGCTGTTGGGGTTTATCCACCATAAATGACTGTGAATTTTTATGTTTTTATTTAGTTTTTAGGGTAGACAGCTGTTGTTCTGCTATGAAAGTTTATGATGAACTGATTTTTATCATATGTTTCTACACACATGTTGCAGGATATTATATATCCCCCTTTTTATGTGAAGGATTATTATTTTATACACTGAGTATGTATAGTTAATGTTTTAAAGTTTTATATAGTTTATTTAGTAAATGTTGTAATATGTCTTTAAATGTTTTTGATTTTTATGGTTGGTTCCCGCCTTTTGCTGTATTTAAACATCTTAATGAGAGCTTGAAATTGGTCTGATGAAGCTGTAAGCGAAAGCGCTAACCATCGTGTGTGCACGCAAATAAATATATTTTATTGGAGGATTATGGACTGAGTCTGAACATTTTTGGATATATGCAATTTGTGATCGAAGTTTTCCGACCTTTCATTGCTTTGCTCCTAGTCATTTTTATTTTTGGTGTTACTTTCTATTGCTGTTTGCTAGGAGCATTTACCCTACGTGAACCTACTTTCTTAACTATTACTTCAAACAATATTTTATCCCTTTTATCATTTTCACATTTCCTTTCACTTCCATACTTTCTATACATAATATCATAGTCATATCTCTACTTCTGAATCCCTCCCATTGATAATGTTTTTTCACCTTTTTTCAAAATTGTTCATTCCTTTTACATTCCAAAAATAATGCTGTTATTTCTTCCTAATGGCATTAATTGTATTTTCTTTCCTCTATTACTTTATATTTCATATTACCTTTAAGTTGCAATTTATCCAGTGAAAGCCTCCATAGAATATTCCCTTTCACTCCTATTGTTTATAGCTTTCTTTACATTATTTCTTAAGCCTTCCTATGTTAATTTATTTTATTTTATATTTGTTTACATGGATGGTCCGACTGGGACAGTGCTCATTTTCAGTGGAAGCCCAGGGAAAAAAGGTCCAGTCTAAGCCAGTGGTGGCTTGTGATGTCAAATTAAAGGGGGGCTGCAGGAGACAGTTGAATGGGTGGGGCCAATGGGAAGGGGTGTGACCAACCAGAAATGGCTGGAGCTATGCTCAAAACCACAAAAACTAGGACTCTAATTAAATACGCTGCCCTGGGTGCCCAGCCATCATTATGAGAGTCCAATCAAGACAAAATGAAGTGTAGAAGAAAAAAAATATTTCAGTGCATTGGCTACATGACAGCTTATTTATTTATTTATTTATTTATTTATTTATTTATTTATTTCCAGTTTGATTACCGGGGAAGTCCACTGGGCCCTGAGACCCGTTTTCAGTTGAGGCCCGGGGAGAAAAGCTCCAGATGTACAAATATAAAATACAGAAATATAAAATATGAATGATACATTGAGGTGATCAGTTTGTACAATAGAAACATTCATTATTGCAACAAAGTCAAATACTACTTCACTAAGGTTATTCAAAAAGGTTACAATCATAAGCTGTTCTTATAGGGTAATTTAAGACAAAGCATTATTTGAGCACATGAGCACATTCTTAGAAGGTTATACATTTGTAAAGGAATTCTTATAGAGTAGTTTGAGAAAATGCAATTATATAAGCACATAGAGAAAAGAGTTAAGAAATCTATTTACAATATTTACATGAAGCAGTATGAAGATAAGTCTTTGGGACATTTTGAGTGCAATGGAGCACTCCATGTGGTATGAATATGTACTTGGATAGTTTTTAGTTGGGGTGGACTAAAGGGCAGCCTCACCTTTTTACACTCTAGGTTGGATATTTGTGAGTTTTTGAATAGTTTTAGGTAGGGTGAAAGCAGGTGCATTTCCACTTAGACTTAATATCTAGAGGGAAACAAAAAGGTTGTGAGGCATGAAAAAATAAATTACTTTTTAAATACATTACTGGAATGCCAGTCAAAATCAAGTATAAAAAACAAGCAGCACTCAACTCAAACCACTTCTCCTTGCACTGCAGTTCTAACTGTAATTTATATTCAGCTTTATAAAAGTACCAAGTAACATGCTGAAAGTAGCAATCTCTGTGATACCCCCACTTGTAAAAATGTTTTTTAGCCAAAAAAGACCTGCTACCTGACAAGTATCTACTTCTTTCATGGGGAAAACATGATCAAAGTAAAAAATGGACAGCAAACAAGAAACAGGCTCAAGATAAATTGCTTAAAGAATTACTGCACAGGTTATGGACCACACAGGATAGATTGGCATTCTGCTTAGTTTACGGGTAAAGCCTGCAAAGATGACTGCAAGTCTTCAAAAAATGTAATGAGCTTCTGAAAATACTGTAATCTTGTCCTTTATTACAAATACTGTCATATGCATTTCAATACCTACGGCTTATATGTTATCTAGTTATGTAAATATTCTCTGCATGGCAACAACAAAAAGGCTTTCAATGTTGATAATTCTTTAACAGTATGCTAATTAAAGCTTACTTGCCTCTTACAATCTCAGACAAGCTTATCTGATGGTCGTTAAAGCATTGCTACTTAAACACAGAGCAACAGGCACTGCAACAACATGCATTTTCTGAATAAGAAGAAGCATAAATCAACAATATAAAAATACGGCAGAAAACCAGAACATTCTGCAAAATCAAGGACAGATGAAAAACCACTGTAGTACTTGTGTCTACCTTGGATGGAGGGATATTCTGCACACTTACACTGCATAGCTGCTCCTTGCCTTGCTTGGACAAATTGAGAGTCACTACATGGGGAATGCAGTGCAACAAGTATGTCACAACTTGAAATGTCTGTGGCTGACGGTGATGGCCCTGACACATTTGTCATACCTCTCAACCTCAGAGCAAGAAATCTGGACAAACCCATAAGTAGAAGTGGGACAAAGGCCCAAAAATAACGGCAATTTTTAAATATTGCTCTTATTAACTTAGAAAGATAATGGAATAAGTAGGTCTTGCATTAGTATGAATTTTCTGAAGGGTATGAAATCTGAAACTCAAATGTCTGTCATTATTTTCTAACTTTAATCTTTAATGATTTGCCACTAATTTGCCAGAAAACCACAATTTTATGAAAAACGGACCAAAATGCGATGCAAAACTATAAAAGAGCCACACAATACAGCTGGGAACCTGTCAAAGAATCCACTTTTTAAAATATTAGTACTAAGTTGAGCAGCTGACAAAATAAGAGAATCTACATGCATTTCTGAAATAAAAGTAATCTATAACTCTGATTATTACAATTATTTATTAATTGTAAACACTCCACATTTTTTTCCAAAATTGCCATTTTGCGAAGGGATTATTAGGGGGAGAGCAACATTTTGAGCCAAAGTCAGGGACAGTGGAGAGGTTTGGATATACCTAATTCTATAAAGCGATTTATTTGCATGTACCTCTCAACCTCTTAATGCAGGAAATCTGGACAAGGCCAAATATATTGGTGGAACATACAGACAGTACTAAAAATTGCTCTTGTATAAACTTAGACAGTTGGCAGAATAACAGGTCTTGCTTTAGCATGCATTTTTCTGAAGGGTATGAAGTCTAAAACTCAATGTCTGTCATTATTTAGTGATGTGGGGATAGTGAATCAGGAAGTGAAACAGATTAGCAAGAAGAAAGTAAGGACAGCTTTGAAGAGAATGAAGAATGGAAAGGCTGCTGGCCCAGATGACATACCAGTGGAAGCAGTGGAAAATGCATGCGCTCGAAGCACTCCTAAGTATGGAGAACGTCGACATCTGTGCAGTAACTGCAACCTGGTTCAAGGATCCAGAGAGCACTCCAGCACTACTGGGCTACAACTCATACCACACATTTTGGCCACAGAACACGCACCAAAACACAAAAGGAGGGGGTGTATCCATATTCATTAAGGATACTCACACCTCTAGGTTAGTGGCGCAGCATGATACCTCTGAGATCATCCATGTGCAACTCACATCGGGCAAATCTGCAATGCAAATTGTGGCCTGCTAGAGATCACCCTCCATGACCCAGGACCACCACTCCGCCTTTCTGGAGACGCTGGAAAACATGAAGGTCCTACCGAACACCCTGATCTTGGGAGATTTCAATTACCCTACCATTAACTGGGAAAACTATTTGAGTACAAACTCCCAGGCTCAGCGCTTCCTGGAATTTATCAACTCAAATGCTCGAGATCAGCTGGTAAACTCCCCTACCAGAGGCCACAACATATTGGAACTGGTAATCACCAACCTGGGTGACAGGTGCTCCGTACCAGAGGTCAACCCATCACTGGTTAGATCAGACCATAAACTAATCATCCTGGATGTCCACACTCCACCACCACCCCCAACCAAGGAAACCACAGTGAAAAACTTTTCTAAAGCAAACTTCACCTTACTTAAGGCAGAGGTGGTAAGTTTCACAGCCCACATGCTAAAGGATAACACTGCCCAAGATGCAGAATCCTTTACAATTGCACTCTATGAGCACCTACAAGGATGCATGGATCGTGCCATCCCTAGCAAAACCAAGACTCACTCCCCTAAGAGAAGGAAACCAGTCTGGTGGACCCCTGCCATAAACAGGTTATACAACAAAAGGAGGAAACTAGTTCAGAAAAAAAGCAAATCCCAAGAGGAAAGACATCCCTGATCAGTATCAGTAAGAAACTAAGGTCCCTCATAAAATCATCCAAGGCTAACTTCGAAAGAAATATAGCCAAGGATTCGAAAGATAACCACAAAGCCTTCTTTAGCTATGTCAAGAATCTAAGTGGTAACTCACAGATATGCTCTGAGATAGTGCAAAATAGTACAAAATATACTGAACCTACTGATATTGCCAACATACTGGCAGGCAGATAGATTCAGTGCAAACTTCACCTCCCTCTCACCTTCAAAAGGGCCCACAACAATACTGGAAAAGTGTAGTGTCCTGGAAATCACAGAAGCACAGGTGAAAACAGCCCTTTCAAAAGCCAAAAACACAGCATCAATGGGGCCAGATGGTGTCCCAGGCTGCATCTTGCACGAACTACAAAACGAACTAACCCCCCACCTAAACACACTGTTCATCCTCAGCCTCTCCACAGGCTACATGCCCATAGAATGGCACACAGCAATGGTTATTCTGCTCCACAAAGGAGGGGCCACAATTGACCCTAGTAACTACCGCCCCCATAAGCCTGACTAGCCTGACCTGCAAGGCTATGGAGCGCATCATCACGGAACTCATTAACAAAGACATTGGGAACCTCCAAACACTTGACCCGACCCATTTCGGCTTTGTTAAGGGCAGAGCATGCCTACTAAACCTGGTTGATGTCTTTGAAACAGTTACCAAGGCCATAGATGAGGGAAAGGTGGTTCACATAGCCTACCTTGATCTCACCAAGGAGTTTGACACCATTCCTCACTCAGGTATTATAGAAAAACTCACCAGCCTGAACATAAACCCCTACATCACAAGATGGGTTGCCATCTGGCTTACAGACAGAACTCACACTATAAGAATAGTGGGCTCCAGGTCTGACTCTAAATCAGTCACAAGTGGTGTCCCGCAAGGCTCAGTTCTGGGACCCCTACTGTTCGGCATATATTTCTCAGAAGTACAGGCAAACACAGGAAAACTATGGCTAACCAAGTTCGCCGATGACTGCAAACTGGGAGCCATAATTGACTCTCCGGCTGACATTGACATCCTCCAAAAAGGCCTTACTGAGACAGACACCTGGTGTCAAAGTCATGGCCTCAAGCTAAATGCCAAAAAATGCATAGTCATCCCGTTTGGGAAAAACAAAACACCCACGAATTACCACATAGGCGGCAGCCCCCTTAATACAGAAGAGGTAATAAGAGATCTGGGGACCCAGGTAGATAGTAATTTCTCCTTTGACAATCATATTGCCAAAGTAGTTAGGAAATCCTTCTATGTGGCCCATCTAAGTACTAAGGGGTTCGCATCTAGAAATAAAGAGGTTATAGTGCCCCTCTACTCATCACTCATCAGACCCATTATAGAGTACAATGCCCCATTTGGGATGTACCTCACAAGACACTTCCAACAGCTTGAAAGACCACAAAAGCACCTCACCAAGAGGATTACTGGCCTCAAACACATGCCTTATGCAGTCCGACTGAAAAAACTCCGGCTGTACTCAGTGGCATATCGCTTACTCAGAGGTGATCTCTGCCTGACTTACAAAGCCATGTCCAACTCAGAATTGATGGACATGCTCCATCTAAAGAAATCCAAGTCACTGCAAGCCACGCGCTCTAGTGAGCTAAACCTTGCCACAACAATAAATAGAACATCCTGGAGGGATAGATTCCTGTCACAGAGACTCCCCATGCTTTGGAACAAAATTCCTAACTACATTAGGCAGAGCCCCTCACTAACACTCTTCAAGAGAAGCCTTGATGAGTGGATGGGTAACAGAAGTACACCCCTGGGATCACTTCCTTGGCTCTGCTTGACAGAGGCTCAGTTAATTAATCAATGGGGCGGCGAAAGCCGACACACTCTGGCTAGGCTTATAAATGCCCTCCATATGACAGGGTGCCTAGAAAGGAGTTGTGGTATTGTATGAGGAAGTTGTGAGTGGCAGAGAAGTATGTAAGAGTGGTACAGGATACAAACAAGGGTAGTGTGATAGTGGTGAGGTCTGCGGTGGAAGTGACGGATGTATTTAAGGTGGAGGTGGGATTACATCAAGGATCAGCTCTGAGCCCTTTCTTATTTGCAGTGGTGATGGACAGGTTGGCAGACGAGATCAGACAGGAGGCCCTGTGGACTATGATATTTGCAGATGATATTGTGATCTGTAGTGAGAGTAGGGACCAGGTTGAGGAGACCCTGGAGAAGTAGAGATATGCTCTAGAGAGGAGAGGAACGAAGGTCAGCAGGATTAAGACAGAATATATGCGTGTGAATGAGAGGGAGGATAAACAAATGGTGAGGATGCAGGGAGTAGAGTTGGCGAAGGTGGATGAATTTAAGTACTTGTGATCACCAGTACATAGTAATGGTGAGTGTGGAAGAGAGGTGAAGAAGACAGTACAGGCAGGGTGAAATGGGTGGAGAACAGTGTCAGGAGTGATTTGTGACAGATGGGTACCCGTAAGAATGAAAGGAAAGGTCTACAAGATGGTAGTGAGACCAGCTATGTTATATGGGTTTGAGACAGTGGCACTGACAAAAAGGCAAGAGCCAGAGCTGGACATGGCAGAGTTAAAGATGTTAAGGTTTGCACTGGGTATGACAAGGATGGACAGGATTAGGAATCAGTATATTAGAGAGTCAGCTCAGGTTGGACGGTTTGGAGACAAAGCCAGAGAGGCAAGATTGCATTGGTTTGGACATGTGCTGAGGAGGGATGCTGGGTATATTGGGAAAAGAATACTAAGGATGGAGCTGCCAGGTAACAGGAAAAGAGGAAAGCCTAAGATTAGGTTTATGGATGTGATGAGAGAGGACATTCAGGTGGTTGGTGTGACAGAGCAAGCTGCAGAGGACAGGAAAAAATGGAAACAGATGATCCACTGTGGCGACCCCTAACAGGAACAGCCAAAAGAGAAGAAGAAGCTTCCTAAATGATTTGCCAGAAAAGCACACATTTTATGAGAAACAAACCAAAAATAAGAAGCAAAAATCTATTCATTCTGCGAAAATCTGGACAGTGGAGAGGTACAGTTCAGCCATGGATGTCTTTGAGTTTGCCACCCTTTCCCCCTAACAAATTCATGGTTGAATGGGGCCTCCCCCTGCAGCCATCCCAATGTCCCATTACTTGGCTATTTCTCCCCATTTACCATAAACACTGTAATATGCAAACTGCTTTACTTCGATGATGATTTGGATTTCATTTAAAAGTTTTATTTTACATTTTACAGCACAAACACTAATAGACATCTGCTAAACAAAGCAATGCAGTCTCATAGGTTCATAGGTGTGTACTAGGCCAACAGCCCTGGAGCCTTTACAAGCCTAGCCCATAGAAGTGCCCTGGCAACATGCTGCCATTAGTTTCCAGTGCCTCTATCAATTAGAGCCAATGGCGTGATCCTGGGGTGAACTTTCTATTTCCCATCCACTCATCAAGATTTCTCTTGAAAAGGGCTAGTGAGGTGCTCTTCTTGACATGTATGGGAAGTCTGTTCCAGAGCATGGGCAGTCTCTGGGTTATGAACCTGTCTCTCCGGCATGTTCTGGTGATTGTGGTAATGAGGTTGTGGTCCCTGGAGCATGTGGTGTGGAGGGATTGGGATTTCTTTAGATGTAACATTTCTAACAGGGCTGGGTCAAACATGGCTTTGTAAGTCTCACAATGAAAACAGACTTAGCATTAAAACTTCTCTGTCCTTGAAACTCACATTCATTGAAACAGCATTGAAACCCACATTTAAAGAAAATACATCTGATCAGTGACAGATAAACTAACTTTGGGCTGTTTTCAAATCATAGGCCCCTTGCACATGAAACATACATGTATTCTTCTATACACCTTCCTGATTGTATTAAATTATATTCCTTGTATAATACAGTACAGTTGTTAGAGAGTGCTTTAAATTTATTGTTTTGAACATTTTTCCAGTAAATAATGAAACAAAATGCATGCACCAATAATGACAAAACTGCACAATTCAGAAACTTTCCATCATAAAAGTCTACTCAAACTTCTACAATCCACCAGTATCAGTAAATATGCACAATCTCTGCAGAAGTAAAAGTCATCAAAATAATTCCAGATTAAAGAGATCTGTAACTAATGAAGAGGTTGCTGCTAGCAAACAACTTTATATTTCATTGTTTCATCTACAAATAAAGTGTCTGTTGCTCTTGAGGAATAAATTATCCATATTACATTACAAAAATGATAAGCTAGTAATATTGCAATAGGCAATGGATGGCAAACTGATATCAGGTTGATAGTAACTAGGTATCACTGTCAAAGAGGACATTCTCAGAACTGCAGCATCCACCCCCTTTAAAAGTAAAACACAGTGCAGTATCAGAAATGCATCTACATACTGTGGGGGTAAAACCCACAGCCTTCTCTATCGAAAGCAAGTACACTACCTGTTGTGCTATTAACAGTGCAAGCAGACTCAGCATAAGCAGCAATAAACTTCTCTTCCCCTGAAGCTCTTAACTCCTTGTAAAATCCTCTCGGCACTGAACTGTATCTCTCAGCAGCACATAGGCACAAGAAATTTGGAAAAGCCAAAATTTATTTGGGGGGGGGGACAAAAGCCCAAAAATCAAAGACACATTTTAAACATTGCTTGTATAACCTTGGAAAGTTGCTAGAATAAAATGATGTGCTACCACCATGCATTTTGCTGCCAAGTCTTGGGCCCAGGACCTTGTGCACTATAGTCAGAGCAACATACCTCTATGCCAAATCAGCTGCTTCCTGAAAGACAGGAAGACTGAAACTTAAATGTCTATCATTTAGTGAACTCCGTTCTCACCATAGCTCTCAATGCCTTAGCACAAAACACCTGGACAAAGCCAATAATGGGGGAATACAGCCCCCAAACATATTCAGAGAATTCAGTTCTCACCATAGCTCTCAACCTCTTAGCACAAAAAACCTGCACAAAGCCAATAATGGGGGAATACAGCCCCAAAAATAGGGACAGATTTCAAATATTGATATTATAAACTTAGTAAATTGCTAGAATAAAATGTTTTGTGTTACCATGTACTTTCTGAAGAATAGGAAGTCTGAAATTCAAATGTCTCTCATTATTTAGTGAATTCAAAATCCAGAAAACCACAGATTTTATGAGGAACAGAACAGAACAAATATATGAGGCAAAAATCTGAATACTTTTCACAAGTGGTGGTGGGTAGGGAATTCAGGCTCTTGCTACCTGCACCCAAGGTTGAGGGACACACACACACACACACACACACACACACACACACACACACACACACACACACACACACACACCAGTACCTGAGTGAATCTAGCTCACACACACACACCAGTACCTGAGTGAGTTCCGCTCGCTCCCATCCCCAGAATAAATAAGCCAGTTCCCCATGCTGAACACATACCAGTACCTGAGTGAATCCAACTCGCTCCCATCCTCAATAAATAAGCCAGTTCCCCATCCCTAGAATAAATAAGCCAGTATGACATGCATGCATGTGCCACCTCTAGCTCATTCTGAGCATGCACAGACTGTAGACCTTGCAGTCCAATCCCCTTTCAGTCTATGTGGTTGTAACCGCATAGACTCCTGGGGCATATGTAGACTTCTGCCTTCTTTGCAAATCCATTCTAGTTAAACAGCAGTCCAGATTCAATTTGCTGAGCACACATGTGTGGAGTTCCGAGCTTTTTTTTTATTTTGGTTTACAGTTGGGGGGGGGGTGCAGTCCTGCAGTCCAATATCACTAGCCACCACTGGTCTAAGCTTACATACAAATTGCCACAATAAGTAATAGAAATTATAAACAAAATTGGCAAAAAATGAGTGTTAACACATTTACAGGATAAAAATGTACAAACAAAAATATATACATAGTATCAAATAGAACAAGACTTTAAACACTTGAATATAGACAAATATATGGTTGAATTTATTTATCTGGAGGAACAAAACATTAGTTAGGAAATTAAGCTGGGAGAATCACTTAGGCAAAGTAGTGCATAGTTAGTAATACTTGCTTCATGGGAGCTGCAGCTAGGAATGTAACTATCGATAGAGAAGTAGTGTTGTTATAAGGGATATGTTATCAGAGTTAGTACGTACAGCCAAATTGTATAAGTAATACTAAGTTAATAATTATCCTAGAGTGTTACATGTGCATAGCCAGGATTCAAATAAGTGCCTTTTGGGAGATATTTTGAAATGATTAAGATTAAGATTAATGATTAAGTTGCCCTATGCAGCACGATTGAAAAAGCTAAAACTGTTCTCTGTTGCATACCGCCTTCTCAGAGGCAATCTCTGTCTAACGTACAGAGCCATGTCCAACCCAGAATTGTTGAACATGCTCCATTTTAGCAAAACCAAATCTACTCGAGCTACACTCTCTAGGGATATAAACCTCAACACAACAATGAATAGAACATGCTGGAGGGATAGATTCCCTTCGCAGAGACTTCCCTTACTATGGAACAGGGTCCCAATCTACATAAGACAGAGCCCCTCACTATCACTCTTCAAGAGGAACCTTGATGAGTGGATGGGTAACAGAAAGTTCATACCAGGGATCACACCAACAGCACTACTAGATAGGGGCCAAGGGTATTAGCTGCTAGTACAAGGGTCTAGGGAACTACTAAAAGGGAGGTGAATACCGCACAACGTGGCTGGGCTAATATATGCCTTTGGGCAGATAGCCCAGTACCAACCTATGAACCTATTACTCATGGAGCTAATACTATGTGGAAGGGTATTCCAATTTTTAGCAACAAAGTTAGAGTAAAGAGAGTTGCTTACTGTATTGGATACTTTGGTTACTTGGAGTAAGTCTTTGTTAGATGATCAAAGAGTACGAATGTTAGAGTAGGGTTGTATAAGATTTTTAGGGAAGGTATGTTGTCAGGATTGTGCATTATTTTGTGAGCCCATTATTAATTGGTTATAGTTCATAATATGAGGTAGTTCCAACCAAAAAAGATTTTGTAGGCATTGAGAGTGGTGGGTTGAATGTGTGAAATCTGTTGCAAATTTGGCAATCTTATTATAACATGATTCTAATATACTTAGTTCTGACATTTTGAGGTTGGTAAGTATGGAAGATGCATATAAGAGTGAGGAGAGAAGGTAGGTTCTAGTTACGGCTATTCTTGCAGCGTCTGTTATGAATTTTTTGTTTCTATACATTGTTCCCATTTTCTTGTGAACCTTTTTGATTGTGTTAGAAATGTTTATGTCAAAATTTAGTCTGTTGTCGATTATGAAGCCGAATAGTTTTGTTTGGAAATCTGGGAAAATCCTAGTATTATTACTGGCAGTGATGTAAAACTTAGCAGGGAGGTTAGGAGGTTTAGATGGATGAAAGATCATAAGTTTAGTTTTATTAGGGTTGAGAATGAGTTGTGAGTTTGCTAGCCATGTTTCAATATCAGAGAAGGCTTTGTGTGTGACTATAAGAAGTTGAGTTATTGTGGATGCTGCACATATGAGGGTTGAATCATCTGCGTATTGTATAATAGATGCTTGAGAGGAGGCAGTATTAAGATTATTTATGAATATGCAGAAGAGGAGGGGCCCTAGGATTGAACCCTGAGGGACTCCCAAGTGTAACAGGAAGGAGTGTGGCTAGATCTTGCTTCCATTTCACAGCTTGCAGGTGGCTAGATAGATAACTTTGAAACCAGTTAACAGCATCAGGGTTGATATTAAGGTTTTTCAGAGTGGATAGTAACTTAGGATGGGAAGCTGTATTGAATGCTTTAGACTTGTCCAAAAAGACCGAAGACACTGTTTTTCCATCGTCTCTGAATTTATTTATAGTATTAGTGAAACTTAGAAGAGCTGTAGTAGTGCTATGATGTGGTCAGAATCCAACAACAATAGTTAATATTTTCCATGATCATATTATACCGTTGCTTTCAGTTCCCATTAATCTCATTCAGTTTATATTTCCATTTTCTCATTTTTTTGCATACTCTTTACTGTCATTCTCTTCTTGTTTACATTTTCTCCCCCCTCTTGGTGTTCCATGGTTTTTACATACACCATTTCCATGTCATTCTAGTTTCATTCTCCTTTACATTTTTAAATACCCAAAACAAATGCATAGATGCTAAATAAACCACAGAATTCTTTAAGTTCAGACTTCTCACATCTTTGTATCATATATTGCTCCTCTTTTAAATGGGTTGAGACTTAAACCCCAAATAATACCCCAGAATAGCTGAAAGAGGCCTCTAATATTTTTTCTCCATTTCTGCTGGAAACATACATACCCTCAAATATTCTAAGTGTCCTAGTATATACATATTTAGCATGTACACCTTCTTATCAAAAAAAAGGGGGAAGTTCCCCAGTGCCCTGGCCAAATTTTCATTTCTCCTAGTCAGTATGATTACCACCTCAGGTCTCTCCTGAAAAAGGGATACTGGCCTAGTGGGACTAAATCAGTCAAGAAAGAGTAAATAAATAAACAGAATAAAATGCATCTGATGGAGTAAGCTATAACTTCATCATCAACAATACAGGTGGTAACAGAACACAATGTCAAATAAAGGTGTCTGAAAACATGCCGCAAGCAACCTTCTATGTTACAGGTTTAATTGAAGGTTAAAGTCAGTACAGGGTTACAGCTCTATTAAAAAAGGAGAAAAAATAATGAACTGCAGTTCAGTAAACATGTTTAAAACTGCAAGCAACTAAGCAGCTGCAATCCTAGTGCCCACATTTAAAGATGGCGTATTACTAGGAAACAAATTTCATGGAACTAGCCCTTTGTTTGGCATAAACAGAACCTCAATTCTAAGACTGACTCTAGTAAATGTTTATTTTTTCTCTGGCTGTTCCTTTAGGACTTGCATTTAAAATCCCAAATATGCTATAGAAACAGTCTCCTTTTTTACTTTTACTGGAAAACACAGTGCAATTCTAAAACACTCTCAAGTGTGTTGACTCATGATATTAAATTTCATTTGATGACTGACTTCCCAAAAGACTAGTATTCCACATTGACATAAATCCATCAAGGTATTATAGTAAATATTGTACTAAATAGTCCCTTATGCCAAGGCGTCTCTCTAAGTTTGTTGAGGACAGCAATGGGTATCTAATTTCTTTATTTTGAAAGGATTTTAAAAGGCACAAGTGTATGCCTTTGATTAAGTGTGGCAACTGTGTGCACTTTCTCAACAACCCCAGAAAATACACACACATACACACACGCACACACACACACACACACACACACACACACACACACACACACACACACACACACACACACACACACACACACACACACACACACACACACACACACACACACACTTGTGTTTTCAGAAATGAAACATTTATGAACCACAACCCCAATATCACAAAAAGCACATGCAAACTAGATACAAGTAACAATGTACTCAATACAAATAATAATTATAAAGCAGTGCTGGCTGACAATAGCAAGAACACTACACTGAGTGATAAGCATAACTTTAGAGGTGGATAATTTAACAAACGGCAATGTATGATTAAGCAGCAGTAGTCAAACATGAAATCTTACTGTGTGAAATTAAGAAATATAGTGCTATTACATATCAGCCAACAAATATGGTAACCCTCAGCAGATATTTTTGCAGCTTATGTATTTGATTAATTTATGCAAGAGTTTTATCTAAGTTTATAACAGTAATGGTTATTTTGCCATAAAAACTCAACACAGCAAAAACACCACTGCCAATCAATCTGCAGACCAGTGATCCACTGTGGCAACCCCTAACAGGAAAAGCCAAAAGACATTGCAATGGTTATTTTGCCATAATACAACCTATAACTTACAGACTGTGCAACATGCATGCATGGTGCACTGTCAGTTATACATTGGACAGCTTTGCCATCCATTGAACAGTTTATGGTTCATGCATCCTAATAGCATGTATCAGAAAAGCAGTCAATGGTCACAATGATTCACAGGTTTCAAAGTTACCATGATAGGTTCATAGGTAGGTACTAGGCTATTGGCCCAAGGGCCTACGTAAGCCTAGCCAACAAGGTTCCCTGGCTTACGCCACCCAATAAAGTTATTATCAAACACACATCACTTGCCTTATGTCCAGGGTTCAAATGTTTGCTGATTCTAGAGTATAGTATTGTTGACTTAAAAAGCTTTGTCACTTGAAAAATTGTGAATGAAGGTGGTGATCATTGCTAGGCTGGGAAGGAGCAAAGAGCTCTAGTGGGTTGTGAACGAGATACACAGAACACGTGGGCAGCAGTGGCAGAGAAAGAAGAAACAGTTAGCAGACATGTAGCTAAGAAAAGAGGAATGATTAGGCATGGTAGCCACTGGGATCTGATGGGAGCCATGCAGTGGTATCCTTTGTGTGGTGACAGTAGAAGGAATCAGCACACTGTTTTAATAATAGTTTAAAGCTTAGTATGCTTAACTCTGATGTTTACAAGGATGGGAAGGCATAATTAGTTGAGGGAAAAGACAAACATTACCTTGTTAAGAATAAAAATGCTATATTCCATCCATCCTCTTTTACTCTTCTCTTTCTCTCTGTAGTGATCTCAGCTGTACACCTTTTTTCTTTATCTTTCCCTCTGTAGTGGTGTCAGTTGTACTCCTTTTTGCATCCCTACCATATCACCCTCTTTCTTGATTTTTGTAGTATTACTGTTAATCGGGGACCAGGCTTTTGCTTTAGTCATTAGTGTTTTCTACTAGTTGTATTCCTTTCTTTTGTTTTTCTCCATATTGAGCATTGTAATAGGTGTGTTTGAAGCTGTATAGGGGTGTATCCCTTAAGTCCTAAATGTCTACTTTGTTCCAAATTCAAGTAATTCTACTGTAATGTAAAAGCATATTACATTTCCTAGCACTACATATTTTCTCTCTCTTTATTAATAGGTTCATAGATTAGTACTAGTCTAACTGTCCTTGTGGGCCATTTTAAGCCTAGCCAATTAACCCAAGTGAGAATCAGACCCTGCACCATATCTTAACCATTACGCCAAACTCCCGCTAGCGAAAAAAAAATTGCACTTTGTTTACTGCAATGTATATTATGTTGCAAATTCATGCAGAGTATGCTATGATGCAAATATATATACTGTTCCAGGTCCTGTGCATATCCACAAAAGAAACAGTGCCAGAATTACCCATTCTAAAGACTTAAACCTTCCCTGTGAAATAAATAGGATAGATAGGTATGTATCCCAGAGACTACCCCATCTATGGAACAGGCTCCCCATCCATGTGAAGCAGAGTTCCTCCCTAGTACAATTCAAGTGCAACTTGGACAACTGGAATGGAAAGTGGGAATTCATCCCTGCTTTGGCACCTATATCTCTGATGCAAACAGGTAACCTGTAAATGGTTCATCTCTCAGGCCCATGTTTACACTTATCAAGGGTATCAGGACTGGTCAGAGATTTCGGATGCATGGCTAGGCTTAAAAAGGCCCTTGTAGTCATTAGCCTAGTAAACACCTATGAACCTATGAACTACAAATTTTTTAGCTTACTCACTAACATTTCAAGTAAGATAATCTTTGCTTCAATTATGCTCCATACTGTATATTATCCATCATCTTTAAATACCATAGCTGAAGGGCTGGCCTTAGATGAAACACAGTCCTACAGCTCAATGTCCCACCCCATCACCACTAAATGCAAAAGCAGCTGTTTAACACAAGTACAGCACAGAAAACCAATGCATAACAGTATTTTTAATGGCTCACTCTTGACCTCCATAGTTCTAGTATGTGTAAATATATCAGTTTTTACAAATAACTTCTAAAATTAAAAATAAACACCTGTGACTATAGTCAGCTGATCAAAGTTCAAAGATCAACTTGGATACTTAATAGCACAGACTGGTATTGATGGGCATGTCCACTCTCATGGGTACAATTGGTGGTTTCCACCAGCGAAGTCACTACTCCAATGACATTCCTTATTAGAGGGCTGGGTGACATCATGCCACTAAAAAAACTTGGTGCAGAGAGCTCAAGGAAGTGACCACCCAAAGTAGTGGTGGTAGCTTCAATAGCATGTGATGGGGAGTACACTTGCATGGATAATACTGCAAAGCTGGTCCTTCTGGTGATGCAAATGCTCATGTCACCACCAGGAGAAAGTGGTCAGGAAATCAGTAAGGGCACCATGTCCATGTTGTCAGCCAGAATGACAGGCCTTATGAACTGCTCACTCTAGCAGATCTGAAAGATCCCTCACATCAGGTCTCACCCCACTGCGGGAGGTGGGGTGGTAGAATGAGTTCAAGTTGAATAGGATGAGAAGGAGACTTGAGGGTTGGCAGGGCGTGGAGGAAGAAAAACAATTTCAAGCTTGATTAACCATTGATGCTTTATCAATTCACTGTTTGGAAAGTTCTGTGAACATCCCTGTGTTCTTTGCAGTGATATAGTTTCATTCAGGCACTACAAAATATGCATTTTAACACTACCTGGGCAACCACATCACATTAATTAAATATCTTTATTTGTTCATTCATTCTCTGATTATCCATTTGTTCCAATTCAGGATTACAAAAGTGCCAGAGTGTTTTGCAGCATGTACTGGGCTCAAAACACAGAGAGACCATTATTGGATGGGATGCCAGCCTAATGTTGAATCTTCATGTATCACATTCACACACATATCTATATCGGTTCTCATTGGTGCACACATAGGGGCTATATTATATGATTGAAACTTTAGTTAGTCGTATAACTAAAGCTCGATCATGAAATGTCGAAGTCCCAAAACTGTGAATGGCAGTTTCCACATAGGGAAACAATTTGTTTGGCTGTTATGTGGATTTTGCCCTTTCTACAATGTGGAGTGATCTCGGAGTTGGGATATTTAGTTAGGGGGGTGTGGGGGGACAATCCCCCCATGTTGGGGTGTGTGGTGGGCAATGCCCCCCACTTGATTTGTGTTTAATGTTTTTTTTTTTTTTTTAGTTGGGACAACAACATTGTTTCCCTGTGTGGAAACTGACGTTCACGGTTTTGGGACTTTGACTTTTAGTGATTGAGCTTTAGCTATTTGACTAAAGATTCGATCATATAATATAGACCCCACACACACACACACACACACACACACACACACACACACACACGTATTCACGCACACACACATACAGTACAGTGCAGATACCTATGGGTAGTTTGCAAGTTCATTATGCACACCTTTGGGATGTAGAGGAAATCCCACAAGGGTACAAGGAGGGCAAGTAGACTCTCCATAGAAGGCATCTAAACTAAGAATCTAACTTGTGAACAAAGCTCGGTGCCACTTTTTCAAAATGCCAGTTAGTACAAAGTATGCCAGTTATATGTTTGTTAAATAGTTAACTAGTTAACTTTTCATACACTAAGAATGTTGCCTTAAAATGTGCACTTCAAAATGCACCTAGCCAGATGTCATATAAGAATTTTCATGTATCCTCCAAACTTTAAGAAACAAAATGTCATTATTTATTTGTTTTCCATCTGTCTGCCATTTTTTTCACTATATACTTATTTTATTTATTTTTTTATTTAACATTTGTTTACTGGGAAAGTTCAACTTGGAACAAAGCCAATTTTCACCGGAGGCCCAGGGAGAAATGCTCCAGATGCATGTCTTTGTACTTTGTACTTCAGTTACCATTTTTCCACTTTTTTGAAAGATGCTGTTTAGCTGGACTCTAGTTAATTTTCCTATCTCTGTCACCATTTCTATATTGCAGCTCTTTTTGCCTCCTTGCCTCATGTCATCAGGTGGGGTATGATCTCATGGTTAACACAGCCCATGCTGCTCATTTTCTTTGATACTATCATCATATTTCTTTAAAGATAATTAAATACACAGACCAAACGAAGAAAATATGGCATTTAGCTAAATGGACTTGGACTTTTGTGCTACAGCTGCCACGTTGCCATTTTAGATCAGCCAAGCAGAGACAGAACAGAAGAGTTTTGTTACATATAACCTATGCTACAAAACACCAGCAACAAATTAATCTTATGCTGTCCTAAGTATAATGCATGTTTTTGTGTGCCTTTGCTAACTGTAAACTTCCCACTTTTACTATTCTTGTGATCTATACTACCTCTCACTGCAACATTCTCTTGTTATTCCTTATCAAATCTTACATTAGGTTGTTCCTTATCTAAGCTTATCACTTTTCACTATAGCTATGTATCTCATATATGTATCACTATAGAAAGTGTAGACTTCACCACCGGTAACTTTTTCACTTTCAGAAGTGGCATCTTCTACTCTAACCATATGGATTCTATCAGACAACCAGTTAGATATCCATTGCACAATATATGTATACACTACAATTAATCAGAAAATGAAGAACAGCGTTAGAAATCACAACTCTTCTGAAGCTAAGTACAGTGACGTCTAAAATAGTTATGTTAGATTTATAGAGAATGGCAATGCCACAACAAATGTCTCTCCCAAAACTCCATAATATGGAAGCTTCATATAACACCTTCAGTTAATTTTGTTTTATCCATGTTAAGTATTAAATATCTAGAAGATAAGAAAATATCAACCTGAAGAGTCTTAATATAAGACACAGTTTTAATCTATGAGCTTCATTAACAATGCTATTCACTTTTTTTTCCATTTTTAGCTCCTTGTCATAGCTTTCTTTTTTATACTCTGTTACCAATAGTACTATTTTTTAAGCTCAGCATCATTGCTATCATCGTCTGCCTCGTTGCCGATATTCACATCATCTTGAACATCTTCCCTATTATCCCCATTTGCTGAGCCTGCATTATTTCTATAACACATTTTTCTTCACTTTCATTCTCTTTGCTAATTCTATAACAATATGTTTTTTCATCTTAGCAACAAGATGGACCTCAACAGACACAGAGGAGAGAGTGTTACATTATTTCTTGATTCAGTATAGAAGGGTAATCCAACCAAAAATGGCCTACTTAATGACATTTACTACAAAATGTAATACAATCTGTGCTGGAGTGTCCCCTTTCACCACATTGTAGGCATTTTCTTGTATTTGTAAGGTAAACACCTTAACCACTGTGGCAACTCCCCAAAAAAAACATTGTTTTAAAGTAACAGCTTGTGCACAAGATTTAGTAATAGCTGCTGAAGATATTCAATTCACTGTAATTCTAGGGTATCCAGTACTATATCCTGCACTAGTGTATGTGTAGTTGATGCACGTTGATTTATTTCCCTTGACATCTCTATGTAATTTTAAGGTACTTCCTAAATCTGCAATTGTTGATAAATGACATTCCCCCGGATTCTCGAAAGCTTGTACAGTGTGCAGTGTGCAAGATCAGTGCAGGAGCTCAAGCAGGCAATATGCCGTGCGATCCAGGAACAACCTGCAGGGGCGTGCACAATCGCTCCTGCACAGACTAAGGCCTGGTATGCAAATCAACCCTTTTGCAGGAGACATCCATGCAAATGATGTGATATTGCAATCCAGGAAGCTTGCAATAGTCCGTGCAGGACTAGTGCTAGCTGCAGAAATGTACTTGGTTACTAACGGAGTACATTTCTGCAAAATTCAAAACGGAGCTGCAACAGCTCCAAATAAAGGCTGCATATCATGTAGTAAGCATGCCAATGGCCAAGCATAAGGCCATTGGCATTGCAAACATAAAAAAAAAAAAAAAAATACAGACGTCAACTTCTATTTTTTTTTAGCTGATCTCGGCTGTTTAAGCGTAGGGCAGCGGCACGCAAACAGGATCGGGGGGAAAATAACAAAATTAACCTAAATTAAGCATTCTAACTAAAATAAAATACTCTTTTGTTTTTCTCTCTGTATTTGATCTTAACTTAAACCTACTAAATGACTCAGTACAATTTTGTTCTGACCAATGTAGCCAATGTACTGCAATTCACTTGACTATTACTATATATTGTATTCTTTCTCACTGCTGATGTTTGGAGTTTTTCTCCCCGAGCCTCTACTGAAAATGGACATATATCCAGTTAGACTAGCCCGGTCAACAAATGTAAAATAAATAAATAAATAAAATCAGTATACTGCCATGCAAGTCAATGGCAGGCAGAAGACAACATGGCCAGTGAGTATTGGTTGCTAAGGGGGAAGATCAGTGTGAGACATATAACTATGCATTAGTAAGCAATCCTATGCAAATGAGGGGAAGGATAGTGAATCCCAGTTTTCCCCAGCATGTGAGCCAGGTCCCAACAGTGTAAGAGCAGGAATAGCTTGGTGCAAGCCTAGGATTTAGGTAACATCATGGGGGTGTGTGTCAGGCATACTGTAAGCGAATTGGAGCCCTGTGGCTCGGGTGTGCTCCTAGCTAGGGGGTGTGTCTAAACCTGCCTAGCACTCTTTACAAAGCCTAAGCGGGTGTGCATGCCACGCACTGGGTTTTACAGGAAGGAAAAAGAAGTTAAACAAGGAAATAGCAGCAGTGTGCACATTTGAGCACTCTACGCGGCGTGCACACGGGCTTAAACAGGAAGGCAATGGGAAGGGAAAGCAGCAGTAGGAAGGTAATCAAAGAGAACTAGCTTAGCTGGCAGGTGAAATGTATCAGAATCAGCCAATTACACAGGCAGCAGACCAGCCCAGGCCAGAACACTACTATAAACTATGCAAACACCTTCCCCTCTGTTTCTTCCCACACTCTACACCACCAGTGTAAACAAGCGGGGAACTTTTAACACTCACAACAGCAAAATGATAGGGACTGAAATAGCTATCATACAACAACTTGTGGAGGAGGCTGTGGGTGGTGAGGATGTGAATGCTGTCAACCAACCCACAGTGAAGAGACGGAGAAGAGTGTACAGACCCAGGGTAACCTACCAGGGGCTACATGAGCTGGAGATAGTGGAGTACTATAGGGTGGACAGGGACCTCCTACAGCAAATTTTTGAGCTGTGCCAGCAATGCCTGACACACAGAACTAACAGGGGGGAACCAATCCCAATGGATACCAAGGTATGTGTAGGTCTATGAATACTAGCCACAGGTACTTTCCAAAGGCCAACTGGGGATATGATGGGGATTTCACAGGCATCAGCATCCAGGGTACTCCACCAGTTCCTGGATGCCATGTCAGCACATGTCGGTGAGCATGTATATATCCCCAACACCTGTGAGGCGTTTGCCAGCAATATGCAACTGTTCCACCAAAGAGCAGAATACCCTGAGGTAGTGGGTGCTATAGACTGCATGCACATATGCATCAAAGCACCACCCGGTGAGTGGGGTAGGGTCTACATCAACTGCAAGGACTTCCCCTCCATCAACTGCCAGGTCGTGTGTGATGAATGTGTGTGCTGGCTGCCCTGGAAGTTATCGCGATTCTCACATCTGGCATCTGACACAGCTGTACCAGAGATTTGCCAGTGGGGACATCCCTGATGGTCACTTAGTGGGAGATGCTGGATATGCACTGGAGCCATGGCTGATGACACCCATCAGAAATGCACACACACCCGAACAAGAACTCCATAATGAGGCACATGCACAGACCAGAATTATAGTAGAGCATGTGTTTGAGATGCTCAAGTCACAGTTCTGGTGCCTGGACACATCCAGTGGAGCCTTCCAGTACTCACCAGCTACATATACCCAAATTGTCCTTGTATGTGCCATGCTACACAATATGATCCTGCAGAAACAGCTGCAGCAGGAACAGCACGGGGCAGAGCCACACCATTGCCAAAGCCTGCACAGGCACAGAGTGACTCAGAAGAGGAACAACCTGAGCCTGCCCCAGTAGGCAGAAGGAGGCGTGCCCAGTAGGCCCTGGCCTTGGCAAAGAGGCAACTCATAGCACATACACTGACAAAGGAGGGACCCAGAGAATAACACCTCTCTCTGACTCTCACATACAGCAAAAGGGATGCCAAACATTACACTACCTGTGCTTAACCATGTGTAAGGATTGTACTATGTGCATCCGACATAGGTAGCCCTGCAGCATCACCCTCAATACTGGGACACCCACAAGGCAAGTGACTCACACATGCCAGTCAGGGGGGTTCACAAACCCAACAACAGTCACAGCCAACAGGGCAGGTGTAGACAAACACAAACAAAGGCTGTGCTATGGCCTCTGAATGAGGCCTATGGGTAACCTGCCCCCAGGCCTACACAGACAGACTACAGCAGGTCAGGCAGTGGGATGTCAGTTCTGAAGGGTAGGAAGACAGAAACTAATATGTAGGCAATTAAAAGCTAAGATCTGTAATACACTGGTATGCCTCTAGTCAGCATGATAGGTAAGACTACAGACTGAAATGGAGTACCCAACATACCAGTACAGTCCTAGCAAATGTGTACAAGTGTCAGATGTGCCCCCATCTTACGTAGAAATGTAGTCACAGTCAGGTGTGCCCCCCCCAATCCTGTGTAGAAACATAGAAATAATCAGGTGTGCCCCCCATCCTACATAGAAATATAGTAACAGTCAGGTGTGCCCCCACCCCACAATCCTGTGTAGAAATATAGAAATAGTCAGGTGTGCCCCCCATCCTATGCAGAAATGTACTAACAGTCAATGCCAAATGATTGACGGATAACCAGCAAAGACAGCATGCTACCTGTAGGTGTACAACACAAAGGTCAGCACTACAGTACAAACGACCTGGACTCAATCCACACATTCAATACAGACGGCCATACTGGGCATGCCCACACACTTAGAGGAATGAAGGCAATGTCAGTCAACAACATACTGAAAGGTCATATTGGACATGCTCACACACTTAAACATCATCTCTGCAAACACCAGTGGACCAGACATATCTGGCAGCCGCAGATGTTAGCACAGACACTCCTCAGTATGCACCACTCATGCTTTGCACACACAGTGGATAGGAATACAGGCATATATGTAAGGATAACACACTATAATATGCCAAAGGTAGACATACATAAATGTGTGGAAGAGGGTGACTGTGACAAGGAGTCATCCAGGCCTGTCCCACCCAGCGCATAGCCAAAGGGCCACAACAAAATGAGAGTCAGATGTCACTCACTGCAGATACTAGCCACTGGTATCTGACATCATTACAGAGTATGTGGTGCACATGCCAGCTGTGCAACATGACTGTTCAAGGAAGTAGTCATCTAGCAGCTGTATACAAGTACCTGTGAAATATGACCCAGGTTGTGCCCGCATGTGGCGTGTCAACCCCTAGATGAATGGGTTATGGCCCATGCACACACACACTGCCCTCCCCATAGCCCCACTATGACAAGCATGCTGAGGTCATCCACTGTGAAATACACCTTTGCGAGAGTTTTAGCCCAGTAATCCCCATGGCGCATCCTATAATTGCATACTGCTGTAGTGTGATAAACTAGTTAGGTAGGAGTTCTAACCCCAGCCCTGGCAACTGTGTGTGTGTGTGTGTGTGTGTGTGTGTATGTCAATTGCGTACTGCTGTAGTGTGATAAACTAGTTAGGTAGGAGTTCTAACCCCAGCCTTGGCAACTGTGTGTTTGTGTGTTAGTCTGTCTATCTCTGTGTGTGTAGAAAGCATTGCTTTTTAGGGTAGTCACACTCCCTACTATTGAAATGCTCTACATTGGTAAGGCTGCTGATGTCATCCACCTAGAAATACATCTCTGGGAAGGTTGTATCCCAGTAATCTCCATAGCGTGTGCCATAACTGTGTACTGCTGTAGTGTGATAAAATAGTTAGGTAGGAGTTCTAACCCCAGCCATGGCAACTGTGTGTGTTTGCGTGTGTGTCTGTCTGACTCTGTCTGTATAGAGAGCAATGTTTTTTTAGGATAGCCACAATCCCTACAATTGAAATGCTCTACTTTGGTAAGGCCAATGATGTCATCCACCTAGAAATACACCTCTGGGAAGGTTTTAGCCCAGTAATTTCCGTAGCATGTCCTATAACTGTGTACTACTGTAGTATGATAAATTAGGTAGGTGTTCTCATCCCAGACTTGGCAAGTGAGTGTGTGTCTGTTTGTGTGTGTGTCTGTCTGACCCTGTCTGTGTAGAGAGCAATGATTTTTAGGGTAGTCACACTCCATAGAATCCGTATGCTCTACTTTGGCAAGGCTGCTGATGTCATCCACTAGAAATACACCTCTGGGAAGGATGTGGCCCAGTTATCTCCATAGCATGTGCCATAACTGCGTACTGCTGTAATGTGATATAGACGTCTGTTAGGGGTTCTATACTCATACATGTCAGTTGTGGATGTTTTGTGTGTGTTTCAATCTCTGTGTAGGGAGCAATGCATTTTAAGCTAGTCACACTCAGTACATGTCAAATGCCCTACTTTGGCAAGCCTGCTGATGTCATTCATTGTGAAATACACCTGTGGGAAGGAGTACTCCAGTAATCTCTGTGGCGCATACTATAACTGTGTAGTGCTGTAATGTAATAGGTAGGGGTTCTACTCCCAGAAATGACAGGTGTGTTGTGTGTTGTGTGTGTTGTGTGTGTGTGTTGTGTGTGTAATCTCTGTGGCGCATACTATAACTGTGTAGTGTAATAGGTAGGAGATCTACTCCCAAACAAGACAGGTGTGTTGTGTGTGTGTAACTTGTATCCTGTGTGGAGGTGGGTGTGAGTGTGTGACACCTGGGCCCAATGTGGAGCGGGTTTTGCAAAATTCTTATATGGTGGACCTAGTATATATCACAATGTCCGCTGTACAGGGATAAAAGATGAGAAATAGCAGAGAGGCTGGGGTGTAAATCCATACACATACATGTCACATCAAGGCCAGGCAATCACAGTTAACAACCCCAGTATTACCCAGAGCACACTCTCAACCCATGTCTCATACACACACACACACACACACCGAGGCAACAGCCAATATGTGTGTAGTACACTGCATATTGGCGACCGATAGTAACTATGGAGTAATTGCAGTGGCCTACAGAGGGCATGGCACCCTGTCCATCTGTGCAATAGGCACATACATGCAGACAGTGCATCTTCCCGTGTTCCCCACTGGACACCTGCAACACCTGTGGTGCCATCACATGTGACCCAAATAGAACATACCATGCCTGAAAACATGCCCTGTATGGACAGATACCACTGACACCAGGGAATGCCGTTAGCATGCTATCAATGTAGGTGCAGGGTTAACCTGCTGTCCATTACCAGTTTCTGCCACAGGTGGCCAAGACTGGCACATCTGATGATAATCTGTGTACACAACATGGTCCTGTCACCCCTAGTACAGTTCCACATGTCACTGTACATGCATGTGGGAGGTGTGCACATCCCAGACACCATCCATGTTATGTACTAAGGAACACATACATGGCAAGCGATACACAGCATTGGCCACATGCAATAGTCACCCAGGTGACTGGATGGTGGATACAATACCCACCTGTGTGGGCAAATGCAGAAACCACAGCCCTGAGCCACAATGAAGACCATTGTCATGTGGCCTGATGCCAAGGTATACCCATCACTTAGCCTTGTATAGCCATCTGGCACAGTCGATCACCACATACCCATGCAGAAATTCACCCATGCATGTCAGTACTGGCTCCCTGTGCATTTGTGTGTGTGGTGTATGATGCGTATGATCACATCCACACTCACTATAATCCCCTTTTGCATACTGAAGCATGCTGTCTGATGTCAGACACCTCCCCATACCCTTTGCCCATATAACCTCCTTATGATCCATGTGGTGCATGCGATACCTGCACAGTAATGTGTTGTGGCAATCTCACTAGTGATGAGCTGTATCCCTGGCCCTGCCAAGTGTGTCAATGTGTCTGTGTGTCCCTGTGAGAGTGTGGCTGTATTGACGCTGGCACGTGTTCATGCGGACAGGCACGTGTACTTCGCCTACCATATCCCTGTTGCAGATGTCACTCACCATCACATATATGTTCTGAGGACTCCACAACAGGTAACCTATGTGGCGCATCACATAACTGCATAGGACTGTGATAGCACTACATAGTTGTCAGGGGTGTGATACCCTGTGCTGGTAGGTGTGTGGCACAAACATGCTTACGTTTTACTCTCCCACCCCTCCCTCATTTGTCATTGCCTCTGTCTGCCTCTCTCACTCCCTCACTGGTGGATGTGGAGACCAACAGCTGCTTTGCATGTGCATTTTAAGTGATGCTCATGATCAGCTGATGGCCTCTGCATGAATTGCAGCCCTCCCCTAGCTGGTTGCATGTGGAACAGCTGTGGTAACATTCCCATAGCTAATTGCATGGAAACACACTCCAATATCTAGGAACATCATGTTGGTGTTGGGCCTTTCCATTCTCTGTGAGCAGGAACTCGAGCTGTTGCTCGGAAAACAGCATCTCAGATGGATTTGGGATTTACCTCTGGCAACACACACTGTGGAAACAGGCCAACACACAGGAGGGGGATGTGCCTGACCTGACTACAGAGTGTAAGTACTGCTATACTGCATTTGGAGTAATGTTGGTTTAACAGGGTGTGTGTGGATATGGCTATCCTACAGGTATTAATACCTGTCATGTCAGTTCTATTTTATGAGGATTCCCCATCTGTAGGGTCATCTGCAGACTGGGAAGTGTGTGGTGCCTTTGGTTTCATGTGTTACCCACAGAGCATGTATCTGTGAACTGCAGAAGGTAGTGAGAGGATTGCAGTCTGTAGATGTTGAAAGCCTGGACAGTTACTGACTTCATATCCCTCACAGGACATATGTTGCGACAAACCCTGTTACAACAGTAAATGTAAGATGTTATCACAGCAACATGTCAATATTGGCCCTATGTATGTGCTTCCAGCCACAACTCTGTCAACCTTTGCACATATGTCATGCATTAAGAGGTGCATATGTGCTGTACACCATAATTAGTGTCATCATATCTGGTAATAAGCCAGTGGGATATCAGACTGCTACACGTTATGTACAGTATGGGTTATATTTGATGATATAACCTGGACATTCTGTGGTTGTTTGTACAGTACTGAGGTCTGTGTACTTATGGTGAATGTTGACAGTGTGTGTATTGTCAATATGTACCTTGGCCTGTGTACAGACTGTCATAGATGTCATTGTTCTAGGTCCCGTCCTATCTGATGTTACATGCTGCTCCACTGTATGTTACCGTATTGGCTTACATGTTTGTAGGGCCATACACACACATGTCCCATACCACAGACAGGCATCAGGTCACACTGTGTAGCGGCCCAGTATATGTAGGGTTAGTGTGTGAGTGGCACATATGAGGATGGTGTTGAACATATAATCCATATACTGTAATACTACGCTAGCTTACCATATGTGGCTGTGGCTTTATTCACATTGGTTGTGGTTATGCACTTCCACACAGATGCATCTTACCCTGTGCTGTGACATGCCTGTAGAGTCTGCTATATATGCAGGTACATGGGCATTCTCCCATAGGAGATGTAGGCCAGTGTTCAGCCAACCTGCCTGTAGCCTGCACAGTGCTTTGTTACATGCCTAGCAGCTTAGTGTACTTACCCAGTGAGATGTCATGTGCAGATACTTGCCAGACTGCTTTCAGGCCTCCCTTAACAGTCATGTATGTCAGACGTAGCGGTGGGATGCTGTACAGATGTATGTCAATATCTAGTGGGTAGTATGTGGCCATGGCATCTCTGTACCAGCAGTTACTATGTGTCAGGACAGACAGGGGTGTGCGAATGCATAACCTATGGGGGCGAATGTATACCACTCATTATGTGTTATACCCATCTACATGGCTAACATTTTTATTGTCAGGCTTGGTCCACATGTTCTGCCCTAAGGGGTTCTGTGTATACCTTTGGACTGTATAGAGTATCAGAATGCCCACATCTATTGGCCAATATCTCTGCTGTAGACCACAGGAGCATTACGTGCTTGACGTGATACTGTACTATGATGTCCTTCGGGTGTCTGTCAGTAGCCAATGGTGCACATGTGAAAAGCAGATGTGACCTCCAACACACACCATGTCTGTGAAGGCAATCCCTATTACAATAGCAATAGTCTACTAATATACCTGCTATACATACCGACATCCCCTTGCACTATGGAGTTAGGACTATAGGGGCTGAGGTAGGGCTACAACCCATGTTCAGGACATATAGTGAATATATATGTACATATGATTATCCAGATATCTATATAGATAATTACACATGTACATAATGGCATATATAGATGGGTGTGCATATGTACATAGATATGCATATACACATCCGGATATATACATATACAGAGCATTATATATCTACACATATACAGATAGTGATACATACACACATATACGTATACCACGTTGCGATTCCTGCCAGCAGTCCACTGCTGTTGTATCCACCACACATACGGTGGGGCTGGGGCCATATATGTGTGGGCTTCACCTACACAATACATGTGTGTCCATATGCACTCCAGAGGCCAGTGTATGTAACAGTGGTATATGGCCCTGTAGTACTGAGTCTAGGGGGGGGATGCACCATACCTAACCTAGGCTGTTACAAAATATGGGGGTATCAGGGGTGGGCTGCCATAAGTTATCTGGATGTACAGTACCATACATTTCGTCTATCTTGACATTACTTATATAAAGTGGGTTACTGCAGGCCTGCTGCCTCCTGCCATACAGACTGTTCTGTTTGCCAGTGTGCTTGTGATGGTGTCAGTTATGTCATGTTATGCATCAGTTAAATCCAATTTGGCCAACTGAAGTCTGTACCACCTAAAGATTGTGTACAGAGTGTAGATAGGGGCTGCTGGGCTATACACCTGCATCACTTACTGCTGATTGTGTGGCATCCTGTGGCCCAGTCTATCATTACTAATGTACGATTTGAAGGGCTTGGCCTGGACAGCAATGGTTGTGGACCTTTCCAGACTACTGTATTAGTAGAACTGTTTCACAGTTGCATTACTCTGTTTATATGGATGTCAGTGTCTGAACAGCTATATGACATGGCATATACATCTGTAATAGTACACAAATAAAGGTATTCCATTTCTGCAAACCTGTGTGTGGTGTTTTATCCTATGACCTCTCTGTGGGTATATGTTGCAGGCGACATATGTCATTTGTATGGGTGGCTCATCCAGTGTCCAGTTGTTAAGGTGTTGTAGACATAGTGGCTGTTCCATATTGTGTGCGCCTACTACATGAGTTTCTTACTGTATTTGTAAGGCAAACACCTTAACCATTAGGCCACCCTCCCAACCATACTAGCCTATGAACCTTCGGCACTAAAAGTGAGTACATATCTCTGCGTTTGTATATGTAGTCACATGTATATCTATATACGTGTGTGTGTGTGTGTGTGTGTGTGTGTGTGTACATATATATATATATATATATATATATATATATATATATATGGGTCTACTTCTTTTGGCCTAACTTTCATTTGCTTAACACTCATTTGCCTGGAGCAAATGACTGAAATTTCATTTGCCTGACACTTCATTTGCCTGACACTTCATTTGCCCGACAAGTATTATTAACAAGAAAATGGAATATGCCCCCTTCCCCACTGCAGTGCGACCCTGGAGTTAGAATATATAGTTGGGGGGGTGTGGGGGGTGAAGCCCACCACTTACTTTTCTGTTACTAAGCAATATTACATCAAAAGTTAACAATATCATATGAAATGAAGTGGGGGGCTTCGCCCCACACCCCCCTTGTGGGGGGCTGTGCCCCCCACACCCCCCCTAACTATATATTCTAACTCCAGGGTCGCACTTCAGTGGGGCAGGGGGCATATTCCATTTTATTGCTAATAATACTTGTCGGGCAAATTAAGTGTCAGGCAAATGAAATTTCAGTCAAATGGGGTCAGGAAAATGAGTGTCATGTCAAAAGAAGTAGACCCATATATATATATATATATATATATATATATATATATATATATATATATATATATATATATATATATATATATATCTGTATCTGCATATATGTGTCTGTGTATATGTATACTGGGAATGTTGCTAGCTTCCACATTTTACATTTCCTATGTGAGCCAGACTGTACTGCATGATATGTTACCAATACCAGCCTGACATCATACAGGTGGGATGTAGTACTGTTAGCATCTTGTGCCCATGATGTGTCAGGACCTGGTTATGGGATCTGCAACACTTGGTAGTGTATTGTGGGTGGACATGTTTGGCTGTGGGGGGTGGATATACCTATTCGTACAAGACGTATATTGTTTGGGGCCTCTCAACCCCATTAATGGTGCATGTGGACATTTATGATTTAGTTAATATCCCACTGATATCTACACATCTATGTCCAAATATACCTATATGGATATATATATTTGCTTGCACACACATATCTATATATATATATATATATATATATATATATATATATATATATATAAAACTATGTCCATATATACCTACATAGATATATATCTGTTTGCATATATGCAACTTGCTGTGTATATGTAGACATATAGGTGTAGACATATATATGTGTCGATGTAGACATTTGCATGTATATATGTTCATACATATTTATATATATGTATATATTTCTAAATTTATATATATATATATATATATATATATATATATATATACACATATATAGATATCTTGTATCAGTTTAGATATTAATATATTTGCACACACACATACATCTAGATATATATACATTCTCTGTACTGTTGCACGACTGGGCTGGATGATATGTTTCTGAAAACATCAGATTTATGCTTATCTGGCATGGCTTAGTGGTAAATCACTTTGTCTATGGTATGCAAGGTCCTAGGTTTGACCCTTGCAGAGGCTGTTTATTTTGTTGCTGGGAAGAAGATGGGCCGCTGGATACAGAGTGATTAAGGCACTTTAAAGCAGTTGTAAGTGGGTTTGCACAGAGGTAAGCACTGCTAACTTCCGGTTACAGTTTGTTATACTCAGTTAGCTTTTAAATTACTTAAAGTGTGTAGACATTGCTTACCCCTGCGCAAACAGGCTTAAACCCGCTTACTGTTGCTTAAAAATGCTTACTGTCACTAACCCTTACGCTAATTTCTTTAAAAGAAAAGAAAAAGGTGTTGATAGGAAAGTGGTGAAAAAAGGGGCACAAAGAGGGAAAGACAGTTGGGAAAATAGCTAGGGATGTGCAGGAAGGGTGTAGGGAAGGCCCATAGCCGCCCATTTCTTCTACAGCAACAACTGTGCATATACACTGAATTTGGAGGTAGATTTGGAAACTCAAACCCCTGGGAGAGGGGTGAGGACAACAATAATAAGTTGTGATGCCAATTAGACCAGATTGCATGTGTCCAGTGGACATGTGTGCAAAATGTACAGCTATGTATGGGGTGTGATTTTTTTGTGGGAACAGATTGCCACTTTTCTTTTTTTTTCAGGTGAGAGTGGGATGTTTGGGAGGGGTAGTAGGTATATTTGGGGAGGTAGGTTGGGTAGGTTAACAGACAAGACACACAAGATGCATACAGGGGCGGTATATGACACATGTGGGGGGTAAACATTTTGATGGGGAGGGGTGTTGGGATATTGGAAGTCCATAAGCCCCCTAGTGGTAACAGTGGGACTGAGGTCTCCACCCATGGGCAGTCACTACTGCACCTTCACAGCACTGAAGGTGGCTGTGCTGGGGGTTGAACCACAGAGCCAGGCTGACTCTCTAATTGCAACATGCAGCTCTCGTGCTGGCATAGAAGATCACCGACATGCTCATTGATCACTCTATGCACCTCAACCCCGACCTGGTAATGGGTGACAGGTGCCTGTCTGCACCACTCCTGGGGGGGGGGGGCAAGCCCCATCCCCTGAAGCAGTTCCACCTGAAGGTGGTGCAGGACCAATAGACAGGGAGGTGTGGGGTTGGGCTCCAGACATGCTGGTGCCCGGTGCCTCGGCCAGCTGAGGTGGGACAGGTGGGTCTGCTGGGACTGGCCTTCCCAAGTGTGGTATAGTGTTTAGATTTCAACATCATACATGGGTTAGTAATAGTCAACACATTCCAGGGTTACGTATAACAGCATGCATAGATATTTCCATTAACCCAGACACCAGATACGGAACAGTTGCATAGCAAAAAAACACATGCATATATGGGACCACAGTGATAATAACAGCATGCAGGTACGTTGATGGCACCATGCCAACAATGTTGGAATAATTCAATATGGCACATGCATGGGAACTATTAAAATATTAAACAATTGGACAGTATCAGAGTTAGTACATACCAGTTGAGGTGGGTATGTTGATTATTGTTGCAGATAAGGTGGGGGGAGAGACAGATGTCAATTAACGAGTAGTATATTCCTTTACTCCACATTACTTTCCTAGTCATTGCTCTTATCTGTACCTTACAAGTCTTACTACACTACCCTATAGACCTATATTGGACACTGATATGGCTGTCAACATCATTACACATGAACCGGTTTTACCTACAGTATACACCTCTTACCTGGTATACCTGTGGAGGGAATGTTTGTTAACACTGGCTAACTGTTTGTACACATACTCCTGGATTCTGGGTTGATGTTTTGCACTATGCTTGCTATCCAACTCTTTCTGCACAGACTCTGGCCATGTGTTAACCACATGCTGGTGTGCCTGGACATATCTAGAATATTGCCCTCTTCCACCTTTAGTTACCTGACACACACATATACATGCTTTCCTACACAATTATATTATGTAGTACAGTGTGGGTGACAGTGACCAGTAATACTTTATTATCCAGAGAAACTGCAACACTCACAATCCCCTACAATACCAGGGTGGACGGTACCAGTACAGATTATATTGGTCTGTATTTCTCAGCACAGTGTTCATATCCAACGTACCTGTGGGAGCAATGTTTGTTAGCACTACCTGACTGTTGCCACACAAGGTTCCAGATTACACATTAGTATTATGCACATACATCTCACTCTGTTACTGTACACATTCTGGTCACAGCTTGACAATATGGGAGTGTAGATACTTGAAATATTACTCTCCTAACAGTTTTGGGGGTTGCTACAGTGACAGGTGTGTTCTAATGATAGTTGACAATGACTTGTATTCCTTGTTTGCTGGCTACACATCTGGGATCATTCCACAGACTTACCAGGGCGGACAGGCAGCAGATATGGGCACATATACTGGGCATTCTAGCCTCATGAGTATAGTTGTGGGGTATGAATGTGTATGCAGTCTAATTCCACTCCCAGGATTCAGATCATGGCTATGTCTGCTACAACTTAAACACTGCCCATCACAGTTGTCTCTGCTATATTGATATTGCTGTATATCTCCAGTCTGCTTTCTGTCTTACTAATCCCCTGTGTTTGTGCATTCTGACCTTATATAACAACACTCTTATACAGAATTCCTAGACAGTTTCATGTTGTAGGACAGTGTGGGTGACAGTGATGTGTAATACCTCATTATTCAGAGCAACTGCATATCATTCTTGTATTTCTGGGCACAGTGTTGGTATCTGACAGACCTGTGGGAGGAATGTTTATTAGCACTACCTGACTGTTCCCACACACAGTACCAGATTCCACATTACTATTATGCACATACATCTCACTCTGTTACTGTGCACACTCTGACCACAGCTTAACAAGTTGGGTGTAAATGGGACATACATGGCTTCTTAGTCACATAAGGTACTAGGGAGTTGCTAGTGTGCCAGGTTTGTTGTCATAGATGTGTGTCAATCAGTTGTATTTCCTGTTTGCTGCCTATATGTCTGGGATCATCCGATTGATTTCCCAGGGGGACAGGTTGATAGGCATTAGATATGGGCCATTTTAATAGTCATTCTGGACATATCTGTACAGTTGTGGGGTATGCTTCTGTATGTAGACTACTACCACTGGCAGGATTCGAACCATGGCTGTGTGTGCTAAAAAAAACAACAGTTAACATCTCAGTTGCATGTGCTATTTGGTTTTTGTTGTCTGCATTTTCCCTGTTTACTGTCTATGTGTCTCTCAGTTGTACTAAATGGCCTCTGAGGCTTACACCTGTCATATAAAAGCATTCCTACACATTCAATTTATGGTGTATGGTGTGGGTAACAGTGCTTAATACTACAGTACTATTACATGATTGCAAATCTACATTACCATATGATACCAGAATATATACATGCAGTCCAGCAATTAAATCTGTTTTGTCAGGATATTACACTTTTATTGCCATACAAACAATATGAGACTCTTCCTGTCATATTCTCTAGTGTATGCAGTGCTTGCCTTGAACAATACAGGTTTTATACTAGCAATTAATTTACTACTACTTTTATTTTTATTTCCTATGACAGTAAAAACATGAGTATTACTGACCTGCCTCACATCACAACCTTGTCAGGCAGCAGATGTGGGCCTCCTGGTTCGTGCCGTGCTCCGTTGCAGCTGTGGGGGACATAAGAGGAATATTTAGCCATACCTATCCATGATATACCTGAGCTGGCACTTATTACACACATACTGGGATGATATTTACACACGGCTGGAACATCCTGTGATGTTCTAGCCTCTTGGAGCCACTCCTCCAAGAGGTCCCCCTTCTGCTGCTTCAGGTCGGCATAGTGGTGCCTGACCTGCTCACCAGTTCGGGGTATGCCAGTGGCACTGGTGAGGCCATGGGCGAGATGGTCCCAGGCCTCCTCCTTATATTGGGAGCCCTGGTACTGGCCCTGCAGCAGTCTCTGTGCATGGTCTTTAACTAGGAGTCCTGCCATGACCTTGGACTCCTGGATGCACCAGTGCTACACCCGGAAGCGCACTCCTTCTCCCCTTACTGCCATAGTAACTGCAAGGGGAAGCTACAACCAGTTATGAGCTGAATTCCCACCTCTTGGGTTTAAGTAGGGCTGATTTCCTGCACTTTTCCGTGATTGGCTGGTTTTGAAAAGGGTAAGCTATGGGCCAACCTGCTTACCTAAGGTTGGCATTGTTTAAAGGGGTATACCACTGGCCATAAACAGTTAGCTGGTCTACACATTGCTCACACCTCCTAAGCTGGCCTGTGCAATGCTTAGCGTTGCCTACATTACACATTCATTATAATGCCTTTTTGGCATTGTGTTATTATTCATTACACCTTATATGTATGTCTAATATCCCTGATTGATGTGTACGTACACTCTGTGGGGTTCTTGTGTTTTATTGGGGACTTCGACATTCTGTTACAATTACACCTCACTTCTGGGCTTACTGCTGTACTCCAGTTCACATATTTATGCTATGTAGTGGGTTATGGCACATATGACTGTATACTGATGCCTTTCACAGGTTCAGTTTGGTTTTGCTATGGTGAGAACATGTGTACTACTACCTCATTCTTCTATACTTCTGTGATGGCTTGGTGGATAACTACTGGGACTATGGTGTATGGGGTCCTGGATTCGAGACCTGTATGGCTGTTTATTTTGTTGATGGGCAGAACAAGTGCCGTTGGATACATAGGTTCATAGGTTCATAGGTAGGGCCTACATAAGCCTAGCCAACAAGTTTCCCCTGGCTTATGCCACCCAAGAAAGTTATTTTCCTGTGCCACTGGCGAGCAGAGACACAGAAGTGATCCCCGGGGTGTATTTCCTATTTCCCATCCACTCATCAAGATTTTTCTTGAAGAGTGCTAATGAAGAACTTTGCTTGACATAGATGGGTAGCCTGTTCCAGAGTATGGGAAGTCTCTGGTATAGGAATCTATCCCTCCAGCATGTCCTGTTTATTGTGGTGACAAGGTTTAGGTCCCTAGAGCATGTAGCTCAGAGGGATTGGGATTTCTTTAGGTGTAACATGTGCAACAGCTCTGGGTTTGACACAGCTTAATATGTTAGGCAGAGATCACCTCAGAGTAGGCGATATGCTACGGAGTAAAGCTGGAGTTTTTTGAGGCGGTCAGTGTAGGGCATTTGTTTGAGTCCAGTAATCCTCTTTGTGTGGTACTTCTGTGGCCTTTCCAGCTGCTGCAGATGTCTTGTGAGGTACATTCCAAAAGGGGCGTTGTACTCTATAATGGGTCTAATGAGTGTTGAGTAGAAGGGAACGATGACCTCTTTTTTCCTGGATGAAAACCCTTTTATGATGAAGTGTGCCACGTAGAAGGACTTCCTGACTACTGTGGCGATGTGACTATCAAAGGAGAGACTACTGTCCAACTGGGTCCCAAGGTCTCTTATCATGCATTTGGTGTTAAGTAGATTGCTGCCCCTTACCAAAGGGGATGACACTGCACTTTTTGGCATTGAGCTTGAGGCCATGGCTCTGACACCAGGCATCTGTCTCAGTGAGGCCCTTCTGTAGGATGTTCACATCATTTGGGGACTTGACTATGGCTCCTAGTTTGCAGTCATCTGCGAACTTCATTAGCTAGAGGCCTTCTGTGTTAGCCTGTACTTCAGAGAAGTAGATACCAAACAGGAGCGGTCCCAGGACGGAACCCTGTGGTACTCCACTTGTCACTGGTTTGAGGTCAGATTTGGAGTCTGCAACTTTTACAGTGTGGGTTCTGTCAGTGAGCCAGTTGGCAACCCATCTTGTGATGTAGGGATTTATGCCTAGTTTATTGAGTTTAGCTATAATTCCAGAATGGGGGATGGTGTTGAAAGCCTTGGCGAGGTCAAGATAGGCTGTGTGAACCACCTTACCCTCATCTACGGCTTTGGTGACTGCCTCAAAGAAGTCAATCAAGTTCAGGAGGCATGATCTACCTTTCACAAACCCGAACTGGGTGGGATCCAGAGTTTGGAGGTTACCAATGTATTTGTTTATGAGTTCCATGATGATACGTTCCATGGCCTTGCAGACCAGGCTCATCAGGCTAATAGGTCTATAGTTCCTGGGATCAGTGGTGGCTCCCCTTTTGTGGAGTGAGATAACTGTTGCTGTGTGCCATTCAGTGGGCACAAAGCCTGATGCAAGGCTATTATTGAACATGGTGCTTAAGTGGGGAGCCAGTTCATTCTGAAGTTCATGTAAAACGCAGCCTGGGATGTTGTCCGGTCCCATTGATGCTGTGTTTTTGACTTTAGAAAGTGCAGCTTTCACCTGTATAGTTATGATTACAGAGACTCTGCATTCTTCCTGTATAGATATGGGCCCTTTAGGGGGTGAGGGAGGGGTAAAGTTAGCACTGAACCTATCTGCCAGGATGTTGGCAATATCAGTTGGTTCTGTAATTTTCATGCCTTTGTGCTGTAACTCAGAGCAGATCTGGGTGTTGCCATTGAGATTCTTGACATAGCTATAGAATGCTTTGTGGTTGTCCTTGGAATTAGTGGCGATTTTATTTTCGTAGCTAGCTTTGGAGGATCTTATAAGGGATCTCAGCTTCTTACTGAGGCTGACCAGGGAGCTCCTCCACTCATGAGATTTTACTCTCTTTTGTCATCACAGAGTGATTATGGCACTTTTGAGCACTTGTAAATGGGTTTGCATGACGGTAAGCACAGCTAACCTGCTGTTACATCTGCTTACAGAGAGTTAGCTTCTGAATTGCTTAGCCAGTGTAGGCATTGCTTACCCCATGCAAACAAACCCACTTACTAGTGCTTAAATATGCTTACTACTGCATATTTGTGCTTAAACCTGCTTACTAGTGCCTTATTCATTGTGACACTGACACTTCACATGTGCATTTCCTGCAGTACTCCAGTTCATAAATATATGTTATTTAGTGGGTTTTGCAACAAAAATATTGGTCATAACGTGCTTTGCCATGGAAAATGGAATGTGCTACAGTGGGACTCGAACTGGGAATGCCTGCTCGTAAGGTGAATGCTTTGCCCACTACACTACTGCTCTGCTGCTTCATTTGCATACAACTTCCTTGTTATCCTCTTCAGCCTTTTAAGCCGCTTTAACCGTAGCTAAGCGATGGGCATGCCCACGCACCTGCGGTTAGCTTTAAGCAGATTTTTAAAGAAAAATAAAAGGGTTTCTTCATTTTATTTATATGTACTGTTGCTGTTGTACACATGGGGGACTGTTGGTGGGGATATGCAGACACCTATGAGCAGTCTCACTCATTCCTTACCCCTTTCTGCTGTTCTACATTGCAGGGGTGTATTTATAGACATGCCACCTGCACTCTTACACACTCCATGTAAGCCTAGGAGCTTGGGCAGCACGCCATATTAATATGCATGGTTCGCTGCCATCCTGCTCCTAAACGGGTGCTTCCATGCAGGACTAAGCTAGTCCTGCATGGAAGTTTAGTAAATCTGGGAATTATGTTAATCCATTATTTGGTTCCAAGACAAAGCAGTTTCATCTAAAGGCTCATCTTCTTTCATCATTTTCTAACAACAACTCATCAAGTAGTCCTCCTTTTTGTACAGTCATAATCTTAACCTCTTCTAAACTGAAACCAAATAACATCAATGCCATCAAAATTCACTAAATTCCACATGCAAGGTGACAGTGTAGGGTACGAAATTAGCATGAACCTCAAGGAGAAAACAAATAATATTCAAGCAAGAGTTTTATCAAGTGTTCTCATCCCTTTTCATTGAGACTTCATCAGAATAAAATGTAAGCTTTCTTAAAATAGTGACTAGAGGATGGTGATCAGTTTTGATCTGGATAGGTTGACCATAAATGTAGTCATGGAACTTTGAACATGCAAACACAATTGCCAAGAGTTCTTTCTCTATCTGGCATACTGCATTTCAGTTTGAGTTAGAGATCTGGGTGCATAGGCAACAGGTTGACCCTTTTGAAGAATGACTGCACCAAGACCAAATTTCGAAGCATCAGAGGAAAGAGTAACTGGTTTGTGAACATCATAGTATCTGAGAGTTGGTGGACTGGCAAGTCTCTGTTTCAGGACATCAAATGCTCTCTGGTGTTGTTCCAACCATGACCAGGATAAATCTTTACATGTCAATTCTCTAAGTGGTGCTGCTAGTTGGCTCAAGTCTGGAATGAACTTGCCTAAATAGTTAACCATGCCAAGAAAACAGTGTAAGGCTTGAACATTGTCTGGAGCTGGCATTTCAAGAATAACTGTTTGCTTGGAAGGGCGTTGTCGTAAGCCTGAACTGGTAAACAAATGACCAACATAAGTAAAGTCTCAGAACCTGAACTTGCACTTCTGAGGATTCAGCTTAAGATTCACTTGAGGATGAGGTGCTTTTTCCAGAATTTTCTTGAGGTTGCTGTCTGCTTAGCTCCACCATTACCTCCTACTAGAATATGATCTACTATACTAGCACACAGATACCCAGAAAACATTTGCTCCATTGTACACTGGAAGATTTAATTGGCAGACTTTTTCCCAAATAGCATTCTCAAAAATCTGTACCTGCCAAAAGGAGTACTAAATTTAGTGAGCAATGAAAATTTCTTATCAAGCAAAATTTGCCAAAATGAGCTTTCTTCCTCTAAGACAGAAAAAAACAGTGACATTTGACATCAGATCAGCAACTTCTTCAACTGTATGCATTGGTTGAGGAAGTCTTTTCACTGCTTTGTTCAAATCTCATAGATCAGTACATATTCTGATATCATCTGAGCTTTTCTTATGAGCAACCACAATGGAAGATACCCATTCAGTTTATTCTTCATCTGGACAAATTACACCTTGTTGCACCGTTTTATCTAACTTGGCTTTGACTCTGTTCTGCATAGCTACTGGAACTTTCCAGGCTGGCCTGACAACTGGGCTGATATCTGGGTCTAACTTCATGGAGTACACAACTGGAAGCTTGCCTAGTTTGTATTCAAAAATATCAGCATAGGTACAGAAAATATACTGGGTGAAATTAGAGCAGTGGTCTTTCAAACTAACATGATGGACTTCCTTATTAAATAAAAGGGGTCTGTATTACATAATCGAAGTTCCGTAACTCCGAACACCTAATAGTCAAATCATTATGTTTGAAGTTACAGAACTTCGAGTATGTAAAAAAAAAATAAGGACACAACATACAAAACAATAACTTGTAAGCAGGGGGGAAAGCCCCCCTGAACCCCCCACTACTTAAATATACCAACTCTGAGATTGCACCACATTGAAGTGAATAGAAACCTCTGCTTACGGAGATTATCATTCAAATGCTCGAACGTTTACAAATTCGAACATATGGTTTCGACCATATGTGGTTCGAACTTGTAAAAGTTCGACTACGTCATAGGAACCCAATGAAAGTAGTCCCATTTTTAAACTGTCTCTGAGCCCTAATGATGACTGTACGTGCCTTTTGACCACATAAAATAAGTCGTAGCATCTCTCAGCACAGTAAGATGAAAATAATACTGAGCCTTCAGTTTGAATCTCTTCACCACCATAAGCAACACGCATCACACACTTTGCCAAATTAAGCCTCTCATCAGCACATACTCTAGCAAATGTTTCTGCAGACATAACATTGCACTTTGGACCTGTATCAGCTTTGAGCTCTATGGGTCTTCCATTTATCCAAACAGTACAAAATACTTCATTCTTTGCTAATGAATCTACTGCATTGACTATTTCGTGAAGCACTGACACACTATCAACATAAAAAGTAGGGTCATAGCTTTCTAATTGATCAACTTGTTTCTTTGAATGGTCCCTTTTAACAAAAAATGCCCCTTATTTGATTTGCAAAACCTTTTGAAATGATTCCACTTATTGCATCTGTGACATTGCTGACCAAAAGCTAAACATCTTTCTCTTCTGGACTCATGATTTACACCACAGTTATGACAGTTGACTATGAAACTGGGTTGGGGCCCTTTCTTTGAGTTTGCTGGCTCACTCCTATACTTCACTGAGACTATGCATGCTCTTGAATTTGCTAGAAAGCTACAGGGTTTCTGAGGGAGTATCACAGGAGCTGCAACAGCCCCCATGTGCTTGGGCCTATTTCTTTTAACTATGTGCTGCATACTATCAGCATGAGCACTAGATGATAGTGGAAGCATGCATTTCTCATGTGTAAGCATATTTGTGTGCTTTTCTATAAGGTTATATATCTGACAAATCTCAATGACCTTATTCAAAGTTAAATCACTGTCACAAAGAAAAATCTTGATCACAGCATCATCTTTAATACCACACACGAGTCTGTCATTTATCAACTCATCCCTGAAATCACCAAATTTGCACGTTTTAGCTTTGTTTCTCAAATCAGTTATATATGCTGCAAAAGTTTCACCAGGCTTTTGATGCCTTGTGTAAAATAAGTGCCTTTTCATTATACTATTCATTTGGGGGTTACATATTTATCTAAATTTACATTTTAAGAACTCAGGGTCTTCCCTTGACTCAGCTAGCATGGCTATATGATATTTTCCCCTCTCCTGCAAAGACAGTAGGTGTATACACAAATGAATGCTCTCTTTCATTGGTTTCTGACACAGCTAAATTATGGAATAAATGCCTTTGTATGGTCATCATTATCAGAAAATGCAGTCTGTATGAAAATATCATACTCTTGCTCAAACACTCTCCATTCATTTTCAAACACAATGGTGTGGGTCTGCAAAATCCTTCAGCTATGCCCACGAATTGTAGTAAAACAAAATTCAGTCCAGGCCCACTTGTAATTATATATGAACAAGCACACAGCCAGCACTTGTAATAACATTCAAATGCACAATAAACTCTTCGAAATACTGCACTTTGTTAAATATGCTGTGTAATGTAATACTGCACAGACATACAAACACTTAAGACAACTTGAATAATTTTGATTATGTGAAAAAGTAGTGCTTAGCAAAAAACATTTTCCATAGTTATCTTGAATATTTCTATTAATATGTCACAGTTTTGGATATTTCTATTACTTAGAAATTTGTTTATAGTGTTCTGAATGCCTCATTTCATATTTTGTGAATTAAAAATATTTTGAGCAAGTTTTAATACCTGAAATTCATTTCTGACCTGTTTTGTGAGTTATACGTGCAGTACAGATGATTCACTCCTCTTTATTCCTCCAATCTTAACTGAGTGCCTCTCTGTCTTGAAACTGGAGAATCTGGATCCCATTCTTGCACCATGTCCTTTTTAGACATGCCATTTCTGACACCACATCACTTGTTCCTCTCTAGTATAGATGACAAACAGTCAGGGTAGTTCATTTATATGCTTTATTACATAGAAACACATCAGGATGGACAGCAGCATTACAAAATATAAACAAACTGATTATCTAACAGACTACACAGACATGCATGCTTACATTTCAACAGTTTACTATAAAATGGCAGTCAGGCTTGCATGTGCTCAGTACTTATACATTTGTGCAAGCCCCTAGAAAGCTTCTTAAAGCTGTACATACATATTGATCTACACATACATTGACAACTATACAGAGTAAGAGCTTCAGTGTAGAAAATCTAATTCAGAAAGCACAACAGGAAAGAACAATGGACCTCCAAATTAAGCGGAAACCAGAGGAAGCAGGAAGCAATTGGTTAGGTGCCATATGAAGATATTTTGGAGCCTTCCACAGGAAACCAGTATAAATGTTCACTTGAATCTGGACAACAAAGGAAGGAACAAGAAACTGTGGAAATTCTGACACAGTCAATGCTGAGGAGTTGATAGCTCAGTGAGTTTCCATATGACAGCGCAATGGATGGCACAGTATGAAATTGAAGAGAATGTGCTACAGGAAGATGCAATAGAACTTTCTGCAGAATGCCCACAGGAAATGGAAAACAAAATAATGAGGCCTCATTTTAAAGGAAAACAAGCTAAGAAAAGAGTTGCTTGATTTAATAGTGATAGACAAACATATTAAGATCAATGAAATAAATAGACTGCAGAAGGTCAATAAAACCCAAAAAGTCAGAAGTTTGATAAAACAAATGAACACAGTAATTAGGACTGTCAATAGAGATCCATACGATATAACAGGAGTAAAAAGGATATATTACTGTGCAGCTAAATTGACTGATAACGTTCTACCACAAGAACACAGGGTAGTGAGGGAAAGGAAGGGGAGAAATCAAACACCATCATGGAAGTATCAAATAGAGAAAACTAGAAAGCAATTAAGACAGGAAATGTCACTGTTAGAAGAGTATAGAAGAGGGAACAGATCAACAAAAGTACTTAGAAAGATAGATGTGATAAAAACAATGTGCAGTATTAGAACAGATCAGGATCTATCATGCCCTATCACAAATAACAAACTAAAAATCTCAGCACAGGTGGAAAAACTTAGAAGATACACAGATAAATATAAAGAAAAAGTACAAAATAAGCAATTTATTGATGACCCAAAAACAATTTTATAGTGAATTGGGAAGCAAGGTAAAAGGAATTGAAAAACCACCAAAAAAAGAAGAAATTGATATGTTTTGGAGAAGTATCTATGAAGATCTTGTGGAACACAACAAAGATGATACATAGATAGAAGAAGTAAAAGAGAGGATATGAAGTTTAAAGGTACAATATATGAAATGGGATGAAGTAAGAACCAGAGAGATTGAAATAAAGTTAGGAAAAGCCTCTAATTGGAAAACCAAAGGCCCAGATGCAATACTTAACTTCTGGTTAAAAGCATTAACATCTTTGCATGAAGATTTAACCATGAGTAAGAACTATTTATATGTGCACCCTGAACATACACCAACCTGGCTAACAACAGGAAAAACAATGCTCCTACTGAAGTGTGAACCTGCAAACTACCCTAAAACTTATAGACCAATAACTTGCCTTCTGATGACGTATAAACTATACACTGGAATTGATGTTGACAGAGTTCATAGTCATGGCAATAGAACAAAAGGGAAATAAAAGAAAGTCATATGAAACAAAGGATAATTTGTGATCCTTTAAATAAAGTCATAGTGGAGAACTGCAAAAAGGGGAAGAATCTAAGCATGGCATGAATTGACTATAAAAAAGCATTTGATAGTATTCCACATTCATGGATAAAACGGTGCTTAAAAATGTGTAAGACACACCCTACATTGATCAACTACATTACAGTGACCATGAAACAGTGGCAGACTACTTTGCAAGGACAATATTTATTTATTTATTGACATTTGTTGACTGGGAAAGTCTACTGGGTCAAAAACCCATTTTCAGTAGAGGCCTGGGGAGAAAAGCTCAACACAATTTATGAAGTACAGGTTAGAGAAAATTAACATCAAAGTAACATATTACAGTACATTAAATGTAGAAAAGTATTACAGTAAAATTCAAAGAGTAAATTAAAGTAAAAAGTAATCGTGTACAGCAATATATATACAGAGATTAGAAGCCACCCAACACTTTGACTGTGCTTATGAAATTTCACATACAGTGATTGATATTACACACACTTACATGATGAAGGGTAGGGTTAAGGTGGCTTGCTGTTTGAATTACAGGAGGCAAGAGGGGTTATTGAGGTAATGGCATTTTAAAGCAGATTTAAAGGTTTTTAGACAGACTATTTGAATTATATGGAGGGGGGTAAATTATTCCATAGTTTACCAATTGTATGGGAGAATAGACTTTGTCCATCTCTTTTATTAGGTTTGGTAACATTTAGAAGCTGTTTCCTGTAGGATCTAAGAGTCCGTGTTGGAATATGAGTATATAGGATGGAGTTGAGTGCTGGGGAGCTCTTAGATTTAAAAACTTAGTTTGTGGACAAAAGTCATTTGGATATAACTGAGGTAGTGGTAAAAGTCTAACCAGTTAAATTCTGAGATTGCATGGCAGTGGTGTGTAGAGTTAAGTTTTCCTGATTCAAATTTTACTATTTTGTAATAGCAGGGCTGGAGTTTATTGGTGAGAGATGAGTGCAGGTTAGTAAAAATGAGACTTCCATATAGGAGAGATAGGATAAGTAAGGTACTGGCCAGTTTTGTTCTAGTATGGTTTTCTAGGTAGAGTTTATGATGATAAAGTTTGTCAAGTTTGAAGTGGGTTTTCTTTATTGTGTTGAGGATATGTGGCTTGAAAGTGAGTTTGTTGTCGATAGTTATGCCAAGTAATTTTGACATCTTTACGATTTCAATTTCTGTATTATCTAGTGAAAGGATTTTGAAATTGGTAGGTGGGAGTTTCGTAGAGAAAAGTAATAGTTTGTTTTTTGGGTGGGTTAAAAGTAGCTGAGCATTATTTAGCCAGGTTTCTATGGCTGTGAATGCATTTTGTGTGGCTGAGAGGAGGTCTGAGAAATTATTGGCGGTTGATATAATGGTGGAATCATCTGCATATTGGATGAGTTTTCTTTGTTGAGTCATTTTGTGAAGATTGGTGAATATATTGAAGAGTAGGGGCCCTAGAATGGATCCTTGTGGGACTCCCATGTTATTTACCTGATACTGCGATTGTTCATTTTGCCACTTGACTGACTGTTCCCTGTTGTTTAGATAGGTGAAGAACCATATAAGAGAGTTGGGGAAGCAACCTAGCTTTGCTAGTGAGTTTATCAGTTTGGTATGTGACACTGTATCGAAGGCCTTTGATAGATGCAGTAAGATTACTGAAGTAGGGAGACCAGAATCAATGGCTTTGTTTGCAGTATCAGTGAAAGAGAGAAGAGCTGTGAAGGTGCTTTGGGCAGGACGGAAACCATGTTGGTTGTGGGCAAGAAGGTCATTCTCAGTGAGGTATTTAAGTAGTTGAATCTGCACACATTTTTTTTAATATTTGTGATAAGGGAGAGAGTTTAGAGATAGGCCATTAGTTTGAGAGGTCATGGGAATTTCCTCCTTTATGTAAAGGAGTTATAATAGATTTTTTCCACAACTGGGGGACATAACATTCTGAAATGGAGCGATTTATAAGAGTGCTAACTGGATATGTGATCACTCTTGTTGCAAGTTGAAGGTATCCGGGAGGTAGATTATCAGTGGAAGGTAAGCAGGGTTTTAGTTTGCTAGGAGTTTGAGTATAAGAGAGATGGGTATAGGTTGAATTGTAAAGGAAGAAGTTGTTTGAGGGAGGTATAGTGGTGAAATCATGTATGGACTTATTTGTTCCCTGAGAGTTAGTTGCTGAATGTTTGATTAGTTTTTGAATACTAGTGATAAAATGTGTGTTAAAGTTATGGGCAATTTGTTGAGAGTTCTTATCAGGTGAGGGAGATGGGTTTTGTAAGGTGCCTGGGTTAAGTAGAGAAGAGGCTGATTTCCAGATCTTTTTAGGGTTGTTAGGGTGGTAAGCTTATGGGAAAAGTATTTTTTTTTGTCTTGTATGACTAGTTTCTTGGCTTTATTCCTAAGCTATTTGTAGTTAATCTTGTTTAGTTGTGATTTATTTCTTTGCATCTTTCCATGCTCAGTCTCTTTGAAGGAGAAGTTGCTTGGTCTGTTTTATTAACCAAGGTATGTGATTAGGTTTGGTCTGTTTGGTTCGAACAGGGGCTAGGCTATTAAAGGTGTCTAGAAAGAGTTTGCTAAAATAATTTACAGAATCGGAGAGTTATTAGTGGGACCCAGGTTTGTGGTTTCAATAGGTTTATGAATGTGGTCTGGTCAGATTCCTGGATGTTTTATAAGAATGTGTTTCACATATTTGGGTGCGAGTTCTATGGGTATATGCAGGTAGATGATCACTTAATATGTTTGGTAGGGTCCCTGAATTTGAGTAATTGTGAGGGTGGGACACTAGCATCCAATCTAAGCTAGATTCTGAGGGAGTGGATAGAGCATGGGTTGGAGTTGTAATAAGTTGTGTGAAAATATGTAGGTTTATACTGTTGAGTTAAGAGTTGGAAGTTAGGCTTAGCCAATTAACGTTGGTATCTCCCATGATGATGGTTTCTTGTGAGATATTGTGGTTTATCCAGGATAAGAAATCTTGTGAAGGGATGTAAGTAAAATTTAAAGATGGCCAAAAGAAGAGATTGGTTTTGGGTAGGCTGTAATTGTTATGGTGTTTAGATAGATTAATGCTGAGTGAATGATATTATACCCTGGTGGAAGAATTTCTGTGTCTGCAATGTGTGGTTTTAGCCATGTCTCTGTTACTGCTATGATACCTGGAGTGCATTTATTGTTATTAAATGAAAATGTTGATTTGTAGGTATTATAGTGGATATTAGAAGGTTATTAGGACCAGGGTTGGAGTGAATATCACTGCATTGAAGGTGATAAGTGTGGGTTTGGTTGCTTTTTGAAAGGGGTTTGGGAGGATGTAAAAGGAATACTTTGAATTTGCAGCTGGTGGGGGGATACTTTTAATTTGGCTATATTTTGGGCACAGTTTACAATTAGAGAGGGTGAAATGTTAGAGTAGCTAACTGTCCTGATCTGTGTTGGCAAGGTTTGGGTAGAGGAAGTTGGGGGTGATGCATATAAGGTGCTATTTGTGGCAGTTGTTTGAATTAGCAGGATTAGGTGAGCCGATTGGATGGTTAGGTAAAGTAACAATGTTAGGTTGTGCAGATTATTGGTATAGGGAGTCATTTCAAATTTAGAGTAAGTTGTGTTGGTAGGAGAAGAGGGAGGGGAGTGGAGTAAGGGGGAATGAATTATAGTCAGTCCTATAGGTGTGGGATATTTAATGGGAGTGTCTAGAGGAAGTATAAATATAATGATAGGGGGTGGGTGAGAAGGGGGTAGGGTAAGTGAGCAGAGTGAGCAGGGCAAATGGAGCAGGCTAGAACTGAGCTGGTGGATTGCCCTGAAAAAACAATCAGTAAACCTGTAAGTACAAGGCAGGTAAAAACTGTTATACTTCTGCTAAATGGAAGAGATATTTACACTGGTTAATATGTTATCTTAAGAAAGTGGTACTTGTCTGAGCCTTGGCACTATGCATTGAACACATTTCAGGGATAATCAATAGCAGTAAAAGGCAGAGAGCTTAAACAAACATGCTATGGAGTTCCTGGGGAAGTCCTGGTAAGACCCTATCACCTGCCTTGGGGTGAGGGGTTCTCGGTTTGAGTGCTTGCTGGCGGTTGATTCTCTAAAACACTACCAAGAAGCTCTTAACAAAGGCAGCAATATGTTTACTTAAGTTAAATATAAAACTACAAGCTGTACTGTGTTGTTAGGGACTATTTCACTATAAAGCAGAGCAAGGTAGCATCTGGTGCTTTCTGAGTAGGACTGCCATGCTGCTGTTTTATGTTTTTTGAAATCTTGCTCTACAGGGATAGTAGTTGGCTAGCAATTGTGTAGGTAGGGGCTATTTCACTATGAAGCAGAGCAAGGTAGCATCTGGTGTTTCCTAAGTAGGACTGCCATGCCGATGTTTTATGTTTTTTGAAATCTTGGTCTACAGGGATAGTAGTGGGCTAGCAAGCTTGCTGAGCAAGCAATCATCGAAGCTCCACAGGGAGACCTGAGTGTATAGGGAATAGCTGGGAAAGACAAATTACTATACTAGGGACAAAAATTCAAAGGGGGATATTCCAGGGTGACTCTGTGTCAGTGCTGCATCCTGCTTTGCCCTTAACCCATTAAGCTGTCTACTTAACAGCTTAGGCAATGATTATAATTTGGCTCCTAGAAAGCAACAAAGTGTAAAGACTTCTCATCTTCTCTTTGTTGGTGATTTAAAACTGTACAGCTCGTCAGATGAGGAACTGAAACCACAACTGCAAGTTGTCAGAATGTTTTCAGATGATATAAGAATGTCATTTGGTCTTGATAAATGTGCAAGCAACCTTTAAAGCAGGAAAATTGCATCACCAAAAACCATCAGTTTGGGACAAGAATGTGTTATAAAAGAACTTGAGCAAGAGGGTGTGTGCAAATATTTGGGAATTGATGAAGGATCAACAATAAAACATGAACAAATGTGAATGAAACTTCATAAGGAATATTTCAGAAGACTTAAATTAATCCTGAAAACAGCGTTGACATCTGGGAACAAAATCCAAGCTATAAACCAGTTTGTTTTCCTGTCCTAACTTACAGTTTTGGAGTGATAGACGAGCCTCAAAACATGTTGGATAGATTAGATAGGAAAACAAGAAGGATGCTTCATGCTCACCAAATGATTTATAAAAATCAGTGCATACTAAGATTATATATTCCCCATTCCGAAGGAGGGATGGGCCACCTTGAAGTTGATTACATGTATAGATCTGCAATCATGGGACTCCACGCATATCTGCTGACCTCACAAGACTAAAATATAGTGAAAATTTTGTAACATTAGGAGAATAAATCTAAGATGGCTTTCCTGCTTAATCTAGCAGAAGCATATCAGAGTCAAGCAGGAATGGAAATCAAACCATAAGTAGATAAAAATCAGGCAGCAACTGAATGTGCCAAAAAACAAAAGAAATAATATAAGGTAAAGGACCAGATGAGAAGGCAAGAAATGTGGAAAATGCATAAATATAGTTGCAAGTATAGAAAATTTCTGGAGGAACCCCATGTTGATCAGGAACGAATGCAGGAATTCAAACCAAGAGATGAAAGATTAATATTGGCGGCATAAGATAATGGGATACATATGCATTGGTTTACAAAGTCCATTGAATATGTGGGAGAAACAGATGAATATAAGTTTTGTAAAACAGAATTGGAAACAGTTGCACACCTCATTGCTGGTTGTGACATACTAATGGCAGAAAATACTAATGGCAGAAAGACTGTAAACTGAAAGGCATAATAATGTAGAAAGATGGTTGCACTAGAGATTGTGCAGACATTATAGTATTAAGGTGGCTGAAAAACACTGGAAACATGAGGCACAAAGCATAAAAATGATGAAGTCTACATCACATGGGATCATCCATTACCAACAGATCAAAAGATAGATGCTAGAAAACCGGATATATTGGTCCATGAAAAGAAGACAAAAGTAGCATTGATTATTGAAACCACCACACCCAGTGACTATAGTGTTTTGCGTACAGAGTGACGCAAAGTCATAAATATCAAGATTTTCTGGCAGACACAAGAGCAATGTGGAAGAAAGATACCCAGACAGTTGAAGTTCCAATAGTAGTAGGAGCAACGGCTCTCATAAAAAATGTACAGTTGTATTTAGATATGTTACCAATACATGTAACTCCGTATGAATTGCAGAAGGAGTCATTACTGTGTACATTGTGGGTGCTGCAGAGCACTTCTGGCTGACATCAAAGATTGAAACAATACTAATTTTTGTGAACTTTAACTCTACTTTTACTTAGAAATGGGGTTCATTCCCGTCAGGGTATTATAAACCCAAACAATTTGGAGAAATTAAAAAAAAATAAGAGATTTTAGCATATTCATTTTTAGGTTATCCAGGGATTCAAGTGGGTATGAATTTATTCCACTTCCAAAAAGCCATGCACATTCCCTGAAATAATCAGACTGACAGTTACAGCAAAGTTGTGTTTAGTTAGTATATTAAAATATATATTCTGAAGATATGTGACACCTGTTGGAGTAATAGCCGACAGTGGTCTGCAATCATCAGGGCTTTAAAAGATATGTGCAAGAGTGGAAATTCAAGTATGTCATATCCAGTCCACACTATTTGTGATCTTGCAGTGGAGAAAATTATATAACCAGTAAAACATCCTGTGAGAAAGAGCAGTAGTAAAGTTATGGGCATTTTACTCACAATGTTTAGGAACAGATAGATTTTCCATCACAGGCTCTCTGTCTCTCACTAATTCTGCTGTTATTGGGCAGAAAGTTGAAAAGCAAATTATCCACTTCAGTTCCATTAAATATGTCTGAAAATCAACACAAAGAAAAGGAAATGCTAGAAGGAAATCTTCAAAGAGAGAAGTAGACAAGTAGTTCTATGGCAGGAACTACAGAAAACTACCAGATTTACACGACGGTGATAACGTAATACTACAGAAGACTACCAAATTTACAGGATGGTGATAACGTAATACTACAGAAGACTACCAGATTTACACGACAGTGATAACGTAATACTACAGAAGACTACCAGATTTACAGGACGGTGATAACGTAATACTACAGAAGACTACCAGATTTACAGGACGGTGATAACGTAATACTACAGAAGACTACCAAATTTACAGGATGGTGATAACGTAATACTACAGAAGACTACCAGATTTATAGGACGGTGATAACGTAATACTACAGAAGCCATGCAAAGTCTATGAAATAGCTGGTAAAGCAGAGTAATCAAGGTGCTGTGTTGCTTCGGTGCTATATAGAAAAGTGAGCAGAAGAAACCACAGACATTTCCATAAAACAAATGCATCAAATTTGAAATTGTAGGAAGAAGATCAAGCTGTGATAGCTAATGGTTGGAGAGAGCAAGAAAGAGAGATAGAGAGAGTTGTGCGGGGGGAAGGGTGGTGATAAGACAGGAGAAGCTCTTGAAATTGTGTCTCCAAGAAAAGCTGACTGTTTATCAAGAAATGTTCCAAAAGCAAGACTAGACGTTGTATTTAAATAGCCTTTTAATTATTCCAATCAAAGAACACTGAATAAACAATACAGACTGGATACTTTGAGAGTGAAAAACAATTCTTAAGACTGAATAGTTTCCTTTATTTAAAAAGTGCAGTTACTGTAAATATGTTCATAAATTTTATTTTGATGCAAATAGCATATGCCATGAACAGTACAGCGATAATGTTAGTTTTGCATTATTAATAAACTGTGATACATACTACTTCACAGCTACATGTATATATATATATATATATATATATATATATATATATACATGTTAAAAGATCAAATGGTTGAAACATCGAACTGCATATGGTCGAGACCATATGCTTGATGTTTCAAAACATCGATCTTTTAACATGGCTAAATGTAAAAGAAAGACATGAGGTAGAAGAGTGTAATGCAGGGGGGCAAGCCCCCCTGCACCCTCATGTGGGGGGCTGTGCCCCCATCACCCCCCTACTCAAATATACCAACTCAGAGATCCCGCTACAGCAGGGAATAGAACAACTTCCAATTCTGCGCTGTATTCTCAGTGTAGCACGATCTTGGAGTTGGAATATTTAAGTAGGGAGTGTGGGGGCAAAGCTCCCCACATGGGTGGTGCAGGGGGCATGCCCCCTGCATTACACTCTTCTACCTCATGTCTTTCTTTTACATTTAGCTATGTTAAAAGATCAATGTTTTGAAACATCGAGCATATGGTCTCGACCATATGCAGTTCGATGTTTCAACCATTCGATCTTTTAACATGTAACTATATATATATATATATATATATATATGTGTGTGTGTGTGTGTGTGTGTGTATTGGTCTTAAAAATGGGACATATATGGATTTATAGCTTTAATGCTAATGCACTGTACATGCTGATTTCCATGTCATGTGATTCACAGTTGGGTTAGAACAGATTCAGCTTGAGCAGAATTTCAGTGGGGCTACATAAAATGTACAGTGTCTTTGTCATATTTATTGACCATCACTCCAGAAGGCTTAGATGGTAGAGAAGTGTTTGGGGGTTAAGAATGGTTGTGGGTTAAACCAGTGATAAGAGTTGACAACTGGTGTACCACAGGAGTTAGCTCTCTTTACTGTCTTCATCTTATGCAAGGTATTAAGCATTGGGAATAAACCAAACTTACTGAAGATGGCAGCAAGGCATACTTGATTACAAAGGTAGAAACCAAAGAGGAAATCTAGCGAAGGTGCCAAGTAAGATTTAAAGTTAAACATGTAGGGATTTTGAACTGAGACCAAACAGACAGAAGGGAGTAAACACTGTGGGGTGGTACTCAAAATGACCAGGAGAAGGACATGATGTTGGTGCTGGCATCATTATCAGCTGAGTATCAAATGCAGAATGTGAAAGCTGAAGCCAGGGACAAAAGAATGCTAGACCACATTGTTAGAGAAACAGACTCCGTGGAAGGAACAGACATGTTTTCCACTTTGATGGGTAATTATCTGAACTCAGCTGAATGACTAAATGTAGTTTTAGTGGCTCATCAAGGACATAGACATAGAGCTACTAGAAAAAAAACTCAAAGGAGACAACAAAAGTAAGCAAGTCAGTTAAGAGGCTAGAATACAGGGTAAGAGTAAATGGACTGGCAAGTTTCACAGTGGAGACTTTGAGAAACTGTAGGGGTACAACATAGGTACATGGAACTTCAGATGGAGCTGTGAGACACGGTGAAGAGAACATTAGCTAGAAACAGAAATAACAAACTAGAGAACATTAGGTAGAAACAGAAATAACAAACTTTAACCTCTGACTCTAAATAAGTTCTACTTTGCAGAGGTGGAGGTGGATGCATGGAATGGGATGAAACAGTAGGTGATAAGTATGAACTGGCTTAAGTAATTGTGAATATTTTCCTGTGTTGTGTTTATATCTATATCATCTCTATGTATATGTATATATTTATATCTACATCTATATATGTGTGTGTGTATTTGTTTGCACGTGCGCATATATATGTGTTTGCATGGTTACACTTCAAAACATCTAAAACTCATAACATCTAAATTCAAAACAATGAGACCACATCATCCAAAACCCAAAACATCTAAAACTAATGACATCGAATTTCATAACATCGAAAATGTATAACACGGAATAGTGTATCATGAAACATGTAAATGTCATAGTTTAATCTGTTATTCTTGTGGTATCAGTATGAGATGTTGTAGTTTTTATTTATATAGTGAAGGAATTTATACTATTTATACAGTGTTTATTTTGCCACTCTGTATGTGGTTTTTAGGTCATGCAATAAGTGATTGAGACAGTATGTGTACGTTCTTTATGGTGATCCCATTACAGTGGGGTTAGGAAATTAACTTTTTCCCACTGTAGTGCGATCTCGGTGTTGCTATATTTAATTTACGGGTGGTGTGAGGGGCAGAAAAGTAATAAAAAGTATGTTTGTTATTTTGGTGTTGTTATAGGTGGAGAGGATGTTATTTTCATGTGATTTGTAGTGTTCGATGTTGTGATACAAAGTTTCACTGTTATGAGATTCGATGTTATGGCTTTTAGATGTTCTGGGTTTTAAATGTTGTGGTCTCGATGTTTTGAATTTAGATGTTATGTGTTTTAGATGTTTTGAAGTGTAACTATTCGCAGATATGCATAGACACGGTTTAAAGGAGAAGTTATATATATTATATATATATATATATATATATATATATATATATATATATATCTATATTGAACAGTGTGGGGGAGTTCAGTACACATTTTTGAAATACTCTGGAAAGGAAGCGGTATGAGTGTTCCACGTGTGGATTCTTTTACGGCAAAGAAGAACCTGTCTTCCAAGCAGCTACATAGACAGGCACTATCATTAAGCTGAGAGTGATCTCATAAAACTGTCCAGCAAGGAAAAGTGAGAGAGAGTTGTGGGCTTTAGATAAATCAGTGTGAACACACCACTTGCATATTTGCCTGAGTTCATATCTCTCTGGAGGGAACAAGAGGGTCTCCAGTTTGATTCCTGGTTAGGGTTCCTTCTGTATGGATTCTATATGTCCTCCTTATGATTGTATGGGTTTTCTATGAGTAGTCTGGTTTCCTTCCATCTCTAAAAGACATGTATATGCATAGTGTGTTTGTGTGTGTGTGTGTGTGTGTGTGTGTGTGTGTGTGTGTGTGCGTGTGTGCGTGCGTGTTTGTGCGTGTGTGCGTGTGTCTGTGACTGTGTGTGTGTGTGTGTGTGTGTGTGTGTGTGTGTGTGTGTGTGTGTGTGTGTGTGTGTGTATTGGTCTTAAAAATGGGACATATATGGATTTATAGCTTTAATGCTAATGCACTGTACATGCTGATTTCCATGTCATGTGATTCACAGTTGGGTTAGAACGGATTCAGCTTGAGCAGAATTTCAGTGGGGCTACATAAAATGTACAGTGTCTTTGTCATATTTATTGACCATCACTCCAGAAGGCTTAGATGGTAGAGAAGTGTTTGGGGGTTAAGAATGGTTGTGGGGTAAACCAGTGATAAGAGTTGACAACTGGTGTACCACAGGAGTTAGCTCTCTTTACTGTCTTCATCTTATGCAAGGTATTAAGCATTGGGAATAAACCAAACTTACTGACGATGGCAGCAAGGCAGACTTGATTACAAAGGTAGAAACCAAAGAGGAAATCTAGCGAAGGTGCCAAGTAAGATTTAAAGTTAAACATGTAGGGATTTTGAACGGAGACCAAACAGACAGAAGGGAGTAAACACTGTGGGGTGGTACTCAAAATGACCAGGAGAAGGACATGATGTTGGTGCTGGCATCATTATCAGTTGAGTATCAAATGCAGAATGTGAAAGCTGAAGCCAGGGACAAAAGAATGCTAGACCACATTGTTAGAGAAACAGACTCCATGGAAGGAACAGACATGTTTTCCACTTTGATGGGTAATTATCTGAACTCAGCTGAATGACTACATGTAGTTTTAGAGGCTCATCAAGGACATAGACATAGAGCTACTAGAAAAAAACTCAAAGGAGACAACAAGAGTAAGCAAGTCAGTTAAGAGGCTAGAATAAGGGTAAGAGTAAATGGACTGGCAAGTTTCACAGTGGAGACTTTGAGAAACTGTAGGGATACAACATAGGTACATGGAACTTCAGATGGAGCTGTGAGACACGGTGAAGAGAACATTAGCTAGAAACAGAAATAACAAACTAGAGAACATTAGGTAGAAACAGAAATAACAAACTTTAACCTCTGACTCTAAGTAAGTTCTACTTTGCAGAGGTGGAAGTGGATGCATGGAATGGGATGAAACAGTAGGTGATAAGTATGAACTGGCTTAAGTAATTGTGAATATTTTCCTGTGTTGTGTTTATATCTATATCATCTCTATGTATATGTATATATCTATATCTACATCTATATATGTGTGTATGTATTTGTTTGCACGTGCGCATATATATGTGTTTGCATGGTTACACTTCAAAACATCCAAAACTCATAACATCTAAATTCAAAACAATGAGACCACATCATGCAAAACCCAAAACATCTAAAACTAATGACATCGAATTTCATAACATCGAAAATGTATAATACGGAATAGTGTATCATGAAACATGTAAATGTCATAGTTTAATCTGTTATTCTTGTGGTATCACTATGAGATGTTGTAGTTTTTATTTATATAGTGAAGGAATGTATACTATTTATACAGTGTTTATTTTGCCACTCTGTATGTGGTTTTTAGGCCATACAAGTAAGTGATTGAGACAGTATGTGTACGTTCTTTATGGTGATCCCATTACAGTGGGGTTAGGAAATTAACTTTTTCCCACTGTAGTGCGATCTCGGTGTTGCTATATTTAATTTACGGGTGGTGTGAGGGGCAGAAAAGTAATAAAAAGTATGTTTGTTATTTTGGTGTTGTTATAGGTGGAGAGGATGTTATTTTCATGTGATTTGTAGTGTTCGACGTTGTGATACAAAGTTTCACTGTTATGAGATTCGATGTTATGGCTTTTAGATGTTCTGGGTTTTAAATGTTGTGGTCTTGATGTTTTGAATTTAGATGTTATGTGTTTTAGATGTTTTGAAGTGTAACCATTCGCAGATATGCATAGACATGGTTTAAAGGAGAAGTTATATATATTATATATATATATATATATATATATATATATATATATTGAACAGTGTGGGGGAGTTCAGTACACATTTTTGAAATACTCTGGAAAGGGAGCGGTATGAGTGTTCCACGTGTGGATTCTTTTACGGCAAAGAAGAACCTGTCTTCCAAGCAACTACATAGACAGGCACTATCATTAAGCTGAGAGTGATCTCATAAAACTGTCCAGCAAGGAAAAGTGAGGGAGAGTTGTGGGCTTTAGATAAATCAATGTGAACACACCACTTGCATATTTGCCTGAGTTCATATCTCTCTGGAGGGAACAAGAGGGTCTCCAGTTTGATTCTTGGTTAGGGTTCCTTCTGTATGGTTTCTATATGTCCTCCTTATGATTGTATGGGTTTTCTATGAGTAGTCTGGTTTCCTTCCATCTCTAAAAGACATGTATATGCATAGTGTGTTTGTGTGTGTGTGTGTGTGTGTGTGTGTGTGTGTGTGTGTGTGTGTGTGTGTGTGTGTGTGTGTGTGTGTGTGTGTGTGTGTGTGTGTGTGTATGTGTGTGTGTGTGTGTGTGTGTGTGTGTGTGAATGTACATTCTGTGACAGACTATTGCCTTGTCAAGAATAAGCTTTAAGGGGGAGGGGGCCTGAATGGCTAACTGAAAGCACCAGTTTTTTAGAGCTCCATATAACTAGTTAAATAAGACAGGAAAAAAATATTCTTTTTTTTTTCTTCAAAGCATAAAATCTTATAGATAAAGGACTAATTTACATAATTAGAAACTTTGGTGAAGTTTTACAAATAATTTCCTGTCAATAAGCTTGGAGATATATTCACTTGTTAAAATGAGCAACTCAAGGAATTCTCACCAGGATGCTGCCTTAAAGAAGGAACTACAACAGATGAAATCTACCCTGCAGGAGTTGTCTTTGAAGATGGATGATTTTAAAGAGAACCTAGAAAATCTTATAAAAAGCAGTCAGAAACAGGCTGACACCCTGAAGGAAATGCTTCAACAACACCAGACAAGGATAACAGGAATAGAGGTTTCTCTAAATGACTTAGAAAGCAGACTTAAGGAAGAGGAAACACAGAAAGAACTGCTTCTTAAACAAAACACTTGGTTGGTTAATAAAGTAGATGACTTGGAAAATAGGGAGAGGAGAAATAACATTAGGATTTTCGGATTACCTGAAAACACAGAAAGTGAGGATATTATTTCCTTTTTATCAAGCTGGATCCCTGACTTTTTAAATTTAAAAGAAGGACTTTCCTTTGGCATTGAAAGGGAGCACAGAGCTCTTGGGAAACCTGCCACTAACTCAAAGTCTCCTCCTAGGTCAATAATTATCAAATTTCTTTCATACTTGGACCAGGAACTGATTTTAAGATCTGCTTGGAGAGAGGCACCTCTAAAATATAAACAGAGCCTGATAAGATTTCATAATGGCTATTCATCTAGAATAATGGAACAAAGGAAAAATGTGTGGCCAATGATAATGTTCCTGAAACAAAATAACATCAAGGCACAACTTGCATATCCAGCTAAGATAAGAATACTGTATGCCAACGAGATGAGGACTTTTACTGACTTAGAGGAAGCCTCTTCATTTATTAAAACTAATAATGTGTTTACTTTACCAGAAGATATGGATTGGATGTCACATTCTCTCAAGAGAACAAAAGAAACAAATGGCTGGACAGATGTCAAAAAGAAGAAGTAAAAGAATGATACTGTTGCAGCCAAATCTCTCAAAGCATCTACTATGATATGAATTGTTTTAACGTTACTTTAAAGGACCAATTTCACTGCTTGGAATTTTAAAACAAAGGTAACTACTGGAATCTTTATCTATATTCTTTGAAAATAGATGACACATGAGAGTTTTCACATTACCTCAGGTATGTAAAACAGGGTACTTTTCTTTCACAGAAGGGGGGTTATACAGCACATAAAATATTTATACTGTAAATTAACATACATAGTATATGTGTATTTTCTCTTAATTTTCTCTTTTCTTTCTCTCTCTTCTCTCTTTTTTCATTATTTATTTTAACTGCATCTTGTCTCCCTTTCTAAATTATCTCCTATTTACTATACTAATATAGTCTGTATATATTTAATAACTCACTATCTATACATAGATAAATAATAGTCTAGAATAATCTAGTTTTAAGGTAGACTAATTGGAATAGTGAACTTAAGTAATTGCTATTACAATATTTATTAGATTAATGTACTGTTGGTTAAGTGAAAAAGAAGTTATGTCTTACCATAACGTTCCATCTGTGTTGTAGATCTTTGTTCATTCATTACAATTAGGACCTCGGTTCCATCCTCGGGACTGATACAGATGTTTCCAAGCTCGCACCAGCCAAAAACTCTCAGCTAAGACCTACCCATAACGCCCCTCTCCTAGTTACTTCAGATCGAGTTTGCCCGCCCTTAGATAATAGATGTAGTAATAGAAAAAAAATAGTAGGTGGCTCTGTCTGAGCAAATACCCTAACCAGGAGTTCCTAAAGTCCACCAGGAGTCCAGGCAGGGGGAAGGAGGGGGGGAAGTAATGAATGAACAAAGATCTACAACACAGATGGAACGTTATGGTAAGACATAACATCTTTATCTGATGTTATAAATCTTTGTTTATTCATTACCATTAGGACCGAGTTCCCAGCTACTTGAGTCCTGGGTGGCCATAAGGAAGGATATTCCTGAGCACCATAGAACCAAAAGATGCTCGTCCTCTGGAGGCCAAATCCAATTTGTAATGAGATATAAAGGTATGAGGTCTTACCCAAGTGGCTGCTGTGCAGATATCATCCATATAGGCTCTGGAATGAAAAGGTATAGAAGTAGCCATAGATCTGGTAGAATGAGCCTTTACTCTGGATGGTAAGGATAGCTTATTCTGTTGGTAGATAAAGGTAATGATGTTTCTAAGCCAGAAAAATAAAGTCACTTTGGAAACAGGTTTACCCAATCTGGGTCCTGCAAAGGCCACAAACAATTGATCTGTTTTCCTGAAAGATTTAGTCCTGTCCAAATAACAACAAAGCTGCCGATGCACATCAATGGTGTGCAAAAGGTACTCCCCTCTGTTAGAATGCTGAGGGAAGAAAACCAGCAGGTCAATAAATTGGTTAATGGAAAAGCCAGAAATGACCTTGGCCAAGAAAGAAGGGTCAGTACGAAGGGACACTCTATCTGTGTGGAAGATCAAGTAAGGACTCTTGATACTCAAAGCCTGCAGCTCAGATACTCTTCCCGCTGAGGTAAGTGCTACTAGAAGTAAGGTTTTCCATGACAAAAATTTTAAATCACATGAATCAAAAGGCTCAAAAGGAGAATCTGTGAAAGACTGAAGTACCAAAGTCAAGTCCCAGGGCTCTAAGGGAGGCTTGACTGGAGGTTTAACATGTAATACTCCTTTCAAAAATGTCTTGCATAGGTGGTGTGACATAATTGAAGAATTATCAAGATCATTATGAAAATTGGTGATAGCTGCTAAATGTACAGTGATTGTCAAAGCTGAGGCTCCTGCATGCAAAACAGTAGTCAGGTATTGTAGGATCTTTTGAACAGGCATAGAGAAAGGGTCTAAGTTCTGATCTTTGGCCCAAATAGAGAACATAGTTCATTTACTAGAATAAACTTTCCTAGTGGAAGGTTTGTGTGAAGCCAGAAGAATTTCACGAACAGGAGATGGGATGTCAGGGAGCCTGGCAATCATCGGAAGTGAAGGAATCAAACTGTGAGCTTGAGACTGTGCAGGTTCAGATGAATCAGTCCCTGAGGATGAGATAACAGATCTTGGGAATAATCCAGGATCCACGGACTGTGAATCAGATGGGCCATAGGGAAGACCCGGTGGCCAATCGTGCGTTAAAGTGTCCCTCTGTGGTTCCCCCTGAGGGGGGATCAAGGCAAAGTAGCTTCTGCAGTTGTAGTTTAGGGGGGGAAGAAAACAGGTCACAGCAAGGCTTGCCCCAGCATTGGAAGATCCGATTCACTGTTACAGGGTTGAGGTACCACCCGTGAGGCATCAGGATGCTCCTGCTCAGATTGTCTGCAATAAGGTTGGAACTCCCTGGAATGTGTGTTGCTATAAGGAAGCGGTTGGAACCTATCGCCCAGTGCCAAATCCTTATGACTTCCTGACACAGGGGGTAAGACCTGGTTCCGCCTTGCTTGTTGATATACCAGATGACTGACATGTTGTCTGACTAAATTGCAATGGTCCCAGAGGGTAGGGATGCATGGAACGCTTGCAATGGTAGGAGAACTGCCCTCAGTTCCAGGACATTTATGTGCAAATTGGCCTCCATGGGAGACCAGGGGCCTTGGACAGTCTTTCCCTGGAAATGCCCCCCCACCCTAACAGGAAAGCATCTGTGGTCACCATGGCTGTGGGCTGGGAAAGACAGAATGGTCAACATCAAAGATTCGTTTGTGGGTTCATCCACCATAACATTTTTTCTTTGCAACGGTTTGAAAGACGTAACATGGACGAGTGGGTAAATTAACAAGGACCATTGTGCAGAAAGGAGCCACTGTAGGATTCTCATGTGCAGTCTTGCCAGTGGTACCAATGTAATGGCAGCCACCATGGAGCCTAAGATTTGCAGTACAAGACATGCTGGTACACAGGTCTGAGGAAGAAGATCTTGGATTTCGTGTGTTATGTTCAAAAACCTGTGAGGGGGGAGAGAAGCTTGACAGGATGTTATGTCGAAAACCACTCCAATGAATTCCAGTGTCTTTGTTGGAAACATTGAGATTTGTTCCTGTTGACTGTAATCCCCAAGCAGAGAGCGAGACCTTGAGTGTAAGAAGATTCCTGGTCAGAGCGGTAAGGAGACAATCATCTAGATAGAGAAACACCTGAAATCCTTGTAGTCGAAGATGAGCTACCACAACTGCCATACATTTGGTGAACACTCGAGGGGCTGTCAAGAGATGGAATAGCAGTGCCCTGAACTGGTAGTGATTGGCTCCCAGCTGGGAGCAGATAAACCTCTGGGAACAAAACCTCCAAGAGCGGTCATCCATCTTTATGTGGTAGTACGCATCCTGGAGGTCTATAGAGCACATCCAGTTATCCCTCCTAGGAAAAGAAGAATGGACTGTATCATGACCATCCGGAAATTTGGAAGTTTGATAAATTTGTTCAATAGGCTGAGATCCAGGATTGGTCTCCAGCTCCCTGTCTTTTTTGGCACTAAAAAGAACCACGAGTAAAACCTGGATCCTGTCTGGTCTGGTGGTACTGGTTGGATGACTCTTTTCCTTAGCAGCTTTTCTATTTCTAAGGCTGCTAATTCCCTCTGATTGGGTGGTACATTGGGGATGGGAGTTAAATTGAATGGTATTTGGTAGCCTCTGGATATTATTATCTGCACCCAAACATTGGTAGTAATAAGATGCCAGGCTGGTAGATGCAGAGAAAAATGACCCGACTGCTTCCAGAGGAAAGTAATCAGGCTGCTGCTCAGGAGCGCTGGTAGGGTCTGCCAGAGAAAGAATCTCTAGTGCCCTGATTACACAGACCCCCTCTACCCCGAAAGGGATGTCTTCCATATGAGTTGCCCCCTCTGACCTGTTGGGGGGGTTGTTCACCACGAGTGTCATGAAAAGGTCCTTGGGATTTCTTGAACCACATTTTTCCTCCCTTCTGGTTCCTGGAGTAGGACCTCTGGGGGTTGGAAAGGCATATGCCCACAGCAGACAAGGTCTTTCTCACTATGTGTAAGTGTGTCTCATACTTTGGGTCCAAAAAGTGCAGATTCATCGACAGGTGCATTGATGAAGGAAGATTTAAAGTGGTCTGCGAAGTTACATAACCGCATCCAAGCATTATGTCTCATGACAACGCCTGATGCGGTAGCTCGAGCTGCCCCCTCAGTGGAGTGAGATATCAAATGCATTGAGGAGTTCGAGATGGATTTAAGGGTAGCTAGCTGTGAGGCGACAGTATCATGCACCTTACCAGGCAGTACTCCACCAAAGAGGGGGACATTTCGGAAATTAGGTCTCTTTGGAGGCAAGTAAAGTGTGCCAGATAGTACAGTGACCGAATGGCGAATGTTGCTGAAGCATAGGTCCATTTCCCTAGTCTGTCCATGGTCCAGGACTCTCTGTTTGGGGGATGGATGGTGGAACTATCTTCTGCCAGTTCCCTCTTGGTGGCCGCCGCCACAACCATAGAACCAACTGTCAACTGCTAGGACCAGTGGGACTGGTCATCAGGTGTAGATAAAATTTCTTGTCTGGCCTCTGAGGGATAGGTTTTACATTGTCTGAGGCCTTCCAGGTTATAGGCAACAGTGAGAAAAGGCTAACTTGACTAAAAATTAAATAATTTTGTAGAGAAACTGTTTTAAAATAACAATTTTCTACTTAGCTTTGAGAGAGATGGTTAGAACATCTGACTAGGAATGCAGCAAATAAAATCTGGAGTAACTAGGAGAGGGGCATTATGGGTAGGTCTTAGCTGAGAGTTTTTGGCTGGCGCGAGCTTGGAAACAGCCTTATTGGTTCCGAGGATAGAACAGAGGTCCCAATGGTAATGAATAAACAAAGATTTACATCAGATGTGAAGCTTTCTTCACATTTGATTTGCATTGCCATAGCAACAGTAAACAATTGCTGCAGTTTCTAAGGACACTGTGAACCTGCAAAGTGCATTTAGCCTCACAGATAACAAATAATAAGAAAAAGTAATGTTTAGTTATTAAAATGAAAAACAACCTAAGCAAGGTAAAATAAATACATAATAGGACTATTTGTAAATATTTTATGATTTATCCTCATAGGAGCAGTGGTGCTGCGGTAGCATTGTCGCCTCACAGCAAGACGTTGTTCCGTTCGATTCTCAGTTAGAGCATCTTCTGTGTGGAGGTATGCGTGAATGGGTATGCCTTCGTTGAAGGTTGTGCGTCAGGGCTGGTAACTCGGCACGTAAAAATCCACTACCAAACATCAGCGGACCAGAGTTCCGCTGTGGCAACCCCTAAATAAGCCGAAAGACACAACAACAACAACAACAAGGATTACATATTCCTGGAAACACAACTGAAATGTTCCCAAACTACATGTACACTTAAATGTAGCTGCCTGATTAAAAAGTATTACTCAGTTTAACATGCTAATTCCACAAGCTGTCGGCATTGTAAAAGTTACATTTTATATGTTACTTCAAATGGACAGTCCCTAGAGCACATGGAAAGATACATATTACTTTTTGCAAAATGTTATCTTTGCAGTTACCTCACACTCTGTACAAACTCACTTGGCAACTGATAGCTATTAATTTAAAATATCACTTTAAATATTAAATGTGCCCTTGAAATGCTATTGATATTTTGACAAAATATAATCTGAACTGTAAAATGAATGACTTGAAAGAACTGAAGAAATGCATAGATTTCAAAGACAGTTCTTGACACTACAATATAAGTTGTTGTTGTGTCTTTCGGCTTTTCCCGGTTAGGGGTTGCCACAGCAGAACTCCGGTCTGCTAATGATTGGCAGTAGATTTTTACGTACTGGGTTGCCAGCCCTGACGCACAACCTTCAACGAAGGTACACCCATTCATGCATGTCTCCACACAGAAGATGCTTTAGCTGAAAATCGAACAAGGCAACGTCTTACTGTGAGGCGACAACACTACCGCAGCACCACCACCGCAACACTACAGTATAAGTAAAAATGTATATTCACAAGGAAGTACTGAAATGTTTTAGACTTCCAGTTAATATAGCTTACTGTCAACATTTTGTGATATCAGAAAGTTTGAAGAGCTAGGAAATTACTATTATTTGTCTTTATAATGATTATTAGACAGATGTTAGACTCTGCTTTGTTTAATGAATTGTGACACATGTTTATGAGGAAAAGTTGGCTCAGTTACTCACATTGGACTACACATTCCTGGAAACTCAACTGAAATGTCCCCAAATTACTTGTGAACTTAAATGAAACTGCCTGATTAATAAGCATAACTTACTTTAACATATACATGGAAGGAAAATTTGAAATGCTTTACACTTTTAGTTAAAATAGCTTATTGTTAACTTTTTGCTATATCAGAAAATTTAAGGAACTAGGAAATTATTTCTAATTTGTCTTTATAATGTTTACTAAAGTGATGTTAGTCACTAACTTGTTTAATGGATTGCGAGTCATGTACAAGACGAACTACTGAATGTTATTTCTGTTTACCTATGTTTGCTGAATTTCTTTTATTAGTACTGATTTAAAACAAGGGAAAGAAAGGGAAGGGAAATCTCTGTTTTTGACCAAGGGAGGAGAGGCTTAAGGGTATTCTAACTGCCCCAAGAACTCTCTAAGATGCTCTACTTACCTAAGGTAAGTCTTGATTACCATATGGGTACCTACACATTCATTCTAGACCTGATGTGATTACCCATTCTAGAAGCAGGAGGTGCCCTATGCTGGGTAGGAATTGTCAGGGTGATCATAGTTCATTCTTAGATTCTGCTTTGTAAATCTATAAATATGTAAAAGCACTGCACACTAGAATGTAGGGCACCTCTACTCAGAATCAGGATACCACTGATAAGCGCAACCAAATAAAATAAATCCTCGCACAAGAGAAGTGGCCAAATAAGGGCACGAGTCTCTGTTATAGTCCAACTAGTTTATTAACCAAGGAAACCAATGCAAAAAACAATAAGCATAAACACTACTAATACACAAAGCATTTTCGTATGAACACTTCATCAGATGCTATCCCTAAAAACAAGAAGACTACAATATATACTCTTACTGATTTGAACAAACTGTCAATCAATTAAGAGCACCAATCAAATCATTTTGAAAACATTTAAATACATTTAAATTTATTTAAATTTAATTTTAATTTTAAATTAAAATAAAAATGAAAATAAAAATTGTAGAGGCTGTGGTCTGGAAAGCTAACCTAAATAAATAAAAAACAAAAAACAATAGATAACAATATATATGTAAAAAGTATATAGTAAATATATATGTATAAATATACTTATTTATTTACTAAACTATGCCTTTGTAACACATGTCTTTCAGATAGGTTTTTAACGCTGAGTTTTTAACACAGAGTTATTTATTTAGGTTATGTTTCTATTTATATATATTGTTACACACACCTTTCCACCTACCCTGACTTTTCACGATTTTGTATGATTTTATATGATTTCACACACATATTTATACATATAGAAGAAGTAATGGAGAAATTTTAAAAGATTTCAGGTCTATACTTTAATAGATCAAAATCAATTTTTTTATTTTTAAATAAGAAAAAAGAACTACAAGTTACTGATAAATCCATCATAGGAAAACAAGAACTCGTGCTAAATTATTTAGGAATAGTGTTATGCAAAAATATAAACAAAACAATATTAATAAATTATAAAAACATTATTGAAACAATAAACATATATATAGAAAAGTGGAACAAAATTATATTAACTTTTGAAGACAGATTGCAATTAATAAAAATGGTCTTATTGCCAAAAATACTATATGTAGCATTAGCAATACAGTTAATTCCTGAAAAATGCATTCTTAAAGAAATAAACGCATGTTTAATAAAATTTTTATGGTATCCCAAAAAGAATAGAGCAGCTCGAACTCATCACATTAGACCCTGGAAACAAGGAGTATTGAACTTCCCAGAAACAGAAACATATATAAAAGCATCTGTGCTTAAAACTACAATAGACTGGATAAACCCAAATTATTTTGCCAACTGGAAAGAATTAACAATGGCTATTTTAACAAATGAATTTAATCTGGTAAAAAAAATTAATAGTAGATAAATCAAACAAACCCTGGTACATACTATGCATGAGTATATAGTATAATATAACAAAACCTTCTAAAATAACACTGATTCATCATTACATCAATTCAGGAAACTTATCAATGCAAACATAGATCTAAAACTTTGGTTTGACCTTTTAACCCCATTTATCATCATTAATACTTTCCTCACAAAATATATAGGGAAACAATAACCCCCTGGGAACAAAATGGAATTAAATGGTTTAGATATACATATGATAAAAACTTACAATATTCCAACATAGGACTGATTAACCTTACAAAGCATTCTAATGTACACTCAAGATTTATGCATATTAATTAATAATTCCTCATTTAAAGATATTCCAAATCTAACAAGTTTTCTGTATGAATTTATATATAATAGCTGTGAAAAGAAAAATTCCATTTCAAATCTATATAAAGAGTTAATAACATATAAAACAATTCCCAAACCATCATACTGGCAGTTCTTAACAAAAGGTCAGTCATTGCAGTTAACAGAAGAAATTAAAACTAATTAATTACACCTCTAACACACAATACTGGAAAATATTTAACTGGAAATACTTACATAGAGCATTTTTAACACCAGATGGAATTAAAAAGATCAGTACTACTACAAATGTTTTTTGCTGGAGGTGTGAAAAGTTAAATAAAGCAGACTGGATTCATATTTTTTATGAATGTAATAAAATTAAATCATATTGGAATGGAATCAACCATTTTTTACAAGCTTTATTTAATGAATCCTTTACCTTAACTAAAGCACTGATTATACTAAATGTAAATGAAGGTCTCTACCTGAATAAGACAAATATGTATTTAATAAAACCACAACAGGCACCCAAAGAAGCAGAAGGTAATAATAAAACACGAGCCTGTAGGTGTAAGCAGCAGCTGTTTACACCTACAGGCTCGTGTTTTATTATTACCTTCTGCCTCTTTGGGTGCCTGTTGTGGTTTTATTGGTTCCTGGTTCTGTGACACCCTTTCCTTGGAGTTTTTGGATTACAAATATGTATTTGTTATGAACAATACTTGCTATATCTGGGAAATGCGTAACCAGAAGGTTGAATTCAAATACACCCCCCGATCTTGGAAGAATTCTACACTTTACTGAAGACAACTGCATCGATGGAAATAAAAATCAAATAACTACGAATCTATCCCAGGCCATTGGTAAATAATCCTTGGAAGAAAGTTATATCTTTGTTGGACACTCTGCAATAATCAATATTGTATCTCTGATAACTGATCTGTTAATTCTATATTTAGGTTCATAGGTTCATAGGTTAACATACAGTGTATATAACTGAAAGTCAGGCTATTGTAAATATTGTATATAGTTGTTTAAAATGATATTTAAAAATATTATGTAAAAGTTATTTTAATTGAAAATAAAAAGTTTTTTTGAGGAAAAAAAGAATAAGCTTTAAAGCATTTCACCATTGGTTGCAGGGGTGTTCTAGTGCCCTGCTGACCCTGTAAAGGGTAAAGTGGATTATCATGCAAAGGATGGATGGACGGAGTCTATAAAATAAAATACTGTCATAACACTATGGCCAGCATGAAAACTGTGTTGCTTATCATAAATAATCTAATCCTGTATATAATTAAGTGTTCTTTCAGTTATACAAGAGTTACTGATTTCAGCAGTTTAGGCAAGACTGAGAACTGATGATGCAGTAACTACTGATACATGGTGGATTACTTAGTATGGGTCAGTGAATTATAGAGGATTGCTCTTTAAGCTGCAATAGCAAGAACAAAGATATGCCATATTTTACACTTGACTTATTCAACATTCTTCATCTTGTGCTTTTTTAATGGGAATCTACCCTTCTTTAAGTTATTCCTTTGCCTATCAGATATGACCAGTTAAACAGGCAACCATTCCATGAACAACTATGCTATTACTGTCATCTTGGCAGAATCCTGAAGGTAGGACCTTCAGTAGATGAATTCACTGAGCACACTTCCATCATCCCTACTTGGACAAATAGAACATGCTGTTTGATATTATTTGGACCTTTCATATCAATTTCTGAAGATACTTTTGTAGTTGGTGTTGTGAGTACTCTGTGGGTCTCCCTGACATTTCTGATAATTTAATTATTTTTCTGAGGGATGATTATGTCCTTAGTCTAGAATTCCAATAACTGGACAATAATTATCAATATAAAATAATCTGAATATGCAATCGAGTTTTCAAAACTGTATTTCTAATGGCCTGGTGCCGCAGTTCAGGGCACAAATTCTCAACTGCATTACTGGTAACCAGGTTTCAATTAGCAGACCTGACACTAGAGGAGCCAAGTAGAGAGGGGAGTGGAGTGAAGGTGCATTGCCTGCTTGCTTCTCTCAGGGGAATGGAGTGTGGAGACTGTTGTGGTCACTGCTCATGCTATGTGGAGAAGGGCAGGAATGCCCCTTATGGAAGTGAGGGTACATCCTTTGCTGTAATCACATTGCATGCCCTTCCCCTATGCCTCACCAGGTCCATTTGATACAGATGGGGAAAACTCAAACAAAAATGTTGAATCACCCCAATGGCTGTCTGAATGATGTCTGCTCCTGCCACAGCATGACCCATTGAAGGGGAAGAAATGGCCTGACCAGATATGGAGGAGGCTGATGATCATCAAACAGCAAAGGAAATACATGCTAAACATGAATTTCTGACACTAACCTTATAACTGTGTAAAATAACCATGTTCAAATCATAACCTATCACCTGTACTGTAAAGCACCTCTTTCCTGCCTTACCACTCACAGCACCATTTACCTGTCTCCCTTCATTTGCTGTGTACTGTCTATCTTTATTTGGAAGTCATTATCTAACCCCACTTCCTGTAATGCACAGTACAGTACAGTACAGTGTGTCTTTAAGAATCCCTTAAGGCTATGGGGCATGTGGGATGTCACATGATTCTTTCTTGCTTATGCAGTACGTCAGTAAAGAGGGTGGTTACTTACCTAATAGCTCCTGGATGCTTGTGTCCGTTTGTCAGTCTGCACAGTGCCTACAAAGTATTACTGATTTCATGCTAAACAAAATAGTACAGTTCTTACAAGCATATTTAAAATGTAGTTACTGTAATTTTATTTTGCATATTATCTAATATGCAGATTATCTAAAGGAGTCTGTAACACTGAATCCTGTTTGTACACTTAAGACTTCACACTAAGTGCAACAAAAACAAAGATTATGGTTTTTGGAGTCAGGATACCAACTAACAAAAGACAAAGATTTTCTTAAACTGCACTTGTAAAATGAATTTCTAAGTTTGTACCCATGGTATGTTCAGGATAAGCACTACTGTCAATGGCTGACACATAGGCTTATAATCCCTACCTGGTGCTACCAATTAATAGGATAAGGTCAAAGGCCATACACCACTACCTTCAAATAATATGTGAGAGATGATGGCCTTAAGAATGTATAATAAATACATACTACACATAAATACTTGCACAAGTTAATGGAAAGATTTGCTGCATTCAGTCTGTATTTAACTTTATGAGTATGAAGCGTTCATACAAAACTCACAGGCAAACATGAGTTCTCAGTCCCAAGCTTCTCTTGTATACACTCCAGAATGCAACGTCTAACTGATACTGCTTGGCAGCTGCATGCTGAACTTAGCAGGCTCCAAGACTGATTTCCTGTTTGCAGTGACTTATTCTAAAGTAAGTTGCAGTTCATTTATGGAAATTCACAAAAAAGAAAAAAAATTGTTCCAGTGTGTATCACTGTCCGAAAGTGACTTCATTCTCAAAGGCATGATGCAGTTTTTCAGAAGAACAACTGTAGGATCTGCACAGCTTTATCGATATTTACAAATCGACTTCATTTTCTCCGTTCGAAAAATAAACACTTCCTTCGGCTCAGTACAACTTCCTGAAAATGACACAAAGCAATAATTCACTGTTGCTTTTTCGTAGTACACACAGGTTGGTTGATATATTTCTAGATGTAACTGAGCCTGCAGTCCTACACTGCCCATCCTCTTCCCATATACAAATATGTAATTAATTAATTAATAATTATTATCAGAGTGTGTGTACTCTTCCAGGAGTTTGAAATCTTTTGGCACATAGCTACTGGTAATTTCTAGCACAAAACATTTTGTTATGCACCATTTCTTCAGCATGGCCACTTTTACTCCCCTCAGATAATAAATCCATTAGTCATTGACTGACCAGTAGCAAATGCTTCAGCTCTGGTGTGACATAAGTTGCTACAGTCTTTATCTACATATCTTTCCCTTTCATCTGTACAAAACATAATTGGCACAATAAGATTACTTGAATTATATTGTTCTTGCTGTCTGTTGTTGTCTGTTTCCTTAGTCACAGTGCATTCAGGGCTAAGCAGTTGCAGTCAAAGTAAAAAAAGTCAAAGAAGACGTTATTGTCATTCAGAACTACACAGCAGTGTAACTGAACAAAATTACAATGCTTCAATCTCATGCAGGAAACAGTTGCACATATAGACAAGAGAAAAAAATTAATAAAATATCACAACAGAATTTTAATAAGTAGTAATTTGTAAGTAAAGTAGGACAGCAGTGACCCACACCCATCCCAGAACAGGAGACAAGGAAGACAAGGAACATTATGAAGGTAATATTGTCAAAGTAAAATTGAAACAGCAGCAGCATATCTATGAATAGACTGAATTATTACACAGTTTGTATATTGCACTTCACAGTCCTTCAGTGTGTAGGTGAGCTACCTTAGTATTGCACTTAGTTATTGCACATCCATAAAATAAGCCCCTTGATAGACTAGTGTAACAGATGTCATGGTTCGTTTTTCCCAAGAGTTCAATAGTCTAATGGAGAGCACAGAAAGAAACTATTTTTTGCTCTGGTGGTCTTACAATGCAGGCTTCTGTATCTCCTGCCTGAGGACAGTTGAGTGTACAGACCATTGGCAGGATGCATTGGATCGCTGGAAATCTTTTTGGCCCTGTCAATGCACCGGCATTTGTGTAGATCTTCCAGAGGTGTAAGAGAGGTGCCAATGATTCTTTCTGCAGACCTTACAACTCTCTTGAGGCCTTCCAGTCCTGACTGACATACCAGACTGCAATGCTGTTGGTCAGGGCACTTTCAATGGTGCTCCTATAAAAGGTCTGAAGTATGGAGCTTGGTAATTCTCCCTTCCTAAGTTTCCTTAGAAAGTGCAAGCGTTGCTGAGCTTTTTTGACTGTGCTGGATACATGGACTGACCAGGATAAGTTCTCCATGATGAACACCCAAGAACATTGTACTCTTGACCATTTCCACTGTCATCCCTTTCTTCTCTAGAGGTTTATGTGGTACTTGAGACCTTCTAAAATCAACAATCAACTCTTTTGTCTTGCTGACATTCAGTGCTAGATTGTTTCCGTCACACCAGACCAGTAGTTGATCAATCTCTTTCTTGCAGGCTTCCTCCTCTCCGTCTTTGACCAGGCCTATAACAGTAGTGTCATCCATCAATTTGATGAGTCTATTCATCTCATGTGTGGCCATGCAGTCATGTGTCAGCAGAGTGAAAAGTAGAGGCCTTAAGACACACCTCTGTGGTACTCTTGTGTTTGTGTGTTTGTCTATCTATACACACACACACACACACACATATATATATATATATATATATATATATATATATATATATGTGTGTGTGTGTGTGGGGGGGGGGGATACAGTAATTTCAGTGAAATATCATTTTATTGAAGTAAGGAAAAGCCAACAGCTGATTAAACTGTATTGTCTTTTCCTGAGCAAGACTGCAGTTTATTTGGAAGTTGCCCCTTCACCATTGTAGTGTGATTTGTAAGTTGGCAGAAATATATTCAACTGGCGGTGTGAGGCATGCAAGGGGGTTGCCCCTTCCAAAAAACAGATGTTTTCTTTTTTTATGTTGTTTTTGATCTTTTGACACTTGAACACTGGAATGTCATCATCTATGGTTCTGGGTTATGACATTTCACTGAAATGTCATACACCCATATGTACAAACACACTTGCAAACCTCCTACTCACAGTGTGCCTAAGACTGGCCTTTTCTGACGGTATGTGTAAGGATCCCCATTCATAGGGCACCAAGGTCTGTCCTGTTATGCCAACATATATGTAGACTTTCCACCTCTTTTCACAGTGCATACTTGACCTAATTTGTCAGGATGTTTACATAAAACCTGCTTTTTATAGTGCTTCTACTATTTTTAGTCAGCTCTTCTGGTTTTTGATATGCCTGTAACGGAATAATTAGTATTTTAGCTTTTACCTGTCACTCCCTGCTTATGTATACCATTTTTAAGTTATGGCTTTACTACTAATAAATATATGTATATATATATATATATATATATATATATATATATATATATATATTAGTCCACATAATATTGTTGACTTCACAGATGGACAACAGTTGGGCAAGATCATTATTCTCAGGGTAGAGAAATATGCCCTTTCCCTGACATTGTTTGATCTCAGAGTTGGTACATATTATTAGTAAGGGGCATGGGGGCACAGTTCCCCACATGGGATGTGCAGGGGGTTTTGCCTCCTGCAATAGACAACATTTTATACTCTTATTTTTTTTTTGTAAGTGATGTTTTGCGTGCAGCAAGATTGTTGTTTGGCGCATGTGTAGCTGGGTGTCAGTTTGCAAAATCGAACTTTTCTGGTCAGCGTTGTGAAAATCGATGTTTGGATCATTTGCTCTTAATCAGTAGACCTATATATATATATATATATATATATATATATATATATATATGTGTGTGTGTGTGTGTGTGTGTGTATAAAATAAACATAATTGTTTTGTATCGATAGATATAGATATCTATATCTATCGTTCTGTGTATATATTTGACAGCACACACACACACACACACACACACACACACACACACACACACACACACATGCACATACATAGCCAACGCTGAAATAAGCAATATGTTGTACTCAGCTTTGGTGAAAATAGTCTGCTTGCTTCCCATTTTTCCTGTTTTAAGTGCACATCTCTCTATCTCTTGCTCTGTCTATCTCTCTGTCTCTCACAATTCCTTTCTTCATCTTTGTAGTTTCTGAATGCTCTCTTGTTATTCCTGACATTCCTACCCCTCTTTAAAATTATGTATAATTAGCATTAATTTAAAAGTAATGATTGTAGAAACTGAATCTCCACTAGAAGAAAGTATTATATCACACAGCACTTGACTGGGACCACATTGTGAAGAGGATGGGCTGCTTGTAAGAAGCTATTTAAGGTACAAATCTTAATCTGGTATTCTGTAATTAGCAGTTTGTATTTATGTCAAAAACAATGAACATGTACAGCCAAAGACATAAGCAATGCAGGCATTATCGCCTGGTTTCATTAATAGTTTAAGGGAAACATAGTTGCTACAGGAAATATCAAAACAAGACTTCTATTTCACCACAGAAAATGTAATCCATGACATAGTTAGTCACTGGATTATATTATGCAAGTCTTTTTCATTTTTGTGTGTCTACTTCAAGCAGCACTTCAGAAATAGCCTAGCTACTGCTGGAAGCCATAATGTAAATTATTTCCATACACTATCCATGGAATAACATCAGAGATTACGAACATCATTATGTTATATAAAGAGATACTCCATGGAGAACAGGGCATTTACTAGCACAATGCTTTGAGTCTGGACTTCTCTGCTGGGGAAGTATTTTCTTTGTTGTAACAACTTAATATGATTATTTTATTTTATTTTTTTTTTTATGGCAAGACATGAGTGCCAACTGTATCCTTTGTATACGTACCAGTAAGAACTAAAGTACATCTGTTCAGGCTTTAGGCAGATCCTTCCAAACTAAAGGCCTGAGGCATTCCAGATATCAGTGTGATACAAAGTGAAACAAGATGTACTACATCCTTTCAAATGTTATGGCACTGAACAGCTGGCATTTATCAAGTGTTACTGAAAAATACACTATGCTCCATAATTAGTTTGTTAAAGCATATATTATGGATGTTGCTACTAGTAAAGAAAAGAAACAACCATATAGACAAGTGTAAGCAACTCCTACCCCTCACACTCCAACATTACACTTTTTACTCATTCATTCTACACACTGAGAAGAAGATTGCAGTTTTTCTTTCACTCCTTCGGCAGACTTCTGTTTTTCACTTGAAACAAAAAGCAATAATTTCAGAAGCGTTTAGGTCTTAAAATATCATTCACTTCAAAAATAGAGATGAGATAAACTAGCACAGTGACAAGTGGATTGATTTCTGCACGTATTTTGGGAACTGGAACAGTCCAGAATGAAATTAAATGCTGTATAGTATGATATGTAGTAAGAAATGTAACTGCCTGTGCTACCCTCTAATATCCATTGTTAGAAAATATGCTTTGAAACATTAGCATGGACTTATTTCAAGCATAAACAAATTTATCTTTATTTTAATTAAAATCACTTGTTGATGATAATTCATTGATGGTATTTTTTGTAACCCAAGAATGTTTCGTCTTGCATTACATTCTTGAGGTCTTAGTCTTTACTTTTGTACTTATTAGTCCATGCAGTTATCAGGCACAGGAGTACTGGATGACACAACTCAGCAGTAAATAATTTTTTCAGGCCTTTCTCAAAGGATATTTAGCATAGAGGAATCAGAACTTTGAGCTGTTAATAAACTTCATCCTGTAGCCCTAGGTTTGAATCCCGACTCTTCATGAATAATTATTTAACCAGAAAGTACTTCTGGCTCATTCCTGAAAAGAAGCACTTGTTTGATTGATGTAACTGGTTAAAAATCAAATAAAATGAAAATTGTTAGGTTAAGCTGCTGATGTAAGTCTTAATACTGACCATTATGGGTGGTATGCTATCAATTACCAAAGGCATTCTGAGACTTGATACTGCAGGCAGAACCCCTCATTCTCTCTCAAATGTCCTTTATTATCCAGTGCTTCCCATATTAGAATATATTATCATGTGCAGAGAATGAAGGACTCAGATGTGATCCCATTTATGTCAAACTGGGATTGATTGCAAACTAAAACTGAACTATACTACATACAATTGTACTGCAGGTAATGTTAAAAGAACATTTTTGCAGAGGGCTGTGCCCTCCCTGCACATCCATGACATAACATCCCACAAATGTATATATGTTAACTGTAGGGTGCATAGCACTTGTAGCAAGTGTTACATGCTTTTGAAGAATATGTGTGACCTGAAGTTATTACATGCAAGTCAAAGGGTTTCAGTAATGAAGTACATTCTGAAACATTTGCTGATTACAAAGCCAAGAGTCACAAAATGCATACCCTAATCTTAAAATGCAAGATATGCCATACTTCACACAAGGCATACTCACATATATTCCATTTATTATTTTTCTATATTTATTTTTACTTTGGATTACTGTTTCCTATTCATTTTAGTGACTGGTAATTGTGGAATCTATCTATTGAGCAGAGCTTTACATAGGATATATAGGTTTTATGAACTGGTTGCCTGGTGGGTGACATTGTCACTGTAGTTGTGAAGTAACTTTAAATCCTTTTTACTGTCTTTGTTTTATATGAATGTTTCTTACTGTAATGAGAGCCATGTTATCTTATATCACTTGTGAGATTTATTTCTGTTATGCATTTTCATGTAGATTATTACTTTTGGGTCCATTTTGCCAGTAATACTATGTTCAACAGGCTGGCAAATTTTCATGATTTATTTTGTATTCCATTACTTTATCATTATTATAATTGTTATGAACTTCATTTTAGGAGATTTGATTAATCCAGGAATGGTTGTTTTTATCCACACACAAAGGCCAGGAGGGAAGTGTAGGTCACCAACGATGGTTGCTTTTATGGCATATGTGTACATATTTTGCATGTGTGCAGTTTCACTTTTGTGTTGTCGCTTAAATGCTGCTTATCTGTAGTGATCAATGGTATGTTTTATAACATGGATAGAGTAGTGATAAAACAGTCTGTACTGCTCAGATTAACTCTTATCACACACACACATTTAGCAGTGTCATTCTGTATAAAAATACACATACACATGCACACTCACAGATGCTTGTCATGAGTGCACACGCACATGCACACACACGCACACACACACACACACACACACACACACACACACACACACACACACACACACACACACACACACACAAAATCAGGTTTCATTTCAATGTATTTTTTTCAGGAGGGCTGTCATGTGTCAGATTCCTGATACGGTACCCTCAAATCTGCACTCACATTTTTAAGGCACTACATTCCTAGTAAGGAGCATTTGTTTGCACTGATATATTTCTCATTGAGCCTGTTTTATTTTTTATTCCTTTATTTAGAGCAAAATATTGCAATATTGACATTCAGGGATTACCTGAACAAAAACCATGATCAAAGAAAGAAATTTAATCTTAGTCTTCTGTTTTGTTTTTTTCCCTGCATTCCTTTACTACATCTTAACTAACTAACACTATACTGTACTAACAGCTCTGGAAATGACAGTATTAAACTGGAGGTCTGGGGGCTGCTAAGAGCCCAAAAGTCATGTGGTTTCTAGATGCCCTGAGATGCATTTTAGAGTTTTTTAAACAAATAATTTCATCTAATAATTACCTGAACAAAAAACATAATTATGTAAAAAGATCCAGTCTTGCTCTTCAATTTTACCTTTTTCCTGCAGCAATTCAGCATATAGTAACTGCCAAGACTACCATGTAATAACTAAAAGTTTGCCATTGTCAGTGGTACAGCAGGTAGTAAACTTGCTTTTGGTGCAGAAGGCTGTGGGTTCTATTCCTACACATTAGATCGATAGCTGACACTGCAGTGTATTATAAGGGGGTGCTGTTTCATCTCTTGGATGAGATGTTAAGCTGAGGCCACATCTGCTTGAGCTGCTGATAGCTCAGATGGCTGTAAAAGATCACAGAGCATATTATTTCAACTTCACATGTACATCTCAACTGTCAAGATTTTCTCAGAATATCCAGATTTTTGACTCATATTTTTGGTCCGTTTCTCATAAAATTTCTGGTTTTCTGGTAAATCACTGAGGATTGAGGTCACTAAATAATGACATCATGCATTTGACTTCATACCCTTAAGAAAATGTATGCTAATGCACATCCTGCTCTTTTAGCAACTTTCTAAGTTTATAACAGCAATATTTAAAACGTGTTCCTATTTTTGGCCCTCTGCCCCCCCAGTTATTGGCTTTGGACAGATTTCTTGCTTAGAGATTGAGAGGTATGCATTGACAATCCACACAATTTGCCACACTCCAACCTAAGCTGCTGCATGCAAAGGAAAACAAAAAACAGATGTGTACACTCCACAATGAATTTACTGAAAATAACACAAGATTAAGTGCGTTTGCCCATACGTAACTAAGACTTCATCAGAATGAGGGGTTTTGTGCTCAATGTAAATTTATATTACAAGGAGAAAGGGTTAAGATTAATAAATTCACTACTAGAACCTCCTTCCATTCCATACATGTACATGTAATTCAGTGGGAATTATATATGTTGCCCTTTGCCAGAAATATGAAGGAGCCTACTTGGAAAAGGCCCAATGTACATTTCAAGAGAGAGTGTATGAGCACAATCTAGACCTTAAAAAAAAGAACTGTGACAATGCATTACTCAAACACATCAGTTTGAACCCAATCATTTTTTTTGCTTTTTTTTGGAATAGCTATGGTGATTAGAAATCCTTTGGGGGGTCTTGGAACAACTTAAATAAACAACAGGAAGCTATGTAGCAACTATGTGAAACTATGCGGCAACTCAAATTGAATGCCACTGTGTTCCTCGGTCTCAATGAACATATTTCATTTTCTAGTATACTGAGATTATTGTTTTATAAAGTATAAAGTAGCATTTTATGTAGTTATACATTTATTTGATTTGATTTAAATGTTTTTTTATGAATGCTAATGTTTTAACATATCAGGAATTTGTGCAATTTTATTTGCTTGGAGAAATCATGTGATTTGCAGGAGGGAGTTTTAAATGTAGTAAAGTGATTAGTACACGTGATTCAGATGAAGTGTTAGTTACATATGGGTGAAAGCACTTAATCTTGTGTCATTTTCAATAAATTCATTCATCCCATGAGTGAAGGAGCTCCCTGGTCAGCCTCGGTAAGAAGCTGAGATCCCTTATAAGATCCTCCAAAGCTAGCTACGAAAACAAAATCGCCACTAAATCCAAGGACAACCACCAAGCATTCTATAGCTATGTCAAGAATCTAGATGGCAACACCCAGATCTGCTCTGAGTTGCAGCACAAAGGCACGAAAGTTACAGAACCATCTGATATTGCCAACATCCTGGCAGATCGGTTCAGTGCTAACTTTACCCCCCTCTCACCCCCTAAAGGGCCCATATCTATACAGGAAGAATGCAGACTCCCTGTAATCACAACTACGCAGGTAAAAGCTGCACTCTCTAAAGCCAAAAACACAGCATCCATGGGACCGGACAACATCCCAGGCTGCGTTTTACATGAACTACAGAACGAACTGGCTCCACACTTAAGCACCATGTTCAATAATAGCTTCGCATCAGGCTTTGTGCCCACTGAATGGCGCACAGCAACAGTTATCCCACTCCACAAAGGGGGAGCCACCACTGATCCCGGGAACTATCAACCTATTAGCCTGACGAGCCTGGTCTGCAAGGCCATGGAAAGTATCATTATGGAACTCATAAACAAAGACGTTGGTAACCTCCAAACTCTGGATCCCACCCAATTCGGGTTTGTGAAAGGCAGATCATGCCTCCTGAACCTGATCGACTTATTTGAGGCAGTCACCAAAGCCGTGGATGAGGGTAAGGTGGGTCACACAGCCTATCTTGACCTTGCCAAGGCTTTCAACACCATCCCCCATTCTGGAATTATAGCTAAACTCGCTAAACTAGGTATAAATCCCTACATCACAAGATGGGTTGCCAACTGGCTCACTGACAGAACCCACACTGTAAAAGTTGCAGACTCCAAATCTGACCTCAAGGCAGTGACAAGTGGAGTGCCACAGGGTTCCGTCCTGGGACCTCTCCTGTTTGGTATCTACTTCTCTGAAGTACAGGCTAACACAGAAGGCCTCTGGCTGATGAAGTTCGCAGGTGACTGCAAACTAGGAGCCATAATCAAGTCCCCAAATGATGTGGACATCCTACAGAAGGGCCTCACTGAGACAGATGCCTGGTGTCAGAGCCATGGCCTCAAGCTCAATGCCAAAAAGTGCAGTGTCATCCCCTTTGGTAAAAACTCTGTACCCATGAACTACCACATAGGCAGCAATCTACTTAACACCGAATGCGTGATAAGAGACCTTGGGACCCAGGTGAACAGTAGTCTCTCCTTTGATAGTCACATCACCACAGTAGTCAGGAAGTCCTTCTATGTGGCATACCTCATCATAAAAGGGTTCTCATCCAGGAAAAAAGAGGTTATTGTTCCCCTCTACTTGTCACTCATTAGACCCATTATAGAGTACAACGCCCCTTTTGGAATGTACCTCACAAGACATCTGCAGCAGCTGGAAAGGCCACAGAAGTACCTCCCAAAGAAGATTACTGGCTTCAAATAAATGCCCTACACTGACTGCCTCAAAAAACTCCAGCTTTACTCTGTAGCGTATCGCCTACTCCGAGGTGATCTCTGCCTAACATATAAAACTATGTCAAACCCAGAGCTGTTGGACATGCTACACCTAAAGAAATCCCAATCCCTTCAAGCTACAAGCTCTAGGGACCTAAACCTTGTTACCACAATAAACAGGACACGCTGGAGGGATAGATTCCGGTCCCAGAGACTTCCTATACTCTGGAACAAGCTACCCATCTATGTCAAGCAAAGTTCTTCATTAGCACTCTTCAAGAAAAATCTTGATGAGTGGATGGGAAATAGGAAATACACCCCAGGGATCATTTCTGTGTCTCTGCTGGACAGGGGCACAAGAAAATAACTTTCTTGGGTGGCGTAAGCTATGGTACCTTGCTGGCTAGCCTTACGTAGGCCCTTGGGCCAATAGCCTAGTACGTACCTATGACCCTATGAGTGTACGGAGCTACTTTTTTCCTTTTTGTTTAGATAAAGAATTTTGAGTAACGACATTTCTCTCACTGCACCATTCTTTTCATCTCAACTGAAAACAGAAAATAAGTATTGCCCAATCTAACTGAATGATCAGTTTGCCAGCATTATTATAAAACTGGTACTCAATGTTCCAATAAGAAAAAAAAAGTCTTTCAGGTGCCTTTGTGCCTTTGAATGTTGTGAGGTCTGTGCTCCCATGACTTCACAATGCTTTTGGCAAAGTTAATGTAACTTGCTATGATGTCAAGTTAACTAGAGAATCACCCCCTTGGGGCATTCACTGTACCATGGGTGCACTTTTCTTTTCCCTGTGTAGAGACACTTTATTTATTATTTATTTTTTTAGAATAAAGCAACATTATTATAAATATTATAAATAAATGAATGGGGAAAGACCAACCCCAAAAGTACAGCTTCACTGAACCATAGATAGTTGCCTAGTTTCTCTATGTATAAGGCTGGCCCTTGTCACAAGATCAAAAGAGTTTTCAAAGAAGGTGTCCTGTTTACAACATATTTTATTCATTGTGAAGTAACAAAGGAATTTGAAAGCAGAGGCTGTTATTTCAAAAATGTTTCAGCATTTGCCAAGCATTGTTACGGGAAGTAATTGCTAAGAACTATCTGAGGAGGAGCACCTGATCTGTGATATATAGCAATAAGTAGCCTGTTTTTTTTTTTCTCCTCCTTATTTTTAGTATTTATTGCTTATTCTAGATGTTTATAGCAATTTTATTGTATACTGTATACTTGTACTGTATTTCATAGCTATTGGCTCACTGCTGGTTTTTGCTGTGATAAACATTCCTGTAGTGTGTTCTGCCTAAAATAGTTTACGTAGTAGCTGTAATATTCTCCATATTCCTGATCGTGTTAGTGGGCCTAGTTGTTTGTTAGAGGCTGTTTTCTGAGCTCATTGTCCAGGCCATCTTAGTTAGCAAAGACCATCCCCCACTTCAGTGAGAGTTTAGTGTTTATGGTCATTGTCTAGTTGGGTTGCCAGGTCTATGGCTTGAAGAAAGCACCTCATTAGTTCCTTTGAGCTTTTTTCAAAGTTGTTTCAGGTTTCAACTTTCTGTTACTTAAGAAGTTAGCTTGAGTGTTTCAGCCATTACACACAGAGCTATCTGAGGAGGAGCACCTGATCTGTGATATATAGAAATAAGTAGCCTGTTTTTTTGCTTATTTGTAGTATTTATTGCTTATTTTAGATATTTATAGCAATTTTATTGTATACTGCATACTTGTACTGTATTTCATAGCAATTGGCTCACTTCTAGTTTTCTGCTGTGATAAACATTTCTGCAGTGTTTTCTGCCTAAAATAGCTTCCCACCCTCTCTCCCTATTGGCATCTTGTCTTTATACCTGCTGGCCATGCCTGGCCCTGCTCTAAATTTGATCTTGGGCACTCCTCCCAGTCTAGTGTCATTAGCTCATTCTACCTAATACAGAGAGAACATCTGAGAAGGCCAACCTACTTAGTTTCTTTCCTTCTGTTCCTCCTTTCTCCCTTTCTATAAAAAAAAAATAAAATTGTCTGAATCTCCTTGTGTTCTGACGGTGCTTCACAAACATTTTGAAAATATAGAGTATATTTTAATGCATTTATTAAAACTGTATTTGCCTTAATATTGCTACAACTCAAGTGCTCTAGCTTGCACTACATCTGAATTGTGTTGTTTTAGCTGCTTTTCTTTATATATAGACTTTTCTGTATATGTAGACTAGCTGCTTATTCTTCTGTATTACTGCCTCTTAAATTGTTTTTCAGTTGTGCGCTTGCCTTGCTTCATTTAAAAAGTTTTAAATTGCTAATTTTTTTGAGTTTTAATTGCATTTACTGTTTAGGGCTACACACTCAGGTGCATTAGCCTTTTCTGTGTTTATTTACTGTATTATTGTATTGTTTAGCCTGTTTTAACCAAAAAATAAAACAATAAAAAAATACTATCTTGCTTGCTCGTTTCCCACCATTCCTATCTAGTATAGTCCAGATCCCAGGCTTTGCTGGTTTCAGCACTTTTCTGTGTTCAGAGCTATCCAGACCTTGCTGTGGTAGAGGGAAGGCCTACTGCTTACCAGTGGGAGTGGTGAGCATTGTACTGCCCATCTAACACTAGAGGAGTGGTTTCCAGCTCTGAAACTGTAATTTTATTAGCCATTTTGGGCTGATTTCTATCCCTTTCAACTTTCTGGATTAAAAAAGTGTGTGTTTGTGCATTTTTCTCATCGTGCAGCACCGCAGGGCTATGGTTAAATTATTCCAGGTGCCAGAAAGTCTGCACTTCAAATTTTCCCTTAGAACTAGCTGGTTTCTCAGTAGTAGCTCTAAAATCTGAATTCATGTGACTAGCACTTGCTCTAGAACCTGCTGGAAAGCACTAGGAAGCTTTAAAAAAGCTGGAAACTATAGTCCCATAAGCCTGACTAGCTTGGTCTGCAAAGCTATGGAAAGGATCATCATGGACCTTATAAATAAAGATATTGGGGACCTACAAACACTGGATCCTACCCAGTTCGGCTTTGTTAAGGGCAGATCCTGCCTCTTAAACCTGGTTGATTTCTTTGAAACAGTCACCAAGGCCATTGACGAGGGGAAGGTGGTCCACACACCCTACCTGGACCTCGCAAAAGCCTTCGATACAATACCCCACTCGGGCATTATAGATAAGCTCACCAGCTTAAATATAAACCCCTATGTCACTAGATGGATTGCAAACTGGCTCAAGGACAGAACCCACATGGTTAGAATTGCTGGAGCCATGTCAGACTCCAAACCAGTTACAAGTGGCGTCCCACAAGGCTCAGTCCTGGGACCTCTCTTGTTCGGTATATATTTCTCAGAGGTACAGGCCAACACGGAAGGACTGTGGCTGACCAAGTTCGCAGATGACTGCAAACTGGGCGCCATAATCGACTCTCCAGCCGACACAAGCATCCTCCAAAAGGGCCTCATAGAAACAGACAACTGGTGCCAGAGCCATGGCCTCAAGCTAAATGCCAAAAGTGTATAGTCATCCCCTTTGGCAAAAACAAAGTGCCCACAAATTACCACATAGGTGGTAATCCATTAAGTACAGAAGAAGTAATTAGGGACCTGGGGACCCAAGTTGATAGCAATCTCTCATTTGACAACCACATGGCCAAAGTGGTTAGAAAACATTTTATATAGCCCACCTAATCATGAAGGGATTCACATCTAGATCAGGGGAGGTCATCGTGCCTCTTTACTCATCCCTCATCAGGCCCATAACTGAGTACAATGCCCCTTTTGGGATGTACCTTACCAGACACCTGCAGCAACTGGAAAGACCCCAAAAGTACCTCACCAAGAGGATCAAAGGGCTCAAACAGATGCCATATGCTGCCCGGTTAAAGAAACTCCAGCTCTACTCAGTGGCATACTGCCTGTTCAGAGGCGATCTGTGCCTGAACTATAAAGCCATGTCCAACCCGGAATTAATGGACATGCTGCACCTCAGAAAATCCAAATCTCATCGAGCTACGCTCGAGACTTGAACCTCAGCACTGAAATAAACAGGACATGCTGGAGGGACAGATTCATAACCCAGAGGCTCCCTTCACTCTGGAATAAAATCCCAGTCCAGGTTAGGCAGAGTCCCTCATTGACTCTCTTCAAGAGGAATCTTGATGAGTGGATGGGAGATCGTAGGTTTACCCCGGGTATCACTTCTGTGTCACTGTTAGACAGAGGCACAGTATACTAACCTCGAAAAAGGGCATAGCAAAATAAATTTAAAATGGGTGGCAAAAGCCAAACACATTCTGGCTAGGCTTATAAATGCCCTAGGGCAGATAGCCTAGTATGAACCTATGAACCTATGAACCTATAAAATGATACAAGCACTCAACTCTCCTTGTCAATAAGGAGAAATTAATTGTAGATACTAAACAGCCTATAACTGCAAAATACCTTGCAGAGGTTCATAGGTTCATAGGTTGGTATTAGGCTATTGGCCCTAGGGCCTATACAAGCCTAGCCATAGCAATTCCCTGGCTATTTCTTCCCACACTATTTACTTCCCTGGACTCCTGTTTAGCAGGGGACTGATGTGATCCCTGGGGTGAATTTCCTTTCTCCCATCCAATTGTTAGGGTTCCTTTTGAAGAAGGCCAAAGAGGCAGCCTGCTTGACATGTATGGGCAGTCTATTCCAGAGTCTGGGGAGTCTCTGGGTCAGGAACCTATCCCTTTAGCATGTTTTGTTTATTGTGATGACAAGGTTTAGATCCCTGGAGCGTGTGGCTCTGAGGGATTGGGATTTCTTTAAGTGTAGCATGTCCAACTGCTCTGGGTTTGACAGGGCCTTGTATGTTAAGCAGAGATCACCTTTGAGTAGACGATATGTGACAGTGTATAGCTGGAGTTTTTTTAAGGCGGTCAGCATAGGGCATCTGCTTTCGGCCTGTGATTCTTTTAGTGAGGTATTTCTGCGGCCTTTCCAGTTGTTGCAGATGTCATGAGAGGTACATACCAAATGGGGTGTTATATTCTATAATGGGTCTAATGAGGGATGAGTACTGTGGGACAATGACCTCCTTTTTTCTGGAGGAAAAGCCCTTAGTGATGAGGTGTGTCACATAGAAGGATTTCCTGACTGTTGTGGCGATGTGGTTATCGAAGGTGAGACCACTGTCCACCTGTGTACCTAAGTCTCTTATCACACTTTCGGTGTTTAGTGTACTGCCACCTATGTGGTAATTCACGGGTACATGTTTTTTCCCAAAGGGGATAACTATACATTTCTTGGCATTAAGCTTGAGTCCATGGCTGTAGCACCAAGCATCTGTTTCCGTAAGGCCCTTTTGTAGAATATCCACATCATCTGGGGATTCAATAATGGCTCCCAGTTTGCAGTCATCTGCAAACTTTGTTAGCCAGAGTTCCTTAGTGTTGGCCTGTACTTCAGAGAAGTAGATGCCAAACAAGAGCGGTCCCAGGACTGAACCCTGAGGTACTCCACTTGTCACATGTCTGGAGCTGGATTTGGAGTCGGCTATTTTACAGTGTGAGTTCTGTCAGTAAGCCAGTTGGCAACCCATCGAGTCACATAGGGATTTATGCCTAGTTTAGTAAGTTTATCTATGATTCCAGAGTGGGGGATGGTGTCAAAGGCCTTGGCGAGGTCCAGATAGGCTGTGTGGACTGCCTTACCCTCGTCCACAGCTCTGGAGACTGATTCGAAGAAGTCAATCAGGTTCAGGAGACAAGATCGGCCCTTCACAAACCCAAACTGGGTGGGGTCCAGTGTTTGAAGGTTGCCAATGTCTTTGTTTATATGTTCCATGATAATACATTCCATGGCCTTGCAGATCAGACTCATCAGACTGATGGGGTGGTAGTTCCCGGGATCCAAGATGGATCCCCCCTTGTGGAGTGGGATAACTGTAGCTGTGTGTCACTCAGTGGGCATGAAGCCTGAGGTGAGGCTATGAATAAACAGGACACTTAGGTGAGGTGCCAGTTCATTTTGTAGTTCATGTAATACACAGCCCAGGATGTCATCTGGTCCCATGGATGCTGTATTCTTAGCTTTGGAGGGTGTGTTTCTTACCCGTGTAGCCGTTATTACCAGAATTTGGCAGTCTTCCAGTATTGAGATGGGCCATTTAGAGGGTGGGGGGAGGTGAAGTTGGCACTGAATTGATCTGCCAGAATAATGGCAATATCCTTGGGATCAGTATTTAATGCCATTCTGTTGTAGCTCAGACCAGATTTGAGCATTGTCATTTAGATTCTTGACATAACTATAGAATGCCTTGTGGTTGTCTTAGGAATCTTTGGCAATTTTATTTTCATAACTAGCTTTGGAGGATTTTATGAGGGATCTCAGCTTCTTACTGAGGCTGGTAAGGGAGTTTTTTGTATCCTGGGATTTTCCTCTTTTCTGCAGCAGTTTCTTCCTTTTGTTGTGACAAACTTCATGACACCCATGCAGACGGGAGCTGAAAGTTTGACTGCTGAATCCTACATAAGGCGCTGTATGAGCACATCCACTTGTGCATGAATCGTGCCATCCCAAACAGAACCAAGACGCTCTCCTCCAAAAAAAAGAAATCCAATCTGGTGGTCACCTGTCATAAACAAACTATACAACAGAAGGAAGAAACTTTTGCAGAAAAGAGGAAAATCCCAGGATGCAAAAAACACCCTTACCAGCCTCAGTAAGAAGCTGAGATCCCTCATAAAATCCTCCAAAGCTAGTTACGAAAATAAAATTGCCAAAGATTACAAAGACAACCACAAGGCATTCTAAATGGCAATGCTCAGATCTGCTCTGAGCTACAACAGAATGGCATTAAATATACTGATCCCAAGGATATAGCCAATATCCTGGCAGATCAGTTTAGTGCCAACTTCACCCCCCCCTCTCACCCACTAAAGGCCTATCTCAATACCAAAAGATTGCTAAATTCTGGTAATCATGGCCACACAGGTAGAAACCACACTCTCCAAAGCTAAGAATACAGCATCCATGGAATCAGATGACATCCTGGGCTGTGTACTACATGAACTACAAAATGAACTGGCACCTCACCTAAGTGTCATGTTTAATCATACCCTCACCTCAGGCTTCATGCCCACTGAGTGGCACACAGCTACAGTTGTCCCACTCCACAAGGGGGGATACAACTTGGATCCTGGGAACTACCATCCCATCAGTCTGACGAGCCTGATCTGCAAGGCCATGGAATGCATTATCATGGAACTTATAAACAAAGACAGTGACAACCTTCAAAAACTAGACCCCACCCAGTTTGGGTCTGTGAAGGGCCGATATTGTCTCCTGAACCTGATTGACTTCTTTGAATCAGTCTCCAGAGCTGTGGACGAGGGTAAGGCAGTCCATACAGCCTATATGGACCTTGCCAAGGCCTTTGACACCATCCCCCACTCTGGAATCATAGATAAACTTGCTAAGCTGGGCATAAATCCCTATGTCACTCGACGGGTTGACAACTGGCTTACTGAAAGAATCCAGACTGTAAAAGTAGCCGACTCCAAATCCAGCTCCAGATAAGTGACAAGTGGAGTACCTCAGGATTCAGTCCTGGGACTGCTCTTGTTTGGCATCTACTTCTCAGAAGTACAGGCCAACACTAAGGGACTCTTGCTAACAAAGTTCGCAGATGACTGCAAACTGGGAGCCATTATTGAATCCCCAAATGATGTGGATATTCTACAAAAGGGCCTTACAGAAACAGATGCTTGGTGCCAGAGCCATGGGCTCAAGCTTAATGCCAAGAAATGTATAGTTATCCCCTTTGGGAAAAAACATGTACCCATGAATTACCACATAGGTGGCAGTACACTAAACACCAAAAGTGTGATGAGAGACTTGGGGACACAGATGAACAGTGGTCTCACCTTCAATAACCACATCGCCACAACAGTCTGGAAATCCTTGTATGTGGCACACCTCATCACTAAGGGATTTTTATCCAAAAAAAAGAAGGTTATTGTCCTACTGTACTCATTCCTCATTAGACCCATTATAGAGTACAACGCCTCTTTTGGTATGTACCTCATAAGACATCTGCAACAGCTGCAAAGGCCACAGAAATGCCTCACTAAAAGAATCACAGGCCTAAAGCAGATGCCCTATGCTGACCATCTAAAAAAACCCAGCTATACTCTGTGGCATATCGTCTACTCAGAGGCGATCTCTGCTTAACATACAAGGCGATGTCAAACCCTGAGCTTTTGGACATGCTCCACTTAAAGAAATCCCAATCCCTCAGAGCCACACGCTCCAGGGAAATAAACCTTGTCATCACAGTGAACAACGCATGCTGGAGGGATAGGTTTCTGACCCAGAGACTTCCCATACTCTGTAATAGATTGCCCATACATGTCAAGCAGAGTACCTCCTTGGCCGTCTTCAAAAGGAACCTTGACAATTGAATGGGAGATAAGAACTTCACCCTGGGGATCACGTCAGTCACCCTGCTAGACAGGGGTCCAGGGAAGTAAATATTGTGGGAAGAAATATCTAGGGAATTGTTATGGCTAGGCTTGTATAGGCCCTAGGGCTGATAGCCTAGTACCAACCTATGAACCTATTTCAATTTGAAGCTATGATTCTATTTATGTTGTAAGTCCTATTACTGAGCTTTCATGTTAACAACATAGCACAACTTGTTAGTGAGTCCAAGAGAAAATTTTGCTTTCTTGGAAATATATTTGCTTTTTGCACATGGATTTATTGCTATATGTTGTCAGTCTTGCTTTTCAGTAGGGACTGAGAATTTAAATGGGCTCCTATAAAACTCTTGCCATCTTTAAAAGCCATTTTCTAAGTCATTTTATAGGGTACTTTGGGTCTGTCATGGTTATGAACTGGGAGAAAAGACTATGCAGAATGTCAGCAATGGAATGCAGTGAAGGCTGTTAATGAACCCCAGCAATTATACTGATTTGCAAAGTAATATTCAAAGGAGAGTCCTCATGAATAATTAATGAGGGAATTTGGAGGAGCTTGATAAGTTTCATGTTGACATGATGTAGACATCTCTTATTCAGACTGCCACTCTGCTGTGAATAGGCCAGGGGTATGGACCGATGAGCAGCTCAGTGAACAGTTAGCATACATTAAGTTGCTGAAGAAAAAAATAATGACAGTGCTGTAACTATATGTAGTTTCACAGTGTGGCCAGATTATTAAACATGCATTGTTAGCAAGAATTATGTGCACACTTACAGAATAGTGAGCTGTATATGTCTGCATGCATAGTACCATCTCATATGAGAGAGTCAGGATGTGCCACCAGTTTATGAATCATACCAAATGGTGCGCCATTCAGTGATAATGGTCTATGTTGACTCACAGGCTGGATATGCTCAGTGACATAATTTTCTGAACTGCTAGCAGACATTGTACTAAGCTGCAAAACCCTTTGCATGGAGCTAAGCACAAGGTTTTGCAAGCCTGACTCAATGTGTTTCACCAACGCGTTCTATAGTTATCCGGATGTTTCCATATCATACAACTGACGTTATCGCTCCAGTCCTTTTAATTTCTTCTTCTTTTTACTACACAATCAATAATCAAGTCTATACCCCAATACTTTCACTATAGATTCCTGGCTACCTGCTGTGGATATGTACACATGAGGAAGCCTGGAGGTGAGACTTGTGCCTTCTCCAGTATACTAGTAGAGGACAATTATTTCTGCTCCAAATGCTAAATATTTTAACACACGATTTGATGATAATGACAGAATATTTGGCTCAAAAAGAATAGTCAGTATCCTGATTACTTGACAAACTACTTCTGTTACGTGGACAGCAGCCTACCTGTTCACACTCTCATTCAACTAAATCACCTCACCACTTCTGAATTCACAACTTCAGCTAAAATATTGTGTCATGAGTTCACCACCTTCTTTGTGAAAAATAGCCACTGACATTGCTCCTAGAGTATTCCTATCCACAAAAAATGTGCCATCTTATTTTCACAAAACTTTTATTTTAAAAACTTCATCCATTTTGCATCTTTCTTGTACATTAGAATAGGTTGCTATGACATTTCACCTCTTTCTCTCTCTCTCTCCTTATCTCAGACATAGAGTAATTACTTCAGTCTATCTCTCTTATGTTTTCCCCTGTAAAACATAAAACCTTTTATTTGTCCTGCTATGGAGTATGACCTTCCTGTCTCCAGAGTAGCACAGAATACTCCAAACTGGGTTTCATTGTGCAGAAGAATAAAGCTTTATTTTACAGGTTATCCTCGTTTATGTGAATTGCCTTAGCAACCTTTATCCTGTTTCTATATCCTCAGCTTCCTTGCATTCCATATAAAGTAAAAGTGAAGAGGTTCCTTATGGTTGAGTTTAGCTCTGAAGTCATTGTTTTCCACAGGAAATTTCTGCTGGTGCACATTTTAAGTGTGCCTGCATTGGTTCTCTTTTGTTTTTTTGTTTTTTATTTATTTATTTATTTATTTTAGAATTTCTCCTTTCTTCGGTGTTTAAGTGGCCATGGAATTGGTATAAATAAGTTAAGGGGTATGGGGCTGGGGGGGGGGGGCACTTAGTTTGACATGTTTTATCAGGTTGAATTCCAAATGATTCAAGCTTGGTGAATTGAGATCTTTATGATTTGAACGTTGGGTGCTGAGAATTGCAGTTTGATCATCTGCTGAGCACCCCAATACTTTCCCATTGCTGTTCTTGTTAACTTGTCTTTCATGTCCCCATCCCGTTCTGTATACTACATGCTAATTTGTATTTCCTGTATACATTACAGAACTCTTTGTTGCAGTGCAATTAGACTTCCCTACTTTTGATGTTTTATACAAATTTGCCAATTCCTTATTCTCCATCCAAAATATACAATAATCACCTTACCTTTTTGTATTTTGTATGCAAGAACACATACAATTCATTTTAGCCCCTTTATGACATAGCAAAGAATCACCCTACTGAATTCTAGCACCACACTAGATGCCCATAGTTTAAATAGTCCATGTTCACTATAACTCTTCACATTGTATAAACAGTATTTCACCAATGCCAGTACCCTCAAATCCACTATTAGATTATAAAATCTTGTTTACTGTTTTAAAAATTAAATAATCTTCTACATCAATTTCAGAAAGTGCAGTTAAAATATTCATAATCCAGATAACAGTATAATGAATTCAAAGGTTCAACTACAACAAGCTGTCAGATAAACTTTAATAATGTACATTGTTTTAATTTCTGTTTTCCATTAGAATAAAAAAATGAATCCAGGCTGAATAAACTATTTTAGCAACTGCCAAAATATCTAACTTAGCTGGTATGTGTCCATCTGGAACAGGAAGTACCTGAGGCAAAACACATGAACCATATATTTTCAGTCTGGTATTGGGCAGTAGGGGCAGCCGTGTATGCAGTAGTCCATACTAAACAAACTATTACATTTTAACATGAATCAACAGCAAGACTGTGTTTGATTAGCATATTGTTGTAACACTGGAGAGAAATCTTGATTTAACAGCTTTCCAAAAAGTGGACTGGCCTATAAAGAGAAGATAGTCAACCTGCCATGCTACATTTCTAGTCAATGACAAGAAGAAAAAAAAAGTATTACATGGTAAAAAAAAACATACTTTTTAAAAAAATATTTTTGAATGTCAGGGAGAGAGGCAGTATATTAGATGTCACTTCTGTGGACGTAAATAACAATAATGATAGGAAGAAAACAGAAGAATAAAAAAGAACAGAAAAAATGAGGACAAAAGAAGGGAGAATGGATTCATGTATGGTCCAAAAAAGTTGGCAGCAATGGGTATGAGAAAGTAGTAGTGTATAAATGCACAAATATATACAGACATAAATAAAAAGTGCTTTTTTTGTATTGCTCTTCATGATTATGTTAAGGCAAGTGACATTGTAGAACTACAGAAATCTGTTAAGTGTATTTGAAAAAGTGTGTGAGGAGGCTATTTGAGTTGACAGATAAATGCATACATGGATAAACGTCCTTCTGGAAACAAATAATGAAACATAGAAACTGACAATAAGCACGGACTGCGTAATATACCTAACTTCAGTATTTTCTTACTTAGTGGAAAGTAACAGGATCTGCTTAGCAAACAGCATTTTTCTTTCTTTCTTTTTCTCTTTCTTTCTTTCTTTCTTTTAATTTAATCCCACTTCACATGAAAATTGGCTCGCACATCCCCCATGCATTACTGAAGCCTGTCCTTGCTTTTGACCTTAATGCCCCTTCTTGAAGGCCTACTCTAGAGTCACATTTTCTCTTTAACAGACATTACTGACATGAGTAAAAAACAAATCAAGTTATTGAGAGTTTTATTCCAGGCATCTTTGATGGAGATTGTTCCAGTGAAATGGAGCTCAGAATGTTACTTGCAGACAATATTAGTAGCTAGTAAAACTACTGTATGTCTGAATGATATCTATAGCCTGAAAATGCAATAATTTAACAAACAAAACTCAAGTATTATTAATTTACTTTGGCCCTATGTTTGTAATAGCTGTGTGTTTTGATCACCTCTTGTAAAATGTTCCTTTTACATATCTTGCTTGCCTTTTCCTACAGTGGCTTTTAGCATTTGTTTTCCTTGTGATGACCTACCTGAATGCATGACATATGATAGTATAAATAGTTAGAAATGGATGAATAAGTCATTGAGAAAGTGCCTCTAGCACAAAAGCTTATATTACAGTGAGGTCAGTAAAATCTAAGATTGTATATATGTGTCAGTTATGCCTCATTCACACATTGTTGCTACTCATTTTAGATGTAGAACTATAATTAATCGTTTGTCATTTAATCAACTCTAAGTTAAAAGCAACTAAATAATCTGAAGTCCCAAAGATCGCAATCTATAGTAAGTACTACCACAATGGCTACAAATGATTTACTCTAGTGTAAGACCTATCTATTAAAGTGGGCTCATGCCCAGAGTACGTCACTTACACTGAGAGCAAATAATTTGGAATCAGGGCAGTGCTTCACTGGAGTAAGTCACTTACCTCAATAGCAGGTCTTTTGGAATCAGGCCCCCCTGAGTTAATGCGTCTTACATTTACTAGTTATAATTTACAGTTTTGTCATGTTTCTAGTTGAAAATTATATGCTTGAAACCATACTAGATTACTGTGAATTTAATAGCTGGTGAGCTTCAGTCTCACCTCTATTTTGTGTTGGTGTTGTTTTACTTTCTAACATCTCCATAAGTACAACAATAACAGAAATATGTTTTGTAAATATTATTGTTATGCCTAGCAAAACTGACCTATATGTTTTATATCTTAACCCCATTTTTCTACTGATTGCGTATGCTGTTGACCTATATTGCAGAACTGTGTGGATGGCCACTTTTTGTTAACCTATTATACCTAAAGAATCAAAGTTCTGTTCAAAATGACTGCCAATCAGTTTTATTGAGAATTATGCACCTGTGAGTAATACAACAAGCAAATTTAAGTATCCAAACAATTCTGAATAGCAAGTGAAAGGGGATAAATCTCATTGCCATAGAACCACCAGTAAGCTATAATACTTGTTAATGTTTTTATCCTTGATTTATAGAGCAGTTTTACCTGCAAATCTTTTGTCCCTCTCAAATGTCTCAACTAATTTTTATTAGTTGATGCTGGTTTCAGTACTGTGCATTTCTAAGATTGACAGTACTGAGGACTGTTTGATTTAAGATCAAAATGGGAACAGTAAAGAATCCAGGTCAACTGTACAATTTTTATGCACTTCAGCCTTAACTTCTTAGGCCCAAACATAAATGACTTTATTAGCTAATTCAGTGACAACGACCTAACCTAAGTAATCACTGAACCTACCTGCCAAAACTCCACTACAAGTAATCTCACCTTGCTCCTCAACATCTCAACATAATAATAATAATAATAATAATAATAACAATAATAATTAATAAACAAACTCTCCAAACTGCAGAAAAAACTCAGTTATCCCCAGGCTCAGTGATCATTGCCCTGTGACCTTCCTGAGGATTTGCAAAATACGCAAACCATCACTCATAGCGTAATGGTTATGTCCAAGAACAGTGGTCAGAATCATTAATCTCTGTAATGAACCAAACAACACTAACTGGTTTCACTTTTATCAAACAGGAAGTCTCAATGCAGTGTACAACTTTTTACCAGTGCACTAACCCTAATACAAAATACTTTTCCACAATAATACAGTAAACTCTCAGTTAACCGGTACTCAAGCAATGGGAACTCTCAAGCAACCAGAAAAAAATCGAAGAAATACAGTACAGTATGAACAATTCAGTTTTTCATGTGTTGCACTTTGTTTTCCACCCACAGAAACATACCTTATGTTTTTAGAGTTTTAGAGTTTTAAGAAGGAAGATACAAATAAATTCCCTCTCTCCCCACCCTAAGAACAAACCAAACAAGTCAAACCGCTAAAATTTCAACACTTGCTCTATACTCACTCAGCCAGTTTGCATCAGATTGCACATTCTCTCTTCAATCTCACACACACACACACACACACACACACACACACACACACACACACACACACACACACACACACACACACACACACACACACACACACACACACACACACACACACACACACACACACACACAGTCTCTTCAGTTTTCATACATGCATTCACTCACTCTTTCTCTCTCCGATCTCACACACACACACACACACACACACACACACACACACACACACACACACACACACACACACACACACACACACACAGTCTCTTCAGTTTTCATACATGCATTCACTCACTCTGTCTCTCTCCGATCTCTCTCACACACTCTTTTTAGCTTTCATACATCACTCTGATCTCTCACACACAGTTGCTTCTGCTTTCATACATGCATTCACTCTCTCAATCTCTATTCAATTCATTCAATTCCAATCCATTCAGCGTGCCACTGAAAACCGTTCCGCGTACCATGCTTTCTAGCAGAAATATACATTTAAAATATTATTATTCCAGCAAGGCTTTTAATTACTGTATTTCAATATTAAAATCAAATCAATACAGTGTTTATGGTATGGTATGGTATAGTATAGGGCACAGTATTTGTCAGGTCTATTTTTAATAGTAACTCTCAAGCAACCAGAAACTACACTTATCAGGCATCTACCAATCCCCAAGGGTGCCTGTTAACTGAGAGTTTACTGTACTCCAGGTATTCATCTAAATAAATCTGGCTTTACAAAAACCTATGTAGCCTAGTAAGAAATCATGACAACACACGGATGAAGGCTTAACTCCCAATAGACTCCAAACATGACAGACATCTGAGAAATGAATCTAAAAAAAACATGCATACAGCAAAAGCAGACTTCTACTGAACAAAACCGATTAAAAAACTTTCAGACCCAAAACATATTATGGAAACACTTTAACACAACCATTGACTAATCTGCAACAAATGCTAACTGCCTAGACATTTCATCTGACTTACCAGCTAAGCACTTCATCTTGGACCCAAATAGTACTTATAATAACCCAGTCAACATAATTTAGAATCAGTCAGCAGAATGCTCCCCAATGTTCTCATAACAATCTTACTTTAAAAAAGTACACACTGTCCCTACCAAATCACTTTACCACTGGAACTAACAGCATATATGCCTGGTTCATCAAAAATCTATGAAAAATGTATTCAGACCATCCCCACAACAGTACTTCTTTTCTACCAGAAAAAATAGCCACTGTTATACCTATCCCAAAGTCTAAGCCTGCTACATGTCTAACAGATTCCTGCACAGCATAATTCTCACCTCAGCTTGGTAAACTATTTGAAGAGGCTGTTTACACCTCAGAAAAATAATACCTCAACAAATAGAGCTTTCTCACTACTCAACACATGGCTTCACCAGAGGTTGAAGCAGAGTAAACAGTTTTTTTGTCTGCTACAGATTTAGTACTTATATCAGCTGATCCTGTGCCCTTTCACTGATCAGTTCAAAGCAGTCAGCATAGTGAACCACATCTAAAGCATTCAAGTCAGGCAACCACAGATTTCCGCCTAAATACATTATTATATTTTTAACTCTGGATCAGTCTCAGTTTTGTAGATGGTGTAACCAAGGTACAGGGTTTAAGCCAAAATAGGTTAACCAACCTGCCATTCCTAACTGGGGCATTACACACACACACACACACACACACACACACACACACACACACACACACACACACACACACACACACAAACCTGTTTTTCACTCATCTCCAGGTTGGGAAGATGGCATAATGGTGAAAGTGTTTACCTTACAGACACAAAGTGCGTTGAGTATAACACACACACACACACACACACACACACACACACACACACACACACACACACACACACACACACACACACACACACACACACACACACCTGTTCTCCATGTTCACTCATTTTCTGGTTGGGAAGTAGGCCATTTTTAGCCTAGTGTTAATGTATGATATATAATTTCACTGTCAAGGATCAACAGTTTTCCATTAAACACCCTGTACATTCTATTTTTTTTTTTTACCAAGGATCAGTACTTGGACCTTTTTCTTTCACCCTGATCATGAATAATCTTCCCTTACTAATTCAAGTCAGCTATATGCTTCTGTACACTAATGCCATCATTAGGTACAGATCATAATGGTGCCATCAGTGTACATCCTGCATTATTCTCTGACACTATCCATTTTCAGCTTCAACCTATCCCAAATATAAAAAGAGTTAAGACTCATTCTTAGTTGAAAGAAGCCAAAATGTATATACTTCAGCACTGCTGTGAAACTAAGCATCCTAGCCAGCTCAACACCCCCAGTTACTCCTGACAACTTCACCACAGAATCTACAATTTCATTCATACATTTGAGCATTATCCTAGATCCTTAGACTTACAATGACCACTAGTCCTCTAAAATCCAAAACAAAGTTATGAATGCCTGCTGAAACATCTCAATATGTAACACCTAGGGGAAGGAAACCCACTGACAACAGCATGCTGATACCCCAGCTTGAATACAACCTGCCCCTGCTAGCTTACTGCTGTATTGAAACATCACTAACCTGCAGGCACTCTCAAATTAAATCCCTGTCATGCCCTTATATCTGCAAACTGGTTATCTGTCTGTGAATGGTCTGACCTTCTCACTATCCTATCCAAAGGATTTGACACTACTAGCACCCACAACTCTCACCAGAGCTGACCATTTCAACCAAACCTATGTTCTGCTTTGTCAGTCAAAAATTACTCTCATCTTACAATGACCAGCAATCTAACTGCATATCACATCGTGCCTTTTTTGTCACTGCTCCTAAACTGAGCCTCACTGATATACAATGCTGAATTCATTCATTGTAGCAAGCCCAGTTCACTTCTGGGGACTTTGATAGTCCTCATTAGACTACACTGAAAGGGGACTGGTGACTCCCTATCTTTTGAATGGTTTTGTAGAGTAACTGCATGGTGTGGTACTCCAAGCCCATGTCCTTTTGGAATGGAACAAATTGTCGGTAATACCTGAATGAAGAGGCTGAGACAGAGGATTAATAGTACCAAAAGCTTCACATGACACACTCTAATAGACCTTGTTAAGGGTATAACTACTGGATTTTATAAAACATGCAAACACACAAATATATATATAAATAATGGGTTCCCTTCAGAAGCTCGAAATACTGAAATGTCGAATTTCAGTATTTCGAGCCCAAGAAGCCAAATCCACATAATAGCAAACATTTAGAAGTGTGAAATTCAAAACCTTGAATACAGGAGGTTTTGAATTTTGTGCTTCTAAAGTTCCGCTATGGTCATGTATTCAGGTAAGTGTGTGTGTGTTAAGGGATTTGGGTAGGGGCTGTGGTGTGTGTCAGTGTGTTTTGTAGCTGTGATGTGTGTTTGTGAAGATAAAGTAGCTTGTGTGGTGGTGTTTTGTGTGTGTTTGTATGTAGTGCAACCTCGGAGTGAGAATATTTAAGTAAGGGGGTTGTGGGGGGGTACAGCCCCCACATGGGGGGTGCAGGGGGGCTTGCTTTTATGTAGTACAGTGATTGTGTGTTTGTGTGGTGGATGGTGTGTGTGTGTGTGTGTGTGTGTGTGTGTGTGTGTGTGTGTGTGTGTGTGTGTGTGTGTGTCTGAGAGTGTTTGTGTGGAGTTATATTTGAGTTTATGGGAGATAACAGTATCAGTTAATCAACAATTTCTATCACTGCTTTTATAACACCTGAAAAAAGACATGCTCTTTTTTCATTGCCCCTGTACATAAAAACATAAAAGCATGGAATCATACGGTTGAGGAAGATGTTATTAAGAAATGTTGTAAAACAAACTGCTGTCATCCAGTTGATGGCCTCTAAAAACTGTCTGGATTTGATTTCCTGAAATTTGAGTTGTATGTGCTAGATTTCCAGTTGCAAACATATTTCCCCTATGACAACAATCATTATATGAGACCTTTATAACAAGATGAACTTGAGATGCTAGGGATCAAAAATTTTAACTCATAGCCATGGTTCAAAATGGTCAGTTAGTACTGACCCCACCAATATAACTGTTTTCCTGTGGAGTGCATTGTGCAAAAAAGCTTACATTACAATGTTGAAGTTACATTATAGGAAACAGTTACTTTCCTTAATTCAAGGAAAATTGTCTTCCCCTATGTAGACAAAATGTGATTAATATAGATGTTCCACCTGAATTGGACCAGTGTTATTTTTCATTCACAATGGTTATGATCAAAAGGCCAAGTTTTGGACAAAGATAGCTGAATGCTAGAAGAACATCCAGTGGAAAACAATAAATGACAACAAAAGATGGAAAAAACAATGGGGCAGATTCATTAACAGCTACATGAAATGTAGCAATCGTGTTGATGGCATGCTGTGCCACTAACACGATAACAAGCTATTAGGTTTCATTAAGAGGCTCTACACAATTTGTAGAGCTAACAGATACAGATAAATGGTGAAATATGCTAATGAAAACATAAAGAGCTGAAGTACATGCCAATTAACCAATACAGAATGGTGGAACTATTCATGAAGCAATAAAAAGCAATCACTTACACTTAGTGTGGGCTTTTACTATGTACACAAACATTTTTTGGAGATTACACTTAGGAAAAAAAAACATGTTAGGGGTTGCTACTGCTATTATGTTGTATGTGCAATGCGGTTTAAATTTGGGTGTTGCTGCCAGACCTTGGACATGAAGAAAAAGGGTGTTTAGACCTCATTTGACTTATCATGGACTGCAAGAAAAAGAAATTGTTCAGAGATACATGTTGGACAGGGAAACACTGGAGAAAATATGCAACCTCTGCTGCCCCCTCCTCAGGCTCAAGGGAAATTGTGAAGAACCCATCCCAGTGGAAACAGTGGAGAACCCATCCCAGTGGAAACAAAGATATGTTCAGCATTAAGTGTACTAGCTACTGGTACTTTCTAGAGACCACAAGGGATATATATTAGGGATGTCACAAGCATCAGCCTCTAGATTATACATCAGTTTTTAAATGCAATGCTACTATATGCAAGGGAGCATATCTGTTTCCCATGAATCTGACAGTAAAGAGCAAGAACTATGCAGGAATTATATGCCATAGCACACTTCCCTGAAGTGTCCTGGGGCATAGATTGTAAGCACATAGAAATAAAAGCCTCTCCAGGTGAACAGGGAAGGAGTTACATCAACAGAAAAAGTTTCCATTCTATAAATGTAAGGTTGTCTGAAGTGCCCATGAGATCGTATACAATGCCTGTGCAGGTAACCCACGCAGTTTCCACAACTCATGTACAAAGGGTGGCAGATGTGTGAGTAGTGCTATGAACACTGCCACCATATTGACATATGTACAAAGGGTGGCAGACGTGTGAGTAGTGCTATGAACACTGCCACCATATTGACATATGTACAAAGGGTGTCAGCCTCTGGCTGACACTCTTAGGAGAAGTAACATATTCCACGCAAATGGGGCAAGATAAGCAAATAAGCAGCTGACATAAGTTTCTAGTTTGTCTCTGTAAATTACTATCTGCCCTTCCACCAATGATGGGAGAATGAAGACACAGTAAAATAAAAAGACTTTGCAAAATTGACAGTCCAGCCAATATATGTCAAAATAGGAGTGAAAACATCCAAAAATACATTTTAATCTGCTCAGGAGCATCCACAAACATTGAAATGTCATCTGCGTAGGACACTATTTTTGGAACAGCTACAGAAAAGCAATCAAATGAATGAGGAGACATACATATACCACACTTGTGAGCTATACACCACGTTTGCTAGGAATGAGATTCCTCAAGGGCATCTAGTGGGGGATGCAGGTTATACACTGGAGCCCTGGATCATGACACCCATAATAAACCAACACAAGGATACATCAAGGCCTATGCTCAAACTAGGAATATAATAGAACATGTGTTTTGTTTGCTTCAAGCAAGGTTCTGGTGTCTAGGCACATCAGGAGGTGCACTGCAGTATGACTCAGGCACCTCTTCCAAAATACTTACAGTCTGGCCTTGTTACACAAAATAATTAATAAAAAACAACAAATAGGCTCGGACTCCTTGCTCCAGCGAGGATGACAGTATTATTCCAATTCTGACCCAAAAAGTGGCGAGGCAAAGTTCTTAACGCAAAATTTATTAGTATAGCGACACAGCTTCTTCAGAGTAAGAAACAAAACAGATTTACTCTAAGTCAGTCTTTTAAATCTTTAAAAAGGAAGTGATGTCATAACCATTGGTATTTATATTAATACATTTAAAACCAAATCATTTAATCTCTAAAATCTAAACACATCATTATAATGATAAAAACATCATTTTAGTAAACTGTAAATGTATATTTGAAGGTGTATGTGCCCAATAATTGGGGAATGAGTACTGCAAAAAGATAAAATAAGAAGAATCTGGTGTTCTTAAAAATACTCTAATAAGACAATAAGCAACGTACTGGTAAAATATAATGGTAAAATATAATGCAACTGGGAACTAGATAAGTATATAAAGTGAACATTGTGCGGTATTTACAAAAATATTAGAGAACTCATAATTGGAGTTTACTATGTAGGTACAAAGTTAATTAATGGACACCTAAGATAAAAACATAATATAATATGGTTATCTTAAGTAGCTTCTCAGTTTCAATACTGAGGAAATATTACAATTTTCGTTTAACGCTGGATAGTTAAATGCATCTGTTCTAAGTTGCCATTCAAGTTCACATAGTTCAAGGAGCAATGGGATAGGACCCCCCCTAATATTACCTTGTATTTGATCTATTGCCATGAATGAAAAACTGTGGCCTGGTTGGTTAATAATGTGCCTAGCAAGTGCGTTGCTGTCATTTTTGTTCTTGATCGCATATAGGTGTTCATACATGCGATCACGTAATCTACGATCGGTCTTACCGATGTAGAAAGACGGGCAGCAATCGCATAAGGCCACGTAAACAATAGATTTACTTTCACAGTTTAATGGGGCTCTAATTGTATATTTTTTATTACGTATAATAAACGTCTGTCCTGATCTAACTTTATGACATCTATTACAGAAGCCACATGGGTACATACCCACTTTCCTATTAAAAGATGTTTTAAAAGAAACCCTTTGTAATAACTCTTTTAGGTTATTATTTCTTTTGAACACAAATCTAGGAAATAAACCAAATTTGTCTGTGAGTATAGAATTGCTTGAAATAAAATCCCAATTCTTACGTATGATAGTCATGATTGCTTTCGAGTCTAAGCTGAAAGTCATGATGTAACTAGAAGATGGATCAAAAGAAATTGTCTGGATTGATGTTTCAGCCAGTGTAGAATTTGCATTGGTGGTATCATTCGGGTTATTCAAACAAGGAGAAAGGGACATTGCATGATTATTCCTACTTAAGATAGCTTTAAAAAAGCCATTATTTCTCTTTGTGTTCACTTCTAAAATGAGTTCACGAATCAAGTGGGTAGGGTAACCCCTATTTGAAAACATCTCAAATAAGAAATCGCATTCCTTATGGAAGTCATCCAAGGTACTGCACATCTTTGCCGCCCTCACTAACTGGCCCTTAATTATGGCTCTTTTTTGTTTAAAGGGATGGTGGCTCATGAAATGTAAAAATGAATTGCAGTACGTTGGCTTTCTGTAGATATTTGAGATGTAAGAATAACTCTGAGCATCTTTAGTCAATTTGATATCCAAATAATCAATTTCCAATCTAGAGAATTTGTAAGTGAATTTTAGAAATTCTGTAGTTTTGTTAATAGAATTAACAAAGGCATCGGCTTCAGAAAGGTCACCCCTAAAAAGCAAAAATATGTCATCCAAGTATCTCATGTAAAATTGTACTGGTGCCATTAAGATAGTAGACGCGAAAAGCAAATGCTTCTCCCAATATCCCATAAAGAAGTTTGCCACGGAAGCCCCACAAGGGGACCCCATGGCAACTCCCTGTTTTTGGAGGAAGTATTTCTTGTCAAAGATGAAATAGTTGGACGACAGAACTATATCCAATAATTCTGTCACAAGTTCGATTTCCAACCTTGGGGCACCTAGCTCTTCAAGCAACAGTGCAGTCCACTCAAGTGCTTCCTGGTGAGGTATTGAAGTATATAAGTCCACTACATCAACAGTGAGAAAGTTATCATCGCTGTTGAAAGGTAGACTATTGATACGTTCTAAGAACGACCATGAATCTTTACAAACACCAGGAAGACACTGCACGTATTTAGACAAGAGTTTATCCACGAGTTTAGCACTTGGATATGTCATGGAGGACCTTCCATCAATTAAAGCCCTCATAGGTGGATTGAACAAGTCTTTATGGACCTTGGGGATGCCAAACATAACAGGAATCTTCGGTAGTGTAATGTCTATATAGTTGTAGGTATCTAAATCTATCTTATTTTCGAGAAATAAGTCCCGAAAATAGCCTCTCATCCTGTTATGTGCACTATGTATTTCATTAATAGAAGCTTCAGAGTATGCTGGTGAGTCCAAAACTGAAGACATTTTCTCATTGTACACTTCATTGTCGAATATAAACAGCCCACCCCCTTTATCAGGTTTTATTAGTCATACTGGAACTTGACAAAGGTTAGTAAGTAATTCAAATTGCTCTTTAGAAGTGTTAAACTGCCGAATAGGCCTCCTCCAAGAATTGTCATTGAACATGTGTCTTAGGTCTACTTCACACACATGTTCAAAGAGAGCTAGAGAGGGATGAAGGGGTGGGTTGAAAACACTGGGTAATTTAAGAATTGAAGTGCCTGATAGGGTACATTCATTGTTAAAAAACAATTTCAAATTTAGTTTTCTCACAAAACATTTAAGATTAATAATTTCTTTCGTGATGTCACCGATTTTACTCGGGACAAAAGTGTACCCATGGGCCAGGAGTTCAATAAGCTCATTAGAGAGAGGAATGTCAGTGAAATTATAAATTTTGAAGTCACCATTCTGGTTGCAAACAATTTTGGGACCATTTTGTGTTGAAGGGTCCTTATTAATTTCTGGGGCTCCTTCCAAGGTTGAATCCAAAAGGCTTGAATAAGTTATTTCCAATTCTGTCTCCTGTTGTTCCGTTGGCGAGGTTGACGCTGGTCTAAAAAATTGTTATTGCCATGTTGGTTCTGCTTACTGTTGGTCCTAGGACCAGAATTGTTGTTGGCGTTGAGACCCTTTATTCTATTGCTACGTCTAGGACCTGGTCCTTCGTCATTGTAAAATTCGTCGTCTAAAGAGACAGTATTGTCATGCAGTGGCTGTGTGATGCTATCAAGCTGACCCGCCCCATCCCCAAAAGATGGATTCTTGTTGTCCAAGAATTGGAGCCTGGGATAAGCAGAACCATTTTTGTATGCTTGTCTGTCCCTTATTAATTTTTTACTTTTGTTCGATTTCAGCTTGTTAAGAAGTGCATCAATACTAGTTAAAGTTCTGTCATAATCAATTTTATACTTAGGGAAATCCAAGTCTGTTTTTAATTCTCTGTCAAGAAGTTCAGTTTCAAGCAAAAGTTGATTAATCTGGATATCATAATGTTTAATAATAAGTTCAAGTAAATGGACCCCTTGAGTTTGGAAGAGATCCTTTAATTCTGCATAAAACAGTGCATTATTCAGAAGGCCCGATGGGGAAAATTCGAATAGAATCTTCGGGATTAAGCCTTCATTTATACACTGTCTGAAATAAATAGTCTCCAGTTGCAGTTTTTTAAGTTTTAAAACATTATTATCAAAATGTTTCAGTTTATCGGATAATGTGGTGTTTGCTACATCAGTATTTCTTAAAGTGTCAGACAAAGAATTCTGTTCAGAGAACAGAAACGCATCAGTGCTCTTCATCCATTCAGTGAAATTAGTAGTATTACTTACATTGCTGCAAGAAGCACCATTAATGCCTGAGTTGCTCGTTAGAATAACCCGTTGAAGCTGAATGGGAGGAGCTGACCCCCTTGTTAGGGCTGGTACTGCTGTGCTGTTAAGATGGTCATTCCGGATTAATGAACTCGCTCCTAGGTTCACTCCGGTTGTTTGGATGCTATATTGGCCCTTGTGTTGTTTTGAGTCTGACCATTGAAGGGTTGACCTGCCGGTATTTGAAAGTCCGGGGAAGTCAGGAAGGCAATACTTGAAGTTCCTGGTTCCTCGTCAGCTGCAACGGCTGCTGCTGACACTCCCCCTTTAATGCTTCAAACTTGGCATTCAATTGGTCTAACTTATCGGCCAATACCGAAAGTGTGTTAGTTACTTTTGTGAAATAATCTTGATGTAAATTATCCAAACAAATTTAGGCTGCTGGGCTTACAGGACCGTCCCGTAGCCATTCCAAGTCACAAAGTAGAAAAAGTAAAAACACCAGATTCACATACACCTTCAAATATACATTTACAGTTTACTAAAATGATTTTTTATCTTTTAGAGATTAAATGAGATTTAAAAGACTGACTTAATATTGTCATCCTCGCTGGAGCAAGGAGTCCGAGCCTATTTGTTGTTTTTTACTTGTTACACAAAATAATTATTTGAAAACAGCTTCAACAAGGACAGCAAAGGGCAGGACCACACTTTCAAAGATTACAGATAAGCCCAGCAGCGGCAGCAGCAGGTACAAATGAGGAGTCTGAAGGAGAACTGCCAGCTGCAGATGATGCTGGCAGATGGAGGTGTGCACAGTATGGCCTGGGTCTGAATAAGAAGCAAAGGATGGCACACACAATCACTACCTAGGTCAAAGCCTAAGATATTATTCACATACAACTAGGAAAACTGATGCTTGTCAGATTCCACAAGTTTTACTTAACTATGTAATGGCTGTGTTCTGATAGCATCAGAGAGTGAAAGCCTGGGACATGATTTGTACCTGCTGTAATGACAAGGTACGTGTGAAACCTGTAAAGAAAAAAATAAGTTATGTAACTGATTACTCTCACTGACAGAGCAGTAGATGTAGTGTCACTGCAGTAGTGAGATCTTGCACGGCCAAGTCTGCTAGCACCAGAAGTTGTAGTGTCTCTCTGGCCATATGGATACCCAACCTTCCCCAACAGATGTTCCATCACAGAAACTGCCCAATCCAGTGCGTTAGTCATCCTAAGTAGTTGTCCACATAGTTCAGGAATTCACTCAAGTCAGCATGCACGATGTTTACTAGCCATAGTATCTCTTCAGAGGCCCTGGTGAAACATGCCTGTGACTCCATTACAGCCCTACACATACCTCTGGTGATACCAGTGTCATACCTGCTTTAGGGGGAGAGTGGAATGCAGGCCTCCTCCATGCACCCTTACCAAACCTCATGTGTGGCACCATGCCCTCACGAAGGCTACCAGGAGAAGCAACCGGCTTTGTATCCGGGGTAACCTGTCCTATGTTACATATGTCTGTGTCTTGGGTACGTATAGGCATACTGATGGTGGTAGGAGTTGCACATTCTCAGGATCACCTATGATAGCAAGCAATAAACACGACAAACAGAAAAATGGAAAATAAAATTGATCGCATATTTTCCTTATACTAAAGGTATGTTAAACGTCTTAACAGATGCTAAAGCAACACTAGCTTTATTCTCATATAGACCTGAATCGACATTATATACAGTATTAACAATAAACAAATGTGTGCTCACCGTGTGCAGGTGGGCTGGCAGTCTGCAAACCAGTAGTGCCTGTATGTGAGGAATGGAATGGAAAGGAAAGAAGCCTACTACATATCACAATGCAAACGAAACAAGGAAAAGAGAACAGTCCTCTTCAGAAGTACAGACTAACAATGTTCTCATAAAAATTTACTGACGAGTTGGATTCCTCTCAAACCCAAAGCAAACTCCATTATTTCTGTATGGCTGTAGTCTGACTCACAGTTATAGTTCTCTCTCTCTCTCTGTATGTGTATATATGTGTATATATATATATATATATATATATATATATATATATATATATATATATAAAATACATCTTAGATATATGCATATAAAGACAACAATGACACTTGCTTTTTGTATACCTGGAAGGTCTGTTTGTAACATTTTGGGTCTATCATCCACATCTGCACCAATGTCAAGTAAGTAAGAGACAGTAATTTAACTTTTAATAAGGCCATAGAGATTTGTCAGATACATGAGCTCACAGAAAAGCACACGAATATGCTTACAAATGAGAAATGCATGCTTCGAGTGCCTTCTAGTGCTAATGTTGATAGTCGCAGCACGTGATTAAAATATACAGGCCTAAAGGCATGGCCCCACCCAGGGCCTTTCTAGTAAGTTCCACGGTAGCTCCAGTAAAGTCCAGAGCATGCTCAAAGAAGCAGAGGGGTGAGTCAGTAAAACCTGTGGCAAGCCTCATAGTCAACTGTCATAATTGTGGGGGTAGCCATGAGCCCAAAAGAGAAAAGTTCTTAGCTTTTGATCAGCAGTGCCACACACGTAAAAAGTGGAATAATTTCAAAAAGTTCTGTAAATCTTATTCTTTTATTAAAACAAAACATGCAAAGAGACAAGATGATCAACTAGAAAGCGACGACTTTTTATGTTGATGGTGTGTCTGTGCTTGGTGAAACAGTCAATGCAGTAGATTTGTGGGCAAAGAATGAAGTATTTTCTACTGTTCTGATTAATGGGAGACCTGTAGAGCTCAAATTTGATACTGGTTCAAAGTTCAGTGTTATATCAGCAGAAATCTTTGCCAAAGTAAGTGCTGGTGAGAAGCTTATTCTGGCAAAGTGTGAAAGCTTGCTGCTCGTGGTGGTGAAGAAATTCAAACTGAAGGCTTAGTAGTGCTTTCATATTACTCTGCTGGGAACAGCTATGGCTTGCATTTTTATGTAGTCAAAAGGCATGTACAGTCATTGTTAGGCCTCAAAGACAGTTTGAAAATGGGACTGCTTTCATTTAATGCAGAAGTCCACCATATAATTACATGTAACAACGAAAATTTTGCACAAACTATTTTTTCTGACTATGCTGATCTTTTTGAAGACAAGTCAGGCAAACTCCCAGTTGAGTACTCCACGAAGTTAGACCCTGAAGTAAGCCTTGTTGTCAGACCTGCACAGAAAGTTCCAGAAGCCATGCAAGGCAGAGTTAAAGCTGAGCTAGACAGAATGGTACATCTAAGAGTAATTTGTCCAGTAGAAGAACCAACTGAATGGGTATTCTCCATGTTGGTAGCTCATAAGAAAAGCTCAGATGATATTAGAATATGCATTGACCCAAAATACTGGAACAAAGCACAAATATGACATCATATTCCAATGTGTATAGTCAAAGAAGTTGCTGCCCTTATGCCAAATGCCACTGTTTTTTCTGTCTTGGATGCAAAAAGTTCATTTTGGCAAATTTTGCTTGACCGAAAATCTTGACTGCTAACCGCTTTCAGTACACCATTTGGAAGGTACAGATTTTTGAGAATGCCATTTGGGATAAATTCTGCTAGCGAAGTCTTTCAATGTGCAACGGAACACATTTTTTCTGGTCATCCATGTGCTATTATAGTAGGTGATATTCTTGTAGGAGACAATGGTGAAGTTGAACACGATAGAAACCTCAAGAAAGTTCTGTAACATGCTCATGAAGTGAATCTTAAGCTGAATCCTCAGAAATGCAAATTCAGTCTATGAGAAGTTACTTATGTGGGTCATTTGTTTGCTAGTTCAGGCTTATGGCCAGAGCCTTCCAAGCAAGCTGCAGTTCCTGAGATACCAGCTCCAGACAATATCACTTCCTTACAACATTTTCTTGGCATGATCAACTATTTGGGCAAGTTCATTCCAGACTTGAGTGACCTTTCAGCACCACTAACAGAACTATTATGCAAAGATGTAACTTGGTTCTGGTCAGAACATCACCAAAAAGTATTTGATGTCTTGAAACAGAGAATTTCCAGTCCACCTGCCTTAAGATATTATAATGTTCATAAACCAGGAACTCTTTCCTGTGATGTTTCGAAGTTTGGTCTTGGTGCAGTCATTCTTCAAGAAGGTAGGCTAGTAGCCTGTACATCCAGAACTCCAACCCAAACTGAGATGCAGTATGCTCAGATAGAGAAAGAAGTTTTGGCGATTGTGTTTGCATGTTTGAAGTTCCATGATTATATTTATGGATGACCTATTCAAATTGAGACTGACCACCAATCTCTGGTCACTATTTTCAAAAAGCCAATGCACACAGCTTGTGAGAGATTGCAATGCATGATGTTAAAATTGCAAAAGTACAATTTTCACTTGGTCTACACAAAAGGCAGTCTTCTTTATCTTGCTTATACTTTATCCAGATTGCCCAGAAAAAAAACACTGAACAGCATGAAAATTAGAAACCTGATTTTGAAGTCATGGAAGTCAGAAATGTTTCTTCCATAGATCTTGATGAGCTTAGAACTCACACAGCTTCAAAACCAATTCTCCAGAAGCTTAACCACTTTCTCAGTCGAGGATGTCCGTCAAAGCAATTTGTTTACCACCAGATGTGCAGCAGTATTTTCCTTACAGAGATGAGATTTTGATGGAAGATGGTATCATTATGAAAGGTCCAAAAGTGATAGTTCAAAATCCTTGCAACAAGAGTATATTAAGATCTTACATTGTGGCCATCCAGGAACTGATTCTACCAAAAGAAGTGTGAGACGACTAGTACTCTGGCCTTCCATGTCAAAAAACATTGAGAAAGAACTCTCAGCTTGTTCTGTTTGTAATAGTACTAAACCACATCAACAAATAAAATCACTTCAGGTAAGCCAGATTCCTGAACTACGATAGTAGATAGTATTAGTAGTGGTCGATAGTAAACACAGACATTTTCAAATGGCATGGTCAACATTACTTGGTGTTAGGAGACTGTTATTCAAACCAATTTGAGATTGACCTACTTAACTAATCTCATGTCCAATACAGGCAGTCTTTGGGATAAGGACAAGATCCATTTTTTATACTGTCCTTTAGTCAAATTTGTATGTAAGTCAAAACACGTACATATGGTTCTTATTAAATGTCACTTAATCAAATGTTTGCCTCAGTCTAGCATTTATTTTACTTTTCTATGCATATAAAACACTTTAGAAAACAAAAAAAAAATCTTAAATATAATACTGTATATTGTAGCTATGCTTCCTTACTTCCTATGAGCTATGCTTTCTTACTTCCTATCAACAAAGCTCGTTTAAGACATCTTGTTATTAAATGCAGTATTTGTGAGGACTTTTTACACACACACACACACACACACACACACACACACACACACACACACACACACACACACACACACACACACACACACAGAATTACATACCTCTCAACTGTATAGATTTTTCCAGAATGTCCAGATTTTTGCCTCATATTTTTGGTCCATTTTTCATAAAATTGTGGTTGTTTACCAAAAGTCTCCCAACTGTACAGATTTTCACAGAATGTCCAGATTCCTGGCTCATGTTTTTGGTCTGTTCCTCATAAAAACCTGTATTTTTCTGACAAATTACTGGGATGATCTGAAGACTGAAGTCACTAATTAATGACATACATTGGAGTTTCAGACTTCAAAACCTACAGAAAATGTATGTTAAAACAAATCCTGTTACTTTAGCAACTTCCTAAGCTTATAAGAGTAATATTTAAAATATGTCCCTATTTTTGGGCCTTTGTCCCCCCATTTTGTCAGTCTTTCTCCAGATTTCTTGCACTGGCAGGTTAATAGGTATGCTAAAGACTGAAGCTAGAAAATAATGACAGACATTTGAGTTTCAGAATTCATACCCTTCAGAAAATTCATGCTAATACAAAACCTGTTATTCTATCAACTTTCTAAGTTTGTAAGAACAATATTGATTACAATTGTCCCTATTTTGGGGCATTTGTCTCACTTTTATTTATGGCTTTATCCAGATTTTTTGCTCTAAGAGCTTTAGAGATGTTACACACACACACACACACACACACACACACACACACACACTCACTTCTACATTCATACTCTCATTCACTCGCACATTGCTGTCTCCGGATCTCACTCACACAGTCACTTACTCATTCATACCTGCATTCACTCACACATCGCTCTCACTCTACTGATCTCACACACACACACACACACACACACACACACACACACACACACACACACACACACACGCACACACAGTCACTTCTTCTTTCATACCTGCATTCACTCACACATCGCGCTCACTCTTCCGATCTCTCATACATACAGTCACTTCCTTATTCATACCTGCATTCACTCACACATCACTCTGTCCAGATCTCAAACACACAGTCACTTCCTCATTTATACGTTCCATTCCTCTCTGCATCTGTTTCTATGTATCTCTGTTCACCCCTTCTGCTTCATTAAGTTGCCCGTATGCTTCAGTTGTGTTATTTTAATACTGTGAAGAAATAATTCTTTTGTGGCATGATGAGCTAATGGTCACACGTGTAGATAGAGGTTTGAATAATTTTCTAATCCAGTTATTAGATAAGTGTTACTGAGTGTTTTTGGTACACTAGTTTATACATATCTGTTGGATGCATATTGTCTTGAGCCACCACTACCTTTCTTCTGTCATAATCTGCTTTGTCCTTGCCTCCAGGTCACCCTGTCACTGTATTATCTCCCTTCTGTCTTATTAATCTTCCACCTCTGCATTTGCGCAATGTCTGGCATCAGGCAACAATCGCAATGAAGGGTAAACAGAAGTGTACAGCGAATGGCAATATCTTGGGATTTGCGTGCCTTCATCCACGTTACTCTGTCGCACTTTGTACCACTCTGCTAACTTTCTTTAGTCAGTTTAATGTACTTCTGATCAAAATGAAGAGTTGGATGTAAGGATTACAGTGGTCAGTAGGATAATGAAGATGAATACATACATTCATGTTTGCTGAAATCTGCTGTCAAATATTAACTATCACAATTATGACTATACCTGTGGTGTGCTTACATAATACTCAGGTACAGCTAGTTTTCTTGACATGCTGTAAATGTTCAAATATATATGGATGACAAATATTTAAAGATGCGTTGTCTGATTCCTGTGAATGTAAATGTTTGCTACAGCTTTAATTAACATATCATTGTCCTGCTGATATATTCATGTGCCTGATACTTATTGTGAAGCCTGTCTTATACATATGTTTGCGCAGAAGTCGGCACAGAGTGACATAGAGTACTGCTAAATACCATTGTAAGTTCAATACTTCAAGATATGATTATGCATACACTAACACTTTGTCATCAGCAGCGCAATTCAGTTTAGCAACATTGTGCTCAAAGAGTGCAATAAAAAGCAAGAAAAATCAAAAAATATAGTTTATGTTGCACATTTGTATGTCTGTATTACTTTTGTCAACAGGTGATCTTGATTTCAGAATGATGTTGACTCATTTCATTCATTCATGTATATGTCTGCTATATAGTGTTTACTCTTGCACTGCATTATCAGCTTGATTAACCTGTTCTCACAGAATCCGTCACTGCCATTCTGCAGTGCATTGTGCTATATATGACTTGCATGTTTGTCTTGACAATGCACATAGGGCAAGTATGAGAAAATGTAAGTGTGCAGTTCTCCCAACATGAACTCACAGGAATGTTTGATTAATAATCCACTGGTATACAGCAGTCAATGTGCATGTCATCCCATTATGTATAATATGTCAATGTCCCTCAAAGTAGAACAATGTACATTAAGGCAGTATAAACATTTCAGTGTAGAAGTATGCCATTACATGTGACAGTCATAGTGATGTTACATTGTCATGTACACACATATGCATTAGCTACACAACCTATAATACATAGGATATTACAGATATTCAAATGTCTGACTTCACGCTTTTCTCCTGCGGTGCTTGTGACTTATACTGTGCCCTCTAGATAGCGTAACTGGAGAGGTAGGAGATGAGATGCCCAATGGGGACTACATGTGTGTGTGAGGCTGTGTATAACACTTGGCACTGTATATACTTCTCCTGAGAAGAACACATGTAAGTGTTCTCACAACTCCCTTATCCCACTTTTTTACAGAAAATATTCCTTATGAGACGTAGTAATGAGGTCATCCTGACAAAGTTACGCTCTCTACCCTTAAGAATCAGACTTCTCCTGTGCTGCTAGTAACTAATACAGTGTTGTCTATACTGGGTAACCAGATAGGTAGCAGGATCAATGCCCAACATGGAATAGGTGTGTGTGTCTGTGTGCGTGTGTGTGTGTGTGTGTGTGTGTGTGTGTGTGTGTGTGTGTGGAGGGGGTGACAGAGAGAAAGAGAGACTGTTTTAACACCTGGTGCTGTATGCAGTTCCCCTGAGAAGAATACATTTAACTGTTCTCACAGATCCCTTATCCCAGCTTTTACAGACACATCCTCTATGAAATGCACTGATGAGGTCATCTTGACAAAAGTGCACTCTCTACCCTTAAAAGAGTCAAACTTCTCTGTGGTGCTTGCAACTAATAGAATGCTCTCTACATTGTGGAACTAGATAAGTAGGGGGGGTTCAAGGCCCAAAATGGAAGGTGTATGTGTGTGTGTGTGTGTGTGTGTGTGTGTGTGTGTGTGTGTGTGTGTGTGTGTGAAGGTGGTTACAGTTAGGTGAGAATGTGCTCAAACATCCTGTACTCTGGATAAATGTTTTAAAACAATAGATAACTCCAACATTCCCTAAACCTACCTTTGACATCTACAACTTCTTTGTAACACAAGGGTGTAGCTATGCACACTGTTTGTACTCTAAGGAGTACAATTTTCTAGACATTACTTAAAGAAAACATTGCTTTTTTAAGCAATACTTTGTCCACAAATGTGTAAATTAATGCTTCAAATAAGTTGGGTTGAAAAAATATCCACTTAATGTTTTTAGAGGGAAAGTGATACAGTTATTTGCTAAGTGGGTGAGGGAAGAACACTTCCATTTCTCAAATGGCAGGTGTTTTGTGTGGCATCAATAAGAGCACAATTACAATGCTATATATTGTCTGCCTACACTCCTGGTTCAAAACACAGATGATGTTATTTTTTCACAAATAAACTGTTGCTGTCTAAATGTCAGACTTCACTTGTGGTGCTTGCATGTCTAACACTATTTTCTAAAATGTATAACTAGATAGGTAGGATGTTCGCATACAGCAGTGCTTAACTTGTACAATTATAACTGCCAATGAATTCATGATTGTTTTACACATATTTGCAATGGCAACTTTTCCAATCCCAGATGGCTGTACAACTAATGTTACCATACATCTCATTGGCAATACACTGCTAATGTCATCCCTTCATAGATGCTGTCTGTCTCAATTGACTGCTGTCAATGCACTGTATAGATGGTGTAAGTGGATAGGTAGGTGGTTTGATTCCAACAATGCGTCAATAGTGTGACTGCAGTTACTGTCATATACTGTTGGCCAGCTCACAACCACCTTTATGCATACTTCTAATTATGAGATGGAATTACAGTGGCCCTCTCTGACACTAGTAAATCTTAGCATCCACAGGGAAAATAACCTTTTGACCACACAATGATTACATAATGCTAACATATCCACAGTATGTCACACTTAAAAGAGCAAATTCTTCTTTTTTGAAAAACTTGTCCACTTTGTACATTGTGTAACTACATATGTAAAATATTGGAGTCCAGCTGTGAGTGTGTCTTTCACCCTCATACTGTATATACTATTCTTCAAAGATATATATGATATTTAGCTGTAGTGTTATTGTACACTTCAAACAGCACTTTTTAGCATACACATCCAGTCTTGTTAGTTTTGCAATTTTTTTCCCATACTGTGTTTTTGTAACTGCAGTTCAGTGCAAGAATGTTGTCTTCTAGTTTCCACATTTAATTGTTGGAGACTCTTATGTAATTTTTTGAGTTCTGAAGAAGCCATAGAAGGAATTCTGCAACACACAATGAGTTTGATTTTAGATTTATCTCCTGGATTTATGATTAAGAAATCTAATTGTAGCATTTTATTTTATCGGCCACACTTTGAAGTTTTGTTAGTCGACTGCTGAGATACCACATCCTGTTCCATTCGGAGTACAGCAAAGAAAAAAGTGGAATCCTAGCAAATTTGGTACTGAATGCTTATGGGGGCAGATTTCCATATTCTCAATGCAAAAGAAAGCATAACAACTATAATTTTCTGATTAAACTTGCTACTTAGCACAGTCATTGTTCCACTAATCGTATTACATTTTAAGGGGTATGATTTGCCCTAGTCTTAAAAAAAACTATGGAGCTGGAAAGTTCCTTTTTCAGCAACTATACTCCCTAAGGAGTTAGATATAACCTGCCCATTATAAGGCAAGCAAACTGGTCACATATCTCACACCATGCTGACAAGCACTGAATCATGTTTATAGTACTAAGTCCTTAAACAAGAACAGACAGTCAGGATTTTGTTTCTAAATTCAAACGCCACTTAAGGAGATGGTGGGTTTTCAATAAATCAATTTTTGTCTTAGTCTACAAGCATATTGAATCTTTCTATTATATTGTTCTGCATGCCAAATTTTTCAACCACCTCAATTTTTTAGCTGTCACATGAACTATGATCACATTATGTTTGTTTCGGGTTTTATTTAGTCTGCTGGTTATGCCCCCAATTCCCTGTGTAAGTAGGTTATACCCACTTGTTCTTTATAGACACATTTACTGTGTTTGTTTTGTGGACTGTAGAGTCTCAGATCATACATATGCTGTTGGGATTAAGTGGATATAGTTAGTTTCTAAGGGGTTTTGTAACCAAGCTAATTTAAGAAGAAATCTCCAAGTATTGTATATTCTTGACTCTAAGTGATGATCTAGAACAGGGATTCTGTTACTGTACTGTGGTAGTTTTTTTTTTTTTTTTTTTGCGCATAACCTTTGGAATGTGTGTATGTCCTTGGCTATATGAATGAGGTCCCTGTCCAGTATGAAATAATGCACATGATATATACTAGTTACAAAGTACATTTAACAAGTGCCATAAGAATGAAGTCTTTAAGTAAATATTTTAGATTTGGACCATAAATCAATGCAAGTTATATATAAATAAATAGTATTATTGAACATGCATATCATATTACCTAAAAAAGGTGTTCTGAACAATAAATTAAATTTAAATGCATTTACAATATTTTAAATAATCACAAATTGGTTCACTTTAGGTTCAGAAGAACCATAATAAGAAGGCCCAACACAAAGTAATATTTTCCAGATACAAAATACATTTAACAAGTGCCATGAGAAGTAAGTCTTTAAATAAATATTTGATATTTGGACCATAAATCAATACAAACTACGTATAAAGAAATAGGGTCAGATTTCATAAAGCTTATGGAAGCTATTTGCAGACAGTGCAGCACGCCAAAGCAAGACTTCACAGTGCATCTGCTATGAATGCAATTTCAGAAGACACACTAAATGCACATGTACTACCTAGCTATTCAGAGTAAGGTAATTACAGAACCTGCACATGTCCATCTGATTCCAAAAAACATCATGTGCACCCAACACAACTTAAATGTCACAAACTACCACACAGACTCTGTTTCTGAAATCCTCACCATGTGCTTTACAGACCTCAAGGAATAAAAGCTACTCTGCAGATTTTCCCTAATTCTGTAGCAATACCAAAAACAAAAACATAAAAATGCAACCTGCAGGTAATGAACTGCAACAGGCTGCAGTGATACAAGCCATAAATGAGGCTGTAGCTGTACATCCTAGAAGGCAGCCAGCTAGAGTCAGAGCAAGGCTGAAACTAAACCAGTTGTCAGATCAGCAAACAATTGACAGATACCTGCTAGACAGGCAACCTGTTCAGGCTGTCTGCAAAATATGTGCCCCACACATGTATGTGTGCACCCTGCAAGGAAACCCCATCCCCCCTGAAACCAAAGTGCATGTCAGTCTGGGTGTATTTGCATCTTGGACATTGCAGAGACACATGGGGGATGCTGTAGAAGTGTTAAAGACAGCAGACAGCTGTATCCTGGCAACCAGCCATATCCTGGCAAAATTTCTTGAAGCACTGTGCAGCAATTTTGATGAATACATACACTTCCCATCCACTCCCATGAAGCGGAGAAGAGTAATGTACAAGTTTTACAGCATCGCAAACTTCCCTCATGTATTCAGTGCAATAGATTGCACACACACACACACACACACACACACACACACACACACATGCACACACACACACACACACACACACACACACACACACACACACACACACACACACACAGACACACAGACACACACACACAGACATACACACTCACACACACACACACACACACACACACACACACACACACACACGACACACACACACACACACACATGCACACACACACACACACACACACACACACACACACACACACACACACACACACACACACACACACACACACAGACATATATATATACACTCACACACTCACACACACACACACACGCACACACATGCACACATGCACACACACACACACACACACACACACACACACACACACACACACACACACACACACACACACACACACACACCTATCAAGACACCCAGCGTATCCTGAAGCAGACCGATACATAAACAGAAAGGACTGGCCATCCGTCAACTGCTAGTTCATGTGTGCAGCAGGTGGCAGCATAACAAACATCAAGGCCACACACTCTGGAAGTGTCTATAATGCTGCCATATGGAGGGAAAGTGAACTGAGGGCTGTGTTTCAGCAAGGCATCTAGGTTCAAGGAAGTCATTGTTCCACTGTATTCGGCATTCATCAGACCTATCATTGAGTACAATGCCCTGTTTGGTATGTACCTAACCAGGCATATGCAACAACTGGAATATCCATAGAGGTTTCTCACTAAAAGAATACAGGGAGTAAGTAAATGTTCTATGAGATCTATGCCTGGCATTGTCAGACCCCACTCTGATGGACCTCCTGCATATTCACAAGACAAACAGTACCAGTTGCCTGTGATATAAGTAGGGACCTGCTGGAGAGATAGGTATGTATCCCAGAAACTACCTGCCTATGGAACAAGCTCCCCATCCATGTGAAGCAGAGTTTCTCCCTAACCCAATTCAAGTGCAACTTGGATAATTGGATGGGAAATTGGAAATGTATCCCTGGTTTGGCACCTATGTTTCTAATGGACATGGGTAACCTATTAAAGTAATCAAATCTTCAGCCATCTTTAACATGTGCTCCCTAGGGGCTGGACCCTGGGGATGAGCACCAGCAGGAAAAGACCTAGATTTAGAATGGCCTTTGCCTTGAGAAGGAGGAGGTCTAACTACCCTATGAGGGGAGGAAGCCACAGACAACAAAGAAGCACCCTCAGCCTGGCCTAACACAGGAGAAGCCACTTCCTGCAGTAACAAAGGCTCCCTTGACACACAGGTAAACTGTCAGAAGGAGCCACTGAAGCAGTCAGTGGTTCCACAGAACCGGCGTCCGGAGTGGACGCCTCATCCTGTTTGGACCGCAAAGACTTTCTTTGCGCTTCTTAGAAGAACCAGTCGCGGAGAATCCGGCGGCATGTTATAATTCACGCTTACCAAACACTAGCCTAGCACAGTCCAACCGACGTTTAATAGTACGCTTGTTAAAAGTAGCACAAAGCGACACCCAACAACGCCGTGCTCAGGCCCTAAACAAGGAATACAGAGTGAATGGTAATCCCTATGAGGAATCTGTTTCCCACAAGAAATACAGTTATTAACTTTTTCTGACATCCGTCAATACTGAGGCAAGAAAAAGACAAAAAATGTCCCCAACAGGGTACTTAGCCAACTTGGTATCCGGTCTGAAACTCGAAAACCGACAATTCCAGAACTCCGAACGGCACTTGCAAAAACTGCTTCTGCTTAGGACCATGTGGCAAGAAAGACTGAGGTTATGGCGTCGGTCATGCGCATTTGTACTGACAAGTACTTCCGTCAGTCTCAGGCGCCCATGACCGACGCCGGTTCTAGCCCTTTGATATTCGGGCCGATGGTGGGCAGCGGAGTACCCATTTGTCAGGACTGCAGCAATGGGAGACGACGAACATCAAGCAGCACTCAACTCAAACAACTTCTCCTTGCACTGCAGTTCTAATTATAATTTATATTCAGCTTTATTAAAGTACCAAGTAACATGCTGAAAGTAGCAATCTCTGTGATACCCCCACTTGTAAAAATGTTTCTTATCCAAAAAAGACCTGCTGCCCGACAACTATCTACTTGTTTCATGGGGAAAACATGATAAAAGTAAAAAATGAAAAGCAAACAAGAAACAAGCTCAAGATACATTGCTTAAAGAATTACTGTACAGGTTATGGACCACACATGATTGGCATTCTGTTTAGTTTATGGGTAAAGTCTGCAGAGTTGACTGGAAGTCTCCAACAAGTGTAATGAGCTTCTTTAAATAATGTAATCCTGTCCTTTATTACAAATACTGTCATGGCCATTTTCAATACCCAGTATCATATATTATCTAGTTAAGTATTCTGTACTATCTGACAGCAACAGAAACTGATATTCAATTCTTTTAACCAGTATATCATCAAAACTTACTTGCGTAATCATGATCTCCGAACAAGCTTACCCACGATGGTCATTAAAGCATTACTATAAAAAACTACGGAAATCAACGGAAATGGCACTTTTCTGAGTTGTTGTTGTGATATCCGGCTTTTCAGTTGGGGTAAGCCACAGAACTCGGTCACCCCTTTCAACCAGTCCAGCGGCTATCCGGGGTATTTTGCGTGCTGGTGCGGCCCTCAACGCACAACCTTCAATGAAATGCGCCCATTCGCGCATGTCTCCACAATCAGGCGCTCTCGCTGGAAATCGAGCGGACAAAATCGCTTGTGAAACTAATGCTACCACAGCACCACCACTACTAACGCCAAATAAGCGATGCAAAATAGCTAATCCAGCCATTCTGCAAAATCAAGGACAGATGAAAAGCCACTGTAGTACTTGTGTCTACCTTGGATGGGGGGATACTCACTGCATAACTACTCCTTGCCTTGCTTGGACACATCCAGAGTCACTACATAGGGGAGTGGGGTGCAACAAGTATGTCACAATTTGAAATGTCTGGCTGACGGTGATGGCCCTGACACACACACACATAACACTCACATCACAACACACACACACACACACACACACACACACACACACACACACACACACACACACACACACACACACACACACACACACACACACACAACTATCAAGACACCCAGCGTATCCTGAAGCAGACCGATACATAAAGAGAAAGGACTGGCCATCCGTCAATTGCTAGTTCATGTGTGCAGCAGGTGGCAGCATAACAAACATCAAGGCCACACACTCTGGAAGTGTCTATAGTGCTGCCATATGGAGAGAAAGTGGACTGAGGGCTGTGTTTCAGCAAAGCATCTAGGTTCAAGGAAATCATTGTTCCACTGTATTCGGCATTCATCAGACCTAACATTGAGTACAATGCCCTGTTTGGTATGTACCTAACCAGGCATATGCAACAACTGGAATATCCATAGAGGTTTCTCACTAAAAGAATACAGGGAGTAAGTAAAATGTTCTATGAGATCTATGTCTGGCATTGTCAGACCCCACTCTGATGGACCTCCTGCATATTCACAAGACAAACAGTACCAGTTGCCTGTGATATAAGTAGGACCTGCTGGAGAGATAGGTATGTATCCCAGAAACTACCTCGTCTATGGAACAAGCTCCCCATCCATGTGAAGCAGAGTTTCTCCCTAACCCAATTCAAGTGCAACTTGGATAATTGGATGGGAAATTGGAAATGTATCCCTGGTTTGGCACCTATGTTTCTAATGGACATGGGTAACCTGTAAATGTTTCATCTCTCAGGCCCATGTTTACACTTATCAAGGGTATCAGAACTTGTCAGAGATTTGAGATGCATGGGTAGGCCTAAAAAGGCCCTTGTGGTTGTTAGCCTAGTAAACACCTATGAAACTATGAGGTGAAATACCTGAGGGACTGCTACTAGGTATGTACAGGAAAGCAGCTAGGATATAAGCTAAGGATACCCCTCCCAACAATAGCTATGCTGACAAAATGAGTTTTTATTCCACACAATAGGTGACTGTGGTTATTCACTTGAGCCATGCCTAATGACATTGTACCAAGAACCATCCAGCCCTGCACAGGAGGCCTACAATAAAGCACATGCAACAACCAGAAACACTATAGAGCACTTGTTCAGTGTACTGAAAGCTAGGTTTTGATGTCTGGACACATGGGGGGGGGGGACACTGTAATACACACCTGCAAAGCCAGCACAGATGATAACTGTGTACATCATGCTTCACAACATGCTAACTAGAGCACATGCAGATGTGGGTGAGCTATCCCGATTCACTGAGAGGCAACGTGCTACACAAGAACAACGTCAGGCTAACCCACAGAGTGGAAGGTTAGCAGTTGAGCAACGGAATGGCACACACAGTTTTTATGTGAACAACACGAGTTTTGGAATCCAAAGGGGAAATTATGTTTTAAAAGACTCGTTACAAGAGTGTCCTGAGTTTGCCACTATGCGACCTGCTGTAAGTAACGCTAACAATGATTTTGATTATTTTGACAAGTTACATCAGCTAGATAGTATTTTATTGAAGACCAAGAAACTACAACTGGATAATTTATATTTTAAAGAATGTTTAAGACTGAAAATTGTGCCTAATGGATTAAGAATTTGGCGGTTTCCCACAGGCTTGGTAGCTAATGTGGCATAAAGATTTTGATTTTTTTGCCACCATTTTGGTACTGACTCGAGTGAAACATAAGCCCTTTGAAAAAACTGACATGGCAGAAGCCACTGAGCTCGAATAGAATTGTAATTGTTTATTAAAATACTTTGAATAGCCTTGTATACATTGAAAATGACCTGCTGCCCGGACAACTATCTACTTGTTTCATGGGGAAAACATGATAAAAGTAAAAAATGAAAAGCAAACAAGAAACAAGCTCAAGATACATTGCTTAAAGAATTACTGTACAGGTTATGGACCACACATGATTGGCATTCTGTTTAGTTTATGGGTAAAGTCTGCAGAGTTGACTGGAAGTCTCCAACAAGTGTAATGAGCTTCTTTAAATAATGTAATCCTGTCCTTTATTACAAATACTGTCATATGCATTTCAATACCCAAGGCTTATACATTATCTAGTTAAGTATTCTCTGCATGGCAACAACAGAAAGGCTTTCAATGTTGGCAATTTTTTAACAGCATGCTTATTAAAGCTTACTTGCACCTTACGATCTCAGACAAGCTTACCTGATGGTCATTAAAGCATTGCTACTTAAACACAGAGCAACAGGCACTTTCTGAGTTGTTGTTGTGTCTTTCGGCTTTTCCCGGTTAGGGACCGCCACAGCAGAACTCCGGTCTGTTAATGATTGGCAGTAGATTTTTACATGCCGAGTTGCCAGTCCTGACACACAACCTTCATCGAAGGTATGCCCATTCATGCATGTCTCCACACAGAAGACGCTTTAACTGAGAATCGAACAGGACAACGTCTTACTGTGAGGCGACAATGCTACTGCAGCACCACCACCGCAGTACTGAGTAATAAGCATAAATCAACAGTACAAAAATATGACAGAAACCAGACCATTCTGCAAAATCAAGGACAGATGAAAAGCCACTGTAGTACTTGTGTCTACCTTGGATGGGGGGATACTCACTGCATAACTACTCCTTGCCTTGCTTGGACACATCCAGAGTCACTACATAGGGGAGTGGGGTGCAACAAGTATGTCACAATTTGAAATGTCTCTGGCTGACTGTGATGGCCCTGACACATTTGTCATACCTCTCAACCTCAGAGCAAGAAATCTGGACAAAACCATACATAGAAAGGGACAAAAGACCCAAAAATAAGGACAATTTTTAAATATTGCTCTTATAAACTTAGAAAGATAATAGAATAGTCTTGCATTAGTATGAATTTTCTAAAGGGTATGAAATCTGAAACTCAAATGTCTGTCATTATTTTCTAACTTGAGTCTTTAATGATTTGTCACTAATTTGCCAAAAAAACACAATTGTATGAAAAATGGACCAAAAATGTGATGCAAAAATATAAAATGGCCACACAATACAGCTGGGAACCTGTCAAAGAAGGGACACTTTAATATTAGTACTGCTAACTTGAGCAGCTGACAAAATAAAAGAATCTACATGCATTTCTGCAATAAAAGTAATCTATAACTCTGATTATTACAGTTATTTCTTAATTGTAAACCCTCCATGTTTTCTTCCAAAATTGCTATTTTGTGGAGGGATTATTAGGGGGAAGAGCAACATTCTGAGCCAAAATCGGGGACAGTTGAGAGGTTTGGCTATGCCTAATTCTATAAAGCAATTTATTTGCATGTACCTCAACCTGTTAATGCAATAAATCTGGACAAGGCCAAATACATTGGGGGAACATATAAACAGTACTAAAAATTGCTCTTGTATAAACTGAGACAGTTGATAGAATAACAGGTCTTACTTTAGCATGCATTTTTCTGAAGGTTGTGAAGTCTGAAACTCAGTGTATCATTATTTAGTGACTTAATTCCTAAATGATTAGCCAGAAAACCACAAATTTTATGAGGAACAAAGCAAAAATAAGAAGCAAAAATCTATTCATTCTGCAAAAATCTGGACAGTTGGGAGGTATAGTCCAGCTGGGGCTGCCTTTGAGTTTGCCGCCCTTCCCCCTCACAAAATCATGGTTGAATGGAGCCTCTGCAGCCATCCCAATGAACCATTACTTGGCTATTCCACTCCATTTACCATAAACACTAATGTGCATACTGCTTTACTTCTATGATGATTTGGACTTCATTTGAAAATATATCCTATTCTTCAAAGACATATATGATATTTAGCTGTAGTGTTATTGTACACTTCAAACAGCACTTTTTAGCATACACATCCAGTCTTGTTAGTTTTGCAATTTTTTTCCCATACTGTGTTTTTGTAACTGCAGTTCAGTGCAAGAATGTTGTCTTCTAGTTTCCACATTTAATTGTTGGAGACTCTTATGTAATTTTTTGTGTTCTGAAGAAGCCATAGAAGGAATTCTGCAACACACAATGAGTTTGATTTTAGATTTATCTCCTGGATTTATGATTAAGACATCTAATTGTAGCATTTTATTTTATCGGCCACACTTTGAAGTTTTGTTATTTGACTGCTGAGATACCACATCCTGTTCCATTTGGAGTACAGCAATGAAAAAAGTGGAATCCTAGCAAATTTGGTACTGAATGTTTATGGGGGCAGATTTCCATATGCTCAATGCAAAAGAAAGCATAACAACTATAATTTTCTTATTAAACTTGCTACTTAGCACAGTCATTGTTCCACTATTCATATTACATTTTAAGGGGTATGATTTGCCCTGGTCTTAAAAAAAACTATGGAGCTGGAAAGTTCCTTTTTCAGCAACTATACTCCCTAAGGAGTTAGATATAACCTGCCCATTATAAGGCAAGCAAACTGGTCACATATCTCACAACATGCTGACAAGCACTGAATCATGTTATAGTACTAAGTCCTTAAACATGAACAGACAGTCAGGATTTTGTTTCTAAATTCAGACGCCACTTAAGGAGATGGTGGGTTTTCAATAAATCAATTTTTGTCTTAGTCTACAAGCATATTGAATCTTTCTATTATATCGTTCTGCATGTCAAATTTTTCAACCACTTGAATTTTTTAGCTGTCACATGAACTATGATCACATTATGTTTATTTCAGGTTTTATTTAGTCTGCTGGTTATGCCCCCAATTCCCTGTTTAAGTAGGTTTTACCCACTTGTTCTTTATAGACAAATTTACTGTGTTTGTTTTGTGGACTGTAGAGTCTCAGATCATACATATGCTGTTGGGATTAACTGGATATAGCTAGTTTCTAAGGGGTTTTGTAACTAAGCTAATTTAAGAAGAAATCTCCAAGTATTGTATATTCTTGACTCTAAGTGATGATCTAGAACAGGGATTCTGTTACTGTACTGCGGTAGATTTTTTTTTTTTTTTTTGTGCATAACCTTTGGAATGTGTGTATGTCCTTGGCTATATGAATGAGGTCCCTGTCCAGTATGAAATAATGCACATGATATATACTAGGCACAAAGTACATTTAACAAGTGCCATAAGAATGAAGTCCTTAAGTAAATATTTTAGATTTGGACCATAAATCAATGCAAGTTATATATAAATAAATAGCATTATTGAACATGTATATCATATTACCTAAAAAAGGTGTTCTGAACAATAAATTAAATTTAAATGCATTTACAATATTTTAAATAATCACAAATTGGTTCACTTTAGGTTCAGAAGAACCATAATAAGAAGGTCCAACACAAAATAATATTTTCCAGATACAAAATACATTTAACAAGTGCCATGATAAGGAAGTCTTTAAATAAATATTTGATATTTGGACCATAAATCAATGCAAACTACATATAAAGAAATAGGGTCAGATTTCATAAAGCTTATGGAAGCTAATTGCAGACAGTGTGGCACACCAAAGCAAGACTTCACAGTGCATCTGCTATGAATGCAATTTCAGAAGACACACTAAAGGCACATGTACTACCTAACTATTTAGAGTATGGTAATTACAGAACCTGCACACGTCCATCTGATTCCAAAAAACATCATGTGCACCCAACACAACTTAAATGTCACAAACTACCACACCGACTCTGTTTCTGAAATCCTCACCATGTGCTTTACAGACCACAAGGAATAAAAGCTACTCTGCAGATTTCCCCTAATTCTGTAGCAACCTGCTTAAAAGGTGGGTGGCCTATCAAGTTAGCTTAGTACCAAAAACAAAACATAAAATGCAACCTGCAGGTAATGAACTGCAACAGGCTGCAGTGATACAAGCCATAAATGAGGCTGTAGCTGTACATCCTAGAAGGCAGCCAGCTAGAGTCTGGGCAAGGCTGAAACTAAAACAGTTGTCAGATCAGCAAACAATTGACAGATACCTGCTAGACAGGCAACCTGTTCAGGCTGTCTGCAACATATGTGCCCCACACATGTATGTGTGCCCCTGTAAGAAAACCCCATCCCCCCTGAAACCAAAGTGCATGTCAGTCTGGGTGTACTTGCATCTTGGACATTGCAGAGACACATGGGGGATGCTGTAGGAGTGTTAAAGACAGCTGACAGCTGTATCCTGGCAACCAGCCATATCCTGGCAAAATTTCTTGAAGCACTGTGCAGCAATTTTGATGAATACATACACTTCCCATCCACTCCCATGAAGCGGAGAAGAGTAATGTACAAGTTTTACAGCATCGCAAACTTCCCTCATGTATTCAGTGCAATAGATTGCACACACACACACACACACACACACACACACACACACACACACACACACACACACACACACACACACACACACACACACACACACACACACACACACACACACACACACACACACACACACACACACACACACACACACACACACACACACACACACACATACACACACACACACACACACACACACACACACACACACACACACACACACACACACACACACACACACACACACACACTCACACACACACACACACACACACACATGCACACACACACACACACACACACACACACACACACACACACACACACACACACACACACGCACACACACACACACACCTATCAAGACACCCAGCGTATCCTGAAGCAGACCGATACATAAACAGAAAGGACTGGCCATCCGTCAACTGCTAGTTCATGTGTGCAGCAGGTGGCAGCATAACAAACATCAAGGCCACACACTCTGGAAGTGTCTATAATGCTGCCATATGGAGGGAAAGTGAACTGAGGGCTGTGTTTCAGCAAGGCATCTAGGTTCAAGGAAGTCATTGTTCCACTGTATTCGGCATTCATCAGACCTATCATTGAGTACAATGCCCTGTTTGGTATGTACCTAACCAGGCATATGCAACAACTGGAATATCCATAGAGGTTTCTCACTAAAAGAATACAGGGAGTAAGTAAAATGTTCTATGAGATCTATGCCTGGCATTGTCAGACCCCACTCTGATGGACCTCCTGCATATTCACAAGACAAACAGTACCAGTTGCCTGTGATATAAGTAGGACCTGCTGGAGAGATAGGTATGTATCCCAGAGACTACCTCGTCTATGGAACAAGCTCCCCATCCATGTGAAGCAGAGTTTCTCCCTAACCCAATTCAAGTGCAACTTGGATAATTGGATGGGAAATCAGAAATGTATCCCTGGTTTGGCACCTATGTTTCTAATGGACATGGGTAACCTGTAAATGGTTCATCTCTCAGGCCCATGTTTACACTTATCAAGGGTATCAGAACTTGTCAGAGATTTCAGATGCATGGGTAGGCCTAAAAAGGCCCTTGTGGTTGTAAACCTAGTAAACACCTATGAACCTATGAGGTGAAATACCTGAGGGACTGCTACTAGGTATGTACAGGAAAGCAGCTAGGATATAAGCTAAGGATACCCCTCCCAACAATAGCTATGCTGACAAAATGAGTTTTTATTCCACACAATAGGTGACTGTGGTTATTCACTTGAGCTGTGTCTAATGACATTGTACCAAGAACCATCCAACCCTGCACAGCAGGCCTACAATAAAGCACATGCAACAACCAGAAACACTATAGAGCACTTGTTCAGTGTACTGAAAGCTAGGTTTTGATGTCTGGACACATGGGGACACTGTAATACACACCTGCAAAGCCAGCACAGATGATAACTGTGTACATCATGCTTCACAACATGCTAACTAGAGCACATGCAGATGTGGGTGAGTTATCCTGATTCACTGAGAGGCAACGTGCTACACAAGAACAACGTCAGGCTAACCCACAGAGTGGAAGGTTAGCAGTTGAGCAACGGAATGGCACACACAGTTTTTATGTGAACAACACGAATTTTGGAATCCAAAGGGGAAATTATGTTTTAAAAGACTCGTTACAAGAGTGTCCTGAGTTTGCCACTATACAACCTGCTGTAAGTAACGCTAACAATGATTTTGATTATTTTGACAAGTTACATCAGCTAGATAGTATTTTATTGAAGACCAAGAAACTACAACTGGATAATTTATATTTTAAAGAATGTTTAAGACTGAAAATTGTGCCTAATGGATTAAGAATTTGGCGGTTTCCCACAGGCTTGGTAGCTAATAGTGTGCTGCATAAAGAACTTTTGATTTTGTTTGACCACCATGGTTTTGAGTATCTCGAACTCGTAGTGAAACATAATGAACACACTATTGAAAAACTGATGGCAGAAGCCACTGAGCTCGAGATAGAGATTGTTAATTGTGATTTGATTGAGCAAAATACTTTTGAATATGACCGTATGTTCATTAGTATTGAGAATCAGGTTAACAGTATTAAAATACGTAAGTCAAAGAAAATTGAGCGAGACAGGATGGAATATAGTAAGAACATAGCATACCCTGCACCACCGAGATCCCAAGCATGGGATGAGAGGTCTGGCCAGAAAAGAGAAATGTGACAGTTGAGGAAGAAGTTTTTTAGACGAACAAGAGGAATTCCCTGTTCTGAGATGATCAGAGCATCTCAGAGAGAAGAACAACAGGGAAGAGTTCCAGCAGAGAGGTCATCAGGGACATCAGGGCAGGGGCAAGAACATTCATCCCCCAAGAGGCAACATCAGGGGGAATTGGAGAGGCAATGGCCGTGGACATTGGTGAATACCCAGAAAATTGAAAACAAGACTAATAATTCTTTGACTATTCACCTCAATACGAAGGGGGATTTTAAAGTGTTCCATTTTTCCATCCTGCCTACTAATTCTGTTGACTGTAACCTTTTGGCTAGGGGTTTGTCTTTTGTTCCAGAAAGCAATTTGAATGTGACTGAAACAATTGTAGACTTGACACTTTTTATTAGGAAGTTAAATTTGAGATTTTTGTTCCAGAATGTAGAATATGTTAGTAATCCACTACATATATCTAGTACATATAATCCACCCATTCATCCAGCCTTATTATTGTTTGAAAAGTTATGTGAGATTGATATCCGTAACACATTAAGGAATTGTTCTGGTAGGAATTTAAGTAAAGTTGAAATTTCTAGTTTGGAGAACATAAAAGGGAACCAGAATGTAAGGATCATCAAACCTGATAAGGGTGGGGGGATTATAATCATGGATAAAAAATTATATCATGAGAAAATGATGGAAGTACTAACAAGTGCTACTCATCAAGTAGTGTCCCTAAATGAAGTGAATGGGGCACACAGGAGAACTAAAAATGAATTAAATGATCTTTTTATTGAGAATAGTATCCCAATTGATGAATACAACTATATGAATGTAGCCTATCCTAAAATGACAACTATTTTTGGCCTCCCGAAGATCCACAAAATCTAGAACATCCACCTATGAGGCCTATTGTGGATTCCAGGGAGTCCATTACTCAATCTATTGCTAAGTGTATTGATGCTAAACAAAAGAACTTATTAAAAGATGAACCAAGCATAGTAAAAGATTCTTGGGATTTTTTGGATAGGATGAAGAGATTGGAATTTTTGCAGTATGGTATATTCATTACTATTAATGTAAAGGATTTGTATACCTCCATCCCCCATGGCATAGGTTTAGGATGGTTCTGTGATTATTTATTAAGCAAAGGTCTACAGCAAGAATTTGTTAATACATTTGAACATTTACTGGAAATAGTATTGAAGAATAATTTCATTCTTTTTAATAGTGAATTTTTTCTACAAACAAAAGGTATGGAAATGAGGCGTCATGTGGTGGTATCTATGATAACATAATGATGTTAGAGTGGGAACAAAGATGCCTTGTGAATTCACTTTTTATGGTTTTTGTAAAGTTTACTTATGGTTTTTGGATGATATTTTTATTTTATTGAATGGACCAGTTAATGCAATTTCTGAGTTTGTTGAATATATAAATGAGTCAACCTTTTTTTTTTAATTTTCACACATCATAGACCATCAAGAAATTGCTTATTTGGATGTAAAATTAAAGAAAGATTTTACTACAAAGTGTTTCCTGGCCTAGATTTACAGAAATCCCAATAACTCAAATAGTTTTTTACATTTTGAGAGTGGCACCCATACAAGCAGAAGAAAGGTGTAGTGAAGGGACAGTTTGTAAGGGCTGCAAGGATGGTATCTTGCTTCGATTCATTTTTGGATGAATGTGAAGTACTAAAAGAGATGTTTTTGAATAGAGGTTACCCAGCTGGAATGGTGAAGGATATTATGATAGAGGTGGTGAATAAAAGAGAATCTGTTTTTTTTAAAACATCTATTGAGAGAAAGAGGCTTTAGGCAACATGACTATTCTGGTAATGACCAAATCGATATGGCCAGTTCTGACTTAGTACTCCCTTTTCTAAATGAACATAGTGAGAACAATGTTGGAACAGTATTAAATAGGTTAACATCTGATAATGCAGAACAAAGGGATTACAAAACTGCCTTCATTACTACTTTTAATATATCAAGTAACCTGATTAAGGATATTTTGTATAAAAACTGGGTTGTCTTGTCCAGTAATAAAGATGTACATGCTAAACTGGAAGAGCGCCCTATGGTTGTACATAGGAAGGGGAAGTGTCTAAAAAATATTTTTGAGACAGCTAAACAAGGTGACCAACATCTATTAAATGGTAGCATGAAGAAATGTGGGGCCTGTAACTATTGTCCATTTATTTATGAGGGGAATAAATTCACTGTGAATAATGTACAAGTAAAGTTAAAAAACAAATGTGATTGTAATACTGAATGGTGGTATATTGTGCTTTATGTAATAAATGCAGAGGATTCTACATTGGAAAAACTGAGAGGGAAATAAAGAATAGAATATATGAACACTTGAGGAACATAAGAAATGGAAAGGAAACAAATGCATTGGCTAAACATATCTTGGAATTTAGTGATCATGCTTTCAAGTTTTTTATTATTGAAGTATTAGAATATAGGGCTGGGAGGGGTCCTTGGAATCTTCTTTTAGAAAAACAAGAAACATTATGGCAAATCAGGACCAATGCAACAGAATGGCCAGGGTTGAATGAATCCCTGTCTATGACATGTTTTAAGGCTAAAAGCTTTGGAGAGATAGTTGAATAGTTTTTTTTAGAAATGTATAATTATTTATTAATATTTATTTTATATTATGTGAATGGATATAATGGATTTGTATTACTGTTTCTTTAAAAAGAATGATAATGGCTTTGTGTCAAACAGTGACTTTCATTGATTAATTTATTGGAGGCGTGGCTGTAGTTGACTTTAAAATCACTCTCAAAAAATGTGATGTTATTCTGAGGAAGTTTCTGATCGGGCAGAGACGAAAGCGCTTACGCTATTGTCATTTCATTCATAAGGAAAGTCATTTTTATTCACAAAGACATTGGGATTGTGAATATTTCAACAAAGTGTTTTGCGTTCGTGCACAAGTACCAGCATTGGTATTGTGTGTATCTGCTTTTAAACTGTTAATTTACTTTGGATTAAATCTTGGAGTACTGAGTCTACCTTCAGCGTGCTGCCTTTTTTCATCAGTTTAACTGTGTTTTTTGTGGTTACTGTTCGTGTTTTCTGAGCATGGCTGAAGGTGACTCAGGTTTGCTGTTCACTCAATCCATAGAACAGTCACTTGGCGATTTGTATAATATTTTAGAAAAGCTGTGTCAAAGGATCGACCACTTAGAGAGGGTACAGACTTTTCAACTAGCATCACCAGTAGCAGAAACCCTTGCTGGTAACCAGGAAATTCAGGGCAGCCACGCCTCCAACTCTACAACATCGAATGATGCATCGTTCACTGTGAGGCAACGTGCTACACAAGAACAATGTCAGGCTAACCCACAGAGTGGAAGGTTAGCAGTTGAGCAACGGAATGGCACACAGTTTCAATGTGAACAACACGAAATTTGGAACCCAAAGGGGGAATTATGTTTTAAAAGACTGGTTACAAGAGTGTCCTGAGTTTGCCACTATACAACCTGCTGTAAGTAATGCTAACAATGATTTTGATTATTTCGACAAGTTACATCAGCTAGATAGTATTTTATTGAAGACCAAGAAACTACAACTGGATAATTTATATTTTAAAGAATGTTTAAGACTGAAACTTGTGCCTAAGGGATTAAGAATGTGACGGTTTCCCACAGGCTTGGTTGCTAATAGTGTGCTGCATAAAGAACTTTTGATTTTGTTTGACCGCCATGGTTTTGAGTATCTCGAACTCGTAGTGAAACATAATGAACACACTATTGAAAAACATATCTTGGAATTTAGTGATCATGATTTCAAGTTTTTTATTATTGAAGTATTAGAATATAGGGCCGGGGGGGTCCTTGGAGTCTTCTTTTAGAAAAACAAGAAACATTATGGCAAATCAGGACCAATGCGACAGAATGGCCAGGGTTGAATGAATCCCTGTCTATCTATGACATGTTTTTTAAGGCTAAAAGCTTTGGAGAGATAGTTGAATAGTTTTTTAGAAATGTATAATTAATTATTAATATTTATTTTATATTATGTGAGTGGATATAATGGATTTGTATTACTGTTTCTTTAAAAAGAATGATAATGGCTTTGTGTCAAACAGTGACTTTCATTGGTTAATTTATTGGAGGTGTGGCTGTAGTTGACTTCAAAATCTCTCTCAAAAAATGTGATGTTATTCTGAGGAAGTTTCTGATCGAGCAGAGACGAAAGCGCTTAATCTATTATTATTTAATTCATAAGGAAAGTCATTTTTATTCACAAAGACATCAGGATTGTGGATATTTCAACAAAGTGTTTTGTGTTCGTGCACAAGGACCAGCATTGGTATTGTGTGTATCTGCTTTTAAACTGTTATTTTACTTTGGATTAAATCTTGGAGTATTGAGTCTACCTTCAGCGTGCTGCTTTTTTCATGTTTATGAAACTGTTGGGCTTACTCTAATGCAGTCTGAGGTGATCAAGCTGATGGCTTACACCATAGTCTGCACTGCCCCTACCATGTACAGAAACACTTGGCCCAGGTAGCTCCACAAAGGACACTGATGGGGTAAGAACACCATGTTGAGGTGAAGGAGCATGACTGTTAGTTGATGGTCTTGTCAAGACTGATGGAACCACATTAGATGGGCCATCAGTGGAAGTGTGTGGACATTGAAGCATAGACACTGATGCTCAATGGGGAGTGATTCTGCTGAGAGGTGGCCTGCCTCTCCCTTATTGCAATTGGCTAAGCACAGTCAGGGCACACATAACTCTGTTTATACTATAGCACTGCTCTAGTACTGTACAGGCTAGAGTTTCTACTGACCTTGCCATAACTTGCATACTATTGTTTTGAACAGCCAATAACACCATCATCTCACTGCGTCTGTTTTCCTGTCCTTCATGCATCACACGCAGCTTGTGTGCAGCACAATCTGTGGCATAGGCAAGTGCATGGATGTCTGATCCATGATGTTATGGGAACATTAACTTGTCTGTAAGAATAGGCAGGCACCCTCTGACACCTGGCCATGCACATCATCTGCACCTATGGCTACTGTGATGTCTAGTATCAAGTCATTGTGGGGAACTGTTGACATCAGCTGCAGTTTTAATTTGGGTCTGTATTTCAGTGGCCTCATCCTGTTCACCATCTGCTGTCCCAACATTCTCAGAATGCCCAGACAAGTTTCCCTCCTCATTTGAGCTTACAGCTGCCACTGTCAGCATCTTGGATGACTCTATCAACATATTGATGTCCTGTATGCCAGTTTGTACATCTCTTGGGTAATGTGTACTGAAACACATCAGATCCAACAGCATGATCACTGGATGGGATAATGGAGGATACAGATAGTTGATATGCTAAAAGCAGAGACAAATGACACAGATCAGAACAGTGTGCTTACACCACATGCTGGATAGCATCAAAGACTTATGACATAACTGCAATGTTGCAGGTAATAATGAATTTACATGAGGTCTTCTCTATGTATGGTTCACAGAATCTACATAACATGAAGTATGCAGTTAGGTTACATTGCCAGCATACATGACATATGTGATGAATACAAACAAAACACACACCTGACAACTCCTCCTAAGAAGATAGTGATTATAATGAGGGATGAAATTCAACTATTTTAGTGAAAAAACTCAGCATTATTGATTACATTATTGCCACCATTAACCACTTGAACACAGTTAAAACATATAGAAGGCTTGACCTAGGCCTATCACTTGTTGATGACGAGTTGATGCAGTCTGCTCAGGAATGAGAAGAAAGGGACAGTACTAATGGAGGACAACAAGAATAACTGCAATGACATGTATGAAACATAGTTAATAACATAGCACTGAAAGACACCCTCTGTTGAGAGTTTATGGGTTGTACTGCGGATTCTGCAGTGGAAAAGCAAATAGAAAGACAACACAATCATGTATTTAGCCAAAACAATACTGAAAGGATGACGTATACAGCACAGTAACATGGGTTGCAGGTACTCATATGATGGATGTTCCGCATGTAGGCCAGATAGCCCCGCTTGAAAAATAGTGACATTGATGTTATGTATCACAGGTCTGCTGCATGTTGCTGCAAACTATGAACCTGCTGTGGTAATGTACCTGGTCTGTTTGTACTTACACCTGCATGGCTTGGGCCCCCACTGGATGTACCAGTAGAGTACAATGTTAGGGAAATAACAATAAACAGCAGTGCCATGACATGAGGCTGAAACAATAACAGGTGTGGTGACAGTGACACAGTATGAAGACACTCCCCTGCCATCCCCTGATGTTGTCCAGAAGTAGATGGACCTGAGAATATTAATACAGACAGCATTGCACATGCTGGTTGCACTGTTCTGCATGTATTGCAGTTGTATGACTACATGTCATTAAACCTATGTGCATCATTATCATCATCATCATCGTTATCATCATCATCATCATCATGTGCTGATCTGTGTGCACGGCTCAAATCTGCTGCTGTAAATCAAAAATGACAATACATGAATATGCATGTGACAGCAATATGCAGTGATTTTCTCTATACTCATCCATGCCATGGAAAGAAAGATATACACATTCAGTCTGGAACTTTGGCATCCATCTCAGTCCTGGGTTTATGTTTCTCCCCTTTTGCTGTATGCAAGAAGGCCAGAAATATTGTGATGTCATCGGTGGTGGTAAATGGTGGTCTACCACTAGTGTCATCTGTCAATTTCTTATATCATCTTAACCTGTTGGCTGCATGGAGAATCATGTCTGAGCAGCTTCATTAACAGGCATCATGGGATCTGTTGTGACCTCCAGCTACATGTATCATGTTGGTGAGGTTGGTCCAGATTTCATTTCTCCAAACTGTATTTTCAGAACCGCCAAGGATTCTCTGTCCATCTTGTCAGAGAGCATCACGTATGATGTCATTTTCTTGTGGGGATAATTTGTCTTCCCTAGGATGGCTGACCAACTGAAAGACAGTGATATGCATATGATCATATCCCTGTATGAGCACAGTTATGCAGATGATTCTGTGGACAGCATATGTCAACATAAACAGTATGCATTCCTCTACAATGCAAATGTCTATAAAAACACTGTCTGTGAAAATTACTAATGTGACATATAAAAAGTAGCAACAATGCCCACATACATAACATTTGTAAAATAAATAAAACTTATAACATCTCTTGAGGCTACATATGGGATTAGAACCCTTTACATTGTATATTTGTTGACTGGACGTCCAAATATAGCAGCATCATGCCACAGAAGTCTACACGTACTGCACATGAAAATACTACAGAAAGGAACAATTGAACAGCTTACGGAAAGCATCAGAAAAACTCAGGATCTGTAGGCAGGCTACTGACAGTATGGATCCTTTTATATATTGGGCCAATACCTATAAGACTTTTGTTTAGAAACACCAATGAAGAAATATCCATAACAGCAAGAGAACATAGTATTAAGACTGTTAGGGAACATAAATGAAGAATATACATGAAGTACAAAGAACAAAGTACATACACATAACATTGGAATCCATAGGTTTCTGTTGTTACAGCATAGAGTGTATGAAATTACCAGTAAGAAAAATGGATGATCTGTAATTCTGTCTTTATGTACTGTTCACATTTGCAATGTAAATCTGTCTACACAACATTATACGGGGATGCAATTAATTAATGAAAATAGCAACACCTGTATGCATAAAGGTCAATCAAACATCAGTCCTGTATCTAACAAACATTACTGTTAAAGCATACATTTTCAATAAAAATAAATTTAAACGGGTACCTTTGAAAATGAGTAACTTTGACAGATGTAACATTCACCAAAACAGAAATGCTACCACTTGCTAATGTACCTCTCACTCTGAATCACTGAAAGTAAGAGCACCGCATTTGCACCCATCTTTGAGCACCATTTGCACCATACATAATTAATGAGGTTCATTAGAATTTAGGTTTTGGAATCCCATTTGTGCATCTGTGTGTAAATTGGCTACATGAGACTTAACACTCAGGTGTACTGTGTAAATACCCAATAGGTATTGCTAAATGGTACCATGTGTAGCATGCGGCAATTATCTTCCAATGATCTGATTACATGACATGAACGCCACTTTCAAATATTGATTTTGCTACATTTACAGATCAGGCCATTTCTATCTGCAAACTGAGCGAGACCTCAGTGTGCATTTTAATTTTGTATTTTAGCTAAATTTTCCATTGGAGAATCAAGATGGCTACTTCAAGGAGGCTGAAATATGTCCATGTGTCCATCTGGACCAAGGAGGTGACCTCCCAGATGCTGATCATATATGCTGGAGTGGAGCATTGGCTGAGATACAGGCCAAGGATCTTTGTGATGATAGACATCTGGAACCAGATTGTGAGAAAACACCAAAGAAACACAGGGATCTACCACACTGGAGTGTTTGCCACAGCTATGATGACCTGCATCAGAGTGACTCGGAGGAGCTTTGTCAGAGGGTTGCTGAGATGTGGAGCCAGCCCATAGATCCATACAGTAAGTGTGACTATCCTAAGCATACCTGAGCATTTCTACAGAAATTAGAGCTATATCTCTGTCTCATATATATCAGCTAGAAGATTTTTATAGCCATTAAGCAGCTGTCATGATGATTAGCTCATGGAGGTAATTAACTGGATGCAGTAACTGAATTATGGTTGAATTCCCATGCTGTTAATTTATTTAATAATGTTTATAATATACATAATAAGGAACTTTGCAGATGTACATATGTTTTATAACAGATAAATACATAATTTCACGTATCCACTGTCCTTGTGCGTCACTAATGCCTACAGTGCCTAGGCTGCTGATGACTGCACATTTTTTAGTTGCCCGTTATAGTACCACATCACCTACTGTAGTGGTATATGTTTGAATAGAAAGTCATGCATAATTTCTTTAATTTAGTTCTCCTAATAAAGTAAACATTCTTAATATAGTAAGTTTATTTAAGCCAAAAGGAATGGCTGTCTGCCTACTTACACATATGTTTGCAGTTATGTGTTGACAGCTGTTATTTCTTTAGAATAAAACGTCCAAATAACTGTTTTTAGTTTCCATATTCATCTGTTATCCGCAGGAATTTGAATAAACACCAGCAGTACCTGTTTGATAAAAAGAAACACCTACTGCCTGTTAGTACAGCCTGTAAGGAACCTCCCCACTCTGTCTATGTTTTGGCGTGTTGTGGGTTCTAATCCACATAAGAGAAACATACCAAAAACTGTTCTTACCCATAACATTTATTTAGAGAAGCATATTCCTCTTATGGATATTAACTTTTATTTTGTGCATGGTTACTAATAACTTGATTATTTGCTGAATTCCTACGAATATGCCTGTAATTTGAAACGCTCTGTTAACATCAGCTCTTTAACGGCAGGATTAGTAAAGCAGCACCTGTGTGTTGCCTGTTAACTTGACCTGTAAGGAAACCAGTCAGCGTGTTTACATTTTGACATGCTGTGGGTTCTAATCTATATACAGGAAACATATTGTAAATTGTTCTCTTGTTTACTTTACCCATAACATTTCTTTAGAGAAGCATATTCCAGTTATTGATATTAATGTTTATTTTGTGAATGGTTGTGAAGAGCTTATCTCTTTGTCAAATCTTTACAAATATATTTGTATTCCATTAACGTCTGTCAACAGCATCTCCTTAAGTGCAGGGTTAGTAAAGCTTGCAACAGCTTGTTAACATGTCTGGCAAATGATTTTAGCAATATTTTATTGTTTTTAAAGGTGCTATAAAGTTCTTTTTTATCATTAATTATTACATTCAGTTCAAGAACAATATCACCCTTATCTTTTGAGGGAATGAGATGGGCAACCTTGCACCTGAAATGCAGAACAGGTAGGATGTATGTATTTGCTTTGTGATGTGCACTTTGCCAAGGAATATTTTAGTCCTCTCACGTACCTTACGGTGTCCCTGATGTACAGCACCTTTTATGGTTCTGTTAACAGAAGCTTATGATACATGACTCTGTCTCACTGAGGAATGTCTGTTTTCCATTACTATTAATATTTCTGACCACAGTGCTGACATGAATTAATTTTTGCTAACTCTTTACCTATATAATCAGCACATGTTCATTCTTTGAAATCCTAAGCCACGATCCATATTACTAGACCATGCCCCATGCAGGTGATGTCATCAAACCGAATCTTTTCACTGCATTCATAACATGTACTTTTGGTCAAGATGGATTAACTGGGTAGGTAGTATCAAGGTTAGAGTTTAAATGTACATTGCAGTTGCAGGTTTGAATCTCTTTTTCTCTGGTCTGCTCTTAACTAAGTTCAAAACTGTATGCAACACTGAAAAATGTGTATGGTGATTTCTAATGTTCTTTAGAAGTAAATTGTCTAGAAAGTGTGCTGAGAAATGTATATCACTGTTATTTGAGAAATACATGATTCATAGCTGATCTTCTCCTTTTTCAGGCAATGAATACAGGATCGGGAATTGCACTCTGTGCATTTGCTCGGTGCACAGGCTTTAGGAGCAGCAGAGAGAGAGAGAGAGAAGTATGTTGATTACTTTTACTGTTTTCTGAAATGAAATGCATATGATCCTTGTTACAGGCCTGTATTTTTCACATTAACACAGTATATTGCCTTGAATGCTTTGAATGCGTGAATATCCATTATGTATCAGCATCAGTAAGGTAAGTGAAATAATCATACTATAGCTGTACAAAAAACTGATTTAAATTAAAAAAAGTTGAAATGTTGTGTAGCATTAAACAATTTTTCAGCACACAGTTTTAAAAAGTACTCCGCAACCAAAAATAACAGTTGAATTAGTATATCTCTCACACATACTGTGAGGTGGATGTTTTACATTAAGTTTTAGTGTGTTGTCTGCTTATAATGTGCGGTTTGGTATACTTGTATGTTTGACTGTTTACTGGTGACTGATCTGTTGTGTGTAGCTTGCCTATTCACAGACTGTGTGGGTGGGGTGAGTGGGTTTCTGCTGTGCCAGTGTTAGCACTATTGTTTGCAGACTGTGGCATGCCCTTCAATTCAACATTGGTATTGCATCTGCCTACAACACTTTGGGTGTTTTGTTACAATGTACTTTTATCTTAAGTTTGCTGACACTTGTGCAGGTAGACATGTTTTTACAACGGTTCGTAATCAGCAAGCATCATTAGGATGTTTGCATTTTCATGATTGGTACTAGCTGTACGTAGGTAATGCATACAGTTGTACACATACAATACTGTTAATGCAACATATATTACATTCTGCTATGTCACAGATTGTGATGACTGAACATATAAAATATTTGTTACTGTTGTGCATTCAGCCAATTATCATGCTGCCTGGCTCAGATGTTTCTCACATGGCTTGGCTAGTTTATACAATATTGCCATCTCACTTTTTCCTCATTTTAACAGTGACATTTGGTGGCTGTTCATATGGATCATTACATGCAGACAGTACTGACTGCGGTGGTGGTGCTGCGGTAGCGTTGTCGCCTCACAGTAAGAAGTTGTCCTGTTCGATTCTCAGCTAGAGCATCTTCTGTGTGGAGACACGCATTGAAGGTTGTGCGTCAGGGCTGGCAACTCGGCACGTAAAAATCTACTGCCAATCATTAGCAGACCGGAGTTCCGCTGTGGTGACCCCTAACCTGGAAAAGCCGAAAGACACAACAACAACTATTTATAGATTTCTACATTCATAGATTTTACTACTCTAATAATCCAGGTGACCCTTTTAAATCCCAGACAAGTTTTGATGAAAGAATAATGATGTCCTGTTTACAAATAAGACATTGAGGTGCAGCCATTTATAAGGTACCTCTATCCATAATGAACATGTGTGACAATCCAGGTTTAAATTTACAAATCATTGTACATTGGCCTAGGTTGTGCTTAAATAGTCTAATATACAAAATCAGCTTCTTGGATTTGAAGCCTCTTCATAGGAGGTGGAGTCTGTGCGACACATAAGAGTCTTTCCAGCATGTTCTAAGTCACAGACAAAATTCTGAACCTTAGATCTTGTATTTATGTTATTGTTTGAGTTATGAATATACAGGAGCTTCATAACTGGGGTGTTTGTGGATGCATTGTAATCCAATCATAACATCACCCACCCAAAAATATATATCAGACTGAGTTGAGGGGAATGTCTTTAAGGCTCTCAGTGTAGGTAGATTTGTTACGCTTTGTATTCTTTGTATATTGAAACTCTGAGGTGGTTGTAGTTTCTGTATATGTCTGGTCAGGTGCATACTGAAGGGGGCATTGTACCCTATAATTGTTGTGATAAGGGCAGACTACAGAGTGATAATGACCTCTTTGGACAAAGCTGCAATGCCCACACTTATAACTTGTGCAGCACAAAAAAGTTTCCTCACCACTGTGGCCATGTGGTGGTCAAAGGTAAGACTACTGTCTACATGAACAAACCAAGAAGAAGCTTTGCAGTGTGGAGGGTGTGATGTTCACTTCCTGAATTATGTTACGCACCTAGTTCATTAATAAAAGTTGAACTGTATAATATGCGTTGCAAAATAATAAAATAGAAAATAGCAGATAGTCCACAGATGAGTTAAAAATGAAAAGTAGTTCACAGTTGAGCTAAAATGGAATATCCTTTATTAAAACACACAAGTGATCCTAGTTGAGTGTAATAAAAAGCATCAAAAACATTCCTTATTTATATAAAATCAGGTTATTTGGAGCAAGGGAATGGTTACAGAGGGTGGTTCTGTTACGAGCAATAAAAGCATTAAAATCATTCCTTTAACCAAGTCTCCCTTCCCCCTTAACACCATAGTGTAATCAGAAACCGTGCTACCCAAAACTGAAACTAAAATTAAAAAGCTAGAGACAAATTACAATATAGCACCAGCTTATTAACACTTTATATAGGCTAGCCAAATAATCCAAACTATATTAATTAGAAACAAACTGACTTACACAGCAACCACTCTCCTAGTTCCACAACTATCTATTTGACTGACAACAAGCTGTGAAGTGGCAACATGAGCTCTCCTTACTGCTTCCCATTACAGTCGGCACCCCACAAGGGTCGATTCTAGGTCCACTCCTCTTTTCTATCTTTATAAACAAGCTCCACATCCAGTATGCAGATGACTCCACCGTCATCTGCGCTGCACCCTCCTTGTCTAAACTTCAACAGATTACCCAAGAATGCTTTACAACCATTGAATCCTATCTTCTCAACTTTCAACTTATTCTAAACCCCAATAAAACCAAATTTATGTTCTTCTACAGTAACTATAACAAATCCAGTAATGACAGTCATCCCCTTAAGAACACTTCCTTCAACAACACATTGATCAAACCAGTCTCACATACCAAGCATGTCGCACTTACTGTAAAAAAAAAAAAAAAAAAAAAAAAACACATAGAATTAGGTTCCCTCTATAGAGTAAAGTCCAATCTCACCAACACCTCTAGGGAAACAATTGCTAGGACCCACCTAATGTCTACATTACTGCAGTGGTGGCTGGTGACTTCAAATCAAAGGGGGGGCTGCAGGAGACAGCTGAATGAGCGTGGCCAACTAGAAAGGGATGAAGCTGTGTTATAGAAATACTCATTAATTCGCTAATTATTTTACATTCATCATAAAATACAGACAAAAAAGTATTACAGTTTTGCAAAGGTATAATTACAACAGCAGTAAACAGCAGGGCAATTTGTTTAATTCACAGCGAGCCCCAGTTCCCAATGTCTACCCCACCTACAGCATCTGATTTGATCTAGCGAGGTTAAAAACAAAAACAACAAAAAAAGACAATACTGTCATTAAGGTTAGTATTCTTTTTTTTTCACATAAACACTAAGTTCAGAGCTTATGCACTGCGGTGGTGGTGCTGCGGTAGCGTTGTCGCCTCACAGTAAGACGTTGTCCTGTTTGATTCTCAGCTAAAGCGTCTTCTGTGCGGAGACATGCGTGAATGGGCGTACCTTTGTTGAAGGTTGTGCGTCAGAGCTGGCAACTTGGCACATAAAAATCTACTGCCAATCATTAGCGGACCGGAGTTCCGCTGTGGCGACCCCTAACCGGTAAAAGTCGAAAAACACAAAAGTTCAGAGCTTATGGTTGATCTTACTTCACTCAAATGCACATTAGTCTTGCAAAGCAAGCTAGAAATGCAGTCATTTGCACATATGCATTGCCCCATCCCAACTGCCTACACAGAGAATCTGCTTTGAGCCTACAAGGTTTAAAATAATGAAAATAAAAGACCACTGAAACCCACATTCAAAGAAAATGCATTTGACCAGTGGCAGGTTAAGTTTACCTTTGGGCTGTTTTCAAATCATAGGCCCCTTGCACACATTTAGGACCATGCAAAAAAGTTCTTTGATTCACCTTCCTGATTTATTCAATTATAAAATATATTAATTAAATTATATCCCTTGTATAATACAGCAGCACTTGTTATACCGTATTTTAAATTTATAGTTTAACATTTTTCCAGTAAGCAATGAAACAAAATATATGGACCACTAATAACAAAGCTGCCCAATTCAGAACATTTTAACCATAAAAGGCCACTCAAACATCTGTCATTACAATCCACCAATATCAGTCAGTATGCACAATTCTGCAGAAGTAAAAGTCATCTGAATAATTCCACATTAAAGAAATCTGAATCTAATGAAGAAGTTGCTGCTAGAAAACAACTTTATATTTCAGTGTTTTCATCTACAAATTCAGTGCCTGCTTCCCTTGAAGAATAAATTGCATATGTTACATTAAAAAATGTAAGCTGGTATGTTGAAATAGGGAATGGATTGCAAACTGAAAAACAGGTTCATGGTTAATAGGCATCTCTATCCAAAGGAAGACATACTCAGGACTGCAGCACCTTAAAATACAAATGTATATGCTCTGGGAGTAGAACCTACAGCCTTCTGCATCAAGATGCTAGTATGCTACATGTTGTGCTATTAACACTGCTTTAAACCTCTATACCACAACCCATTTGCTAAACAAAACAGTTGCACATTTTAAGCAGATTTGGCATGAGCAGCAGTAAACTTCTCTTCCAACAGAAGAAAATGCAGCTAAAATATCAAATATACAAAAAAAAGGTGTAAATGTTGTATCCTCCAAATGTTGTACACCAGCTATACATAAAAATCTAAAATACTTCACAAGTATAAAAACAAGGCATCATAATATGAATAAACTTACAGCTAAATTAGACATTTTTACAATAAGCTGACAAGTTCTTAATGCATAACTGATTAAGTGGGATAAACACAGGACCAAACTAAGCTTTAAATATCTTTTAAACTGTTGTACACCGATGGAAAATCACAAAAAAAAAACACTTGTTATATCTGCAGATCTCTATCAATTTTGCTATCAAAAAATATGCTGGATGACAGAAAATGACAAAACCCAAACTTAAAACTTAAAACTCCTTTGAAGTTGCAGGACCAACTCGCACTCCTTCTCTTCATTTACTTTGCTCTGTTGCTAACAAATAAAATGATGATATTCATGTTTTCAAGGTGAACCAAAACATAAATGATGTAGAGTGCTATAAAACAATAATTTGTTAAATGTTCTGATCAAGAGCCTAAAACAGTTTTGACACTGACACCAGTTTCAGTGGTAAAATGCTAAGTTTTAGTACCACAACTAAGTGTATGTGGGCAAGCAGTCTAAACGTAATTACCCATCTCGGCATAAACATTATTAAACCCCCCCCCAAAAAAATTAGTATGTTTCAAACCAATCTCAAATGACGACCTGGAAATTAAAGCCAAAACCAATACGAATGCCTACTCCTACTAACTTCCCATAAAAAAGGCGAACATGCAACCTGTTGAACTGATGACACAAAGCAATTCCAACAGAGTGCAAAAAGCGACAGACTGGGTACTGTTAAATGCAAGAACATGAAGAACACAAAATGTTTACCTGAAGAATGTTTAAAATAAATTCAACACAAGGCAGACATAAAATCATACAACTACAATACGAAACAAGTGAATACAACAAAACAACTGCATAAAATACTGGCCCTCCATGGCCTTTTAAAGCCATAATAAAATATGGTCAGAGAGCAACAAGTCTAACTTCACCACTCCCATGAATAATTCCCTTTGGGTAATAGGAAAAGGTCATATAGCCGTATGGATGAGGTACTGGTTGGCCAGTATCACACAACTCAAAACATTTCATGTTAAATTCTACCATTTGTAATTACAAAGTTACCTCTTTGCAGTAGTTTTAATGCAGTCCCCTCAACATATGACTGTGCTCAGTGTCCATGGAATACAAAATAACAGGTTAACAGGTTAACACATTCCAGGCTGCTATACTTCAACAGTTTTGTCCAGAAATGAACACTGCCCATCTCAAAGAGGCTAGTCCCAGATGTTCAGCAGCTCAAGATCTCACCTCCAAGGAAGTTTATTTTAATAAATCCTAGAATCTACACTGCAAAGAGTCACTTTCTGGAATACTCTGCACCTAGTCAGATGTACAACTCCAAAACAAACTTCTGTGCGGCCATTTAAGCCACCATTTTCCTTTGTCTTTTGTCTGCCCTACTATGAAACAGTGCTTCTCTGGAACTTCTGGCTGGCCTACTCCCAAACTGAGCTTTCTTAAATACACACTAAACCTTGTTAGTTCAGCTGGAAAACATATCAGCTTTTTAAGCACAATCTTCTAGTTTCATCATCATCAATAAGAACACATTTTAAAATAAGCTACTGCTTCCTTGTAGTTAAATTAGCATTTAATTGCAGGGAAATCAAAAGGCAGACAAGCTCCTTGTAGGTTATTTTGGGTCCAGCCTCTCCAAAGCAAATTAAATGTTATCCATGGCAAAATATTCTATGTAAACTGTGCATCAGATAACCTGTAGGTGGTGTTTGTGTGCTGCCAAAGGCAAGTTCAAAGACCCATATTAAAGGAGTAGTGCATTTTTACCTCAATATTTTACTAATCCCAAAAGCTGAAATGGAAACAACTAAGACGTGCTGAACTACCAAATATGGACTGAAAAGCATAAAACCGTAAAGTTAGAGAAAGAAGAAAGCCTACACATACTTACTAATGGATATAACTCACACAAATTAATGTTTTTCTCACTATTAAAAAAATGACAAGTACTTCTGATAGCAACCGCTAAGGAGAGTAAAGCTTTCTCAGGAGTTGGATTACCTCAGCCCATCTGGCGATGTAAGTGCAGCCCCTTACACTTGCGTGTGGGTGCCTTTGGCTGTCTGATCAAATGAACTCCAATTTGCTGCTGACTGTTTCTCGCTCTCTTTTTCCCAGCATGCAAAGTGTGGGAAGAGAGTGTGAACCAGTCAGTAGCCATCCATCCATCCATGTCATGTATGTGACTGTGGATGTGGCAGTCCAATCCCCTTCCACTTTACCAAGGTTACAAACCGCATAGACCTCTGGGCATCTGTACACTGATGCCTTCTCTTCTTAATCTGGACTGGTTTTACAGAAGTCCGGATTTACAGAAACTAGTTTTTTTTTTAAACCTGGAACTTGCCGAGCACGCATGCTCGCACAGTTCGAGTTCTGGGACTTTAATAGCGAGTCAGTCAGACTCCCAGCTCAGCAGTATTATTTAAATAGTACTAAATATGTTGTTTTTTAAAATGTTAATCTTTTTCTTTCTTTTCACAGCTGGGGGGGTGGGGCTGCAGTCCGATGGCTTGAGCCACCCCTCCATTACTATATGCATCCCCTTTATTTAACAACCTCAGAAAATTTGACCTAAACAAACTAGAGGCATGTTATCACAAAATTGCCAAATTCGCTGCAAACTTTCCTCACAGAACCCATCACTATTGCTCTCCACCAACTTAAAGGGCTAGAACTACCCAGCCTTTTATCATACAACCAACTTACAACAACTCGCTCTGTCGTATACCAACCTGAAAATTGTCCAGCCTTACTAAACCTGGTAAAAACCTATTCCAATAACAGAACCCTAAGATCATCAGATAAATTCTAGCTAAACGTTTCTAAATCCAATAATAACTCTGGGGACTCTCTTTATTCATGCTATATCTCAAAGTCTTGGAATTCCATTCTTAAACACATTATCAGCATCAGCTGCCCTGCCACATTCAAAAAACTGCTCAGAATACATTTAAACAATAACTGGCTGTGTTCCGGCTCATCCCCAGGCTGAGCCGCTGCTTCATTACTATTATCTGATTCCGCCATCTACTGACACCTTACTTTCTTTCAGTACTTCTTTTTTTATTTCTACCTCCACCTGGCCAACCTCTTTCCCTCTACTATAGCTCTTCATGTTCTTCTGATCTTATACCTCTCAGATTTCCACAGTGCTCTCCAAATCTCTGTCTGATAACACATGAAACATTATCAAGCTCTGAATCTAAAATCTTGTATCATGTTTTAGGGGAACTCCTTAGGGGCACTAATCACATTTCAACTTATTCATTGTATATTTGTATATTTCAAATTTGTATTACAATCCTGACTTCTTGGAACAAAATTATTGTATACACTACTAAGGCTGCTTTAGCACTGTGTTAACTAGCTGATTTCTCCTGCATCTTTTGTAATGTCATATTAATCTAGAACTATACCGAATTATGTAACTTTATTCCAATATGTATGTAACTGTATATTTTTCACTTTTTCTCCTTATGTATTATTTTTATGTATTTGGAGTTTTTCTCCCAGGGCCTATGCTGGAAAAGGCCTATTAGCCCAGTTGGATTTCCCCATTAAACCAATATAAAATAAATAAATAAAATAAATAAATAGCTAACTAATAAAAATGCCCAGTTGGATTTCCCTAGTAAACAAATATAAAATAAATAAATAAAATAAATCAATAGCTAACTAATAAAAATATCTACCACTAGGCATCTATCAGAATAGATATTAATAAATATAAGCTAAACCACTTTTAACAAAGATCACTTTCTTGTCAAATAAATGCTTCATTAGGTTTGTCTGTCAATAACAAATTATAAAATGATTAAATGATAAAATGAATGATTGTGTATAAATTTACAAGTGAAAACCTAAGTACGATAAAAACTAATAATATAATTGCTAAGGTGGAAATACAGCGATAAATGTTAAAAATAAATATTGCACTAATGCCATGTGGATCTGTTAAAGTTTGACATCTAACTAGGGAAACACTTAATTTGAATGTGTAAGAGTGCACTCAAGAGAAGTGTCCCATTTGAACACATTTACCCTTAAATGTGGAGCCACCAGAAATACACCATATGGAGTTAAACCAGCTGAACCATGTGTTTTTAACACTCCACAACTATTTGCAGAGCAAAGTTATGTTTAATAAATTAGTTAATTAAAAAAACAAAAAAAAAACTTGTCATGAAGTTAATCTTGCATGAATGCACCTAGCATTAACATGCCCACATGAATGGTTCTAAAGTGAAATGATGCAATTAATTGCCCTATTTGGAAGTGCAGTAATGTAACTAGCTGCCCTTTTTGGAAACCAAACCTGTAAAGGCAGAAGGGATGATGGAAAAATAATGTGGCTTGTGTATATAATATGTTGCATAAGTTTCAAGTGTTATAAAAAGAGTTATGTACTTACCATAACTTGGAATCTGTGCTATCCAGTGTCATTATTCATCACGGATGGGTCTTGGATCCGACCTCAAATCCGAACCGGCAACTGATGGACAGATCCAGAGCTCAAGCTCCTTCCCTTCCCATAATCCCCTACTAACCTGTAACACTCAGACTGAGTTTGCTGAATAAAGAAAAGGCAGCACCGCCTGCCCAGGAGACTAAACTATCCCCAAGGAAAAACATCACTCCAGCTCTATCATATCCCCAGAAGGAAGGGAGAAGGAGGGTGGGAATGTGATGAATAATGACACTGGAAAGCGCATATTCCAAGTTATGGTAAGTACATAACTCTTTATCTGATGCTATCCTTGTCATTATTCATCACGGATGCATCAGAGTCCCCAGCTACTATGAACCCTGGGTGGCCTCAGGGAAGGATATGCTGGAGCACAGAGGAACCAAAGGAAGCCCTGTTCCTAGACACTAAGTCCAACCTAGAGTGCAAAACAAAAGTCTGGGGATTAGACCAAATAACAGGCAGCACAAATCTCATCCAAAGAAAGTTTAGCCAAGAAGGCCGAAGATGTAGCTACAGACTTAATAGAGTAACTGGTCTAGATAGCCCCAGATGCCTGCTATCATAAATGTAGGAAATACAGCTAGCAATCCATCTGGAAATAGTTACCTTAGAAACTGCCAGACCTTTTCTGTTCTGAGAAAAGGCCACAAAAAGCTGGTCCGACTTTCAAAATTCCTCAATCCTCAAGATAAAAATGTAGTCGCCTATGGATGTCTAAGCAATGTAAAGTATATTCACCTTTATTTGAATATTAAGGAAGAAAACTGGTAGCTGGACAGATTGGTTGAGGTTAGCTTCTGAAGCCCCTTCAGAATGAATGAAGGATTTGTCCTGAGGAATGCCCTATCCTTGTGGAAGACCATAAAAGGGGGCTTAATGCTAAGAGCCTGCAATTCTGAAACTCTCTTGGCAGAAGTAATGGCCACTAAGAATGCCATCTTCCAAGACAGAAACTTAAGCTCACAAGATGCAGCAAGTTCAAAGGGCTTTGTGTCAAGGACTGCAACACCAGGGTTAAATCCCATGGTGGAGAAGGATCTTTGATAGGCAGTCTAAGAAGAAAGACTCCTTTGAGAAAGGCTTTGCATAGTTTAGAAGAAAAAGTAGGACCCTCATTCAAATGGAAATTAGAAATGGCTGCCAACTGGTGCTTAATAGTGGAGAAACTAGCACCCTCCTGAAAGAGAGAAGCCAATAACAGCAAAATTTCAGGAATCAGAGCCAAAAAAGGATCCAAATTATTTTGTCTGGCCCAAATTGAAAATCTCTTCCATTTACTGGAATACACCTTCTTTGTAGATGGCTTCTGAAATGCCAAGATAATGCTTCTCACCAGAGAGGGGAGCATGGACTGCAAAAGGATCACTGGAAGTGGAGAAACCAAGTGGCTAGAGGAAGAGTCTGGTGGTTGGGAAGAGAAAGACCCCAGGGATGGGAGATAAGATCCAGAATGGGATCCAATATCCAGGGAGGATATTTCAGATAAGACTGAAGAGGGGAAAACCACACCTGATGAGGCCAAAAGGGGACAATGAGGATGAGATGGGTCTTCAGATGGTGAGCTTTCTGTAAGACCTTGGGAATTAGAGGAGTAGGAAGGCAAGCACAGAGGAATCCCAATGGCAAATCATGAACCAGAATGTCCCTGGGTGACTCCCCCATCAGGGGATCAGGGCAAAGTAGTTGCTGCATTTGTGGTTGACTGAGGAGGTAAAGGAACACAGCATGGTTGACCCCAAAGGTCGAATATCTGATGTGCCACTGATAGATTCAGGGACCATTCATGGGGACTCAAGACAGACCTGCTGAGTTTGTCAGCCAGCACATTGGAACTGCCAGAAATGTGAGTTGCAAGAAGAAAGCCCCTGGAAGACATCACACATTCCCACACTCTCATGGCTGTCTGCAAAGGGATTAAGACCATGTTTTCCCTTGTTTCTTGATGTACCAGACCATCACCATGTTGTCTGTCTGAATTGCTATGGTCCTTGGAGGGAGGCACTCCTGAAAGGCTTGCAACATTTGGAGGACTGCTGTCATCTCCAGGACATTTATGTGCAATTTTGTCTCTGTGGGGGACCAAGTGGATTGAACCATCCTGCCCTGGAAATACCCCCATCCCAACAGGGAGGCATTTGTGGTCAATGTGGTGTGGGAGGGGAAGACAAAATGACCTACCTTGAAGCAGATCCCATGACTGAAGCCACCGAGTGGGATGATTTCTGTACACCTGAGTAACCCTGACAGTCATGGACATGGAATGATCCTGAGTGAACCATTGGAATGCCAGGGTCCATTGAAGTACCCGCATGTGATACCTGACAAGTGGCACTAATTGGATGGCAACTGTCTTTGAGCCTAATGCTTGAAGAATCAGATGAACTGATGGGAGCTCTAGATCTAACAAGTGAGATACCTGATCTCGAATGAGCTGGACACGGCATAAGGGTAGTACTGCAGTCTCTGACACTGTGTCCAATTGGACTCCGATGAACTCTAAGTTTTGGCATAGAGATATATTGGACTTGGGCACATTGACTGTAATGCCTAGATGCTGAAAAAGGTTGAGATTATAGCTGGTGGCTATTAGAAGTCGATGCCTTGTGGGTGATGTAAAGAGCTAATCGTCCAGGTATGGGAAGACCTGGAATCCTTGCAGCTGGAGATGAGCTGCCACAACTGCCATACATTTGGTGAATACCCAGGGGGCTGTGGTGAGAGCAAAGGGCAGGGCTTTGAACTGGTAATGATTGGCCCCTAACCAAAAGTGCAGATGTCTCCTGGAGTGCCTGTCGATTTTGACTGACAGGTCCAGTTCACTGAAATCCAATATTGGACATTGGCCCCCCTTCTTTTTTGGCACCAAAAAGAAGCAAGAGTAAGTTCTGAATCCTCGTTGTCCTGTTGGGACCTCTTGGATGGCTGATTTTGAAGAAGGTCTTGTACCTCGAGATAGGCCAACTCCCTTTGGCAGCGTGGAACATCCAGGAAAGATTTTAGAACTGGAGGGGGCTGAGAAAAGGGAATGAAGTAACCCCTGGAAATAATTTTTAATACCCACTGATCAAAGGTGAGACTTGTCCACGCTAGTGGGTGTAGGGAGAATCATGCCCCGACTGCCTCCAGGGCAGGACACTCAGGCAGCACTTCAGGAGCACTGAAAGGGCATCTCTGAGAAAGGTTCTCGAGAGTCCTGATTCTGTGGACCCCCTCAGCCCCTGGGGTGGTGTCTGCCATTGAATACCCTGCCCCAGCCTAGGGAAGAGGATTCTTGAGGAGCATCCTGGAAGGCAGACTGAGTCCTGTGGAACCAAAGTTTTTTTCTCCCCTTCTGAAACTTGGAAAAGGAATGTTGGGGAGTAGAAAACTTGATTCCTACTTTGAACAGAGCCTTACCTTCCTGGTCTCTGAAGGTCAAAATTTCCTTGACAGATGGACCAAATAAGGTAGAACTGTCAAAGGACATTAGTAAAGGATGCCTTAAAGAGTTCTGCAAACCCACAAAGGTGAAGCCAGGCATGCCACAGAATGGCAATGCCAGTGCCTGCCACTCAACAGGTGGCCTCTGCCTCATTAGAGATCAGCTTCATCCAAGCATTAGATAATAAAGTCAGAGTAGCCAGCTTAGGAGATCCAAGTTTAAGACTTTCCGGGGGCAACAACTCTGTAATGGAAGTGCTGAGTTCTAATACCAAATCCAAAGTGTGCCATATAGTTGGTTGCTCTCAGTTCAAATGTAGCTGAGGCAAATACATGCTTTCCAAAATAGTCTCTCACCCAAGACCCCCTCTTCAGGGGACGCACCAAGAAGTTCTGTTCCACCAGTTCCTTCTTAGTGGCAGCAGCCACCAAGATGGCATCAACAGGGATGCCCTTACTCCAGAAGGCCTTATCCTTGGGAGGACTGAGGAATCTGTCGGCTTTCTTGGGAACTGCTTTCACTGTGTCCAGCTCCTTCCAAGCACTGCCAGCGATACATTCTACAAGCTCATCGGCAGGGGAGGGACTCCAAGGTAGAGGAGAGGCCTGTCCTGAATGCCTTCAAGAACACAGATTCCTGGGTAGATGGGGTTTGGGAAGATCAACCATCTCTTTCCTTAAAAATTCGAGGATGTCCCCAAAGGACACCGCCTCAAATGGTAGTCTGGGGGACCCATCTCCCTCCTCAAAATCCATGTCTTCAGTGAGGGACTCTCTGGGGGAGTCCAAATGTCTCCTCTTACACATTCTCTTCAGAGGGGGTTCCTCTGTGGTGGGCTCGGGGGAAGATTCAGAAGAGACAGAGACTCCAAGTGGGGTAGTGCCCACCTGAAGGCACTCATGGGAAGGGGGACCCTGGAGGGATGATGGGGCCTCAGCACCCAAACCCGAGAGAGGCTGAGAAGGACCCAGAGAAGTAGGAGAGGTAACTCCCAGGCTGGAGAAGGTTCTCTCTATGGCTGGAAGGCCAGTGGAATGGATGAGGTTCCTATCTCCTCTCCAGCAGCCTCACCTCAAGAGGGATGAGGGACCCCAACACAGTACCGAAGCCCCTGATGATATCAGCCCCGAGCTGTCCAGTGCTGAAGCCTCCAAGGGAAGGGAACCAGTCTGAAAATTCCAGGTCTGACCTGATCCCCAGGGAGCTAGCACCAATCTCACAGGACTGAGGTGCAGCATGCTCCGAGAGCAGCAGAACAGAACCTGCCAGGGACCCTGATAATGTCAAGAAAGGAGGGAAAACAGACAATGTCAGCCTCTCACAAGGAATGTTCTTATCCTAAATAAACCAAACAATCCAGAACTAATTCCAAATAAAGCTTCAGGTTACAAAAAAACGAATCCCAGTCAAGAATCCAAGATAATTTTAGTTTATTCCACTGAGGTTATAAAAGTAATAAAAAACAGCAAACGGACCAGTGAATCAAACGCTTTTATCTCTGTACATTCAGAAACTTTATCAAGATTTACAAATGTTACCCAAGCACTTCTTTAAATAGAACAGGAAATACAACCCACTACCACAACAACCAAAGTCCCATACAAATTAATTATTCAAAGGTAAAACGATCAGAAATTATTGTAAAAATACAATAATAATATATTAAAAAATATGATGATAATATATTAATAACCGATCATAAAAAAAAAAACAGTCACATAAAAAACATAAAAGACATAAATGCTGGGCAGACAGCTACAAAAAAATCATTTTTATATACACATCAACGAATCTGTTCTTATAACTCAATATGTGTATCCCTTCCTATAAGGGTATTCTTTAAGCATTTATAATAAATGCTTTCCCCCATTTTTTTTGTAAAACCAAAAGATGAAAATATACTTAAAGTATACACAATAAATGAGTGACCCTATGGAGATACATATATGTAAGTACACCCATCAAAAAATCAAGACCCAATTTTACTACCTATTTCATCAAAATAATTGTTAAAAAAATGAAATGGTTTATGATATGAGTTCTAACTTATGTCATTACCTTTCTAATGCCTTCAACTTTAAAAAAAAAAGTTATAGAAAAAACATCATTGATACCCGGCCATTGGGTGGAATTCATTCTCAACTGCCATAGGGCTTCCTGTCTTTCTAATTGTAAGGGCCATGGTTCCCCCTCAAGTCCACATCAAAGGCTTCAATGATCGTGAACTTAAATGAATGACCTACAAACTCATTACAATGCTTGGTAAGAGCATTAATGTCTTTCTTCAGTCTAATGTCCCTTAGATGCTTATATATACGACACTTAAACTTTCTCTTGGTCTTCCCTATATAAAATGTGGGACAGACTATACAGAAAGCACAACAGACCACTTTATCTATCTGGCAAGAGCATCTTCTATTCAATTTTGCTATCACTCCATTAATATTAAAGGACGATCCCTCCATTATATAAGCACAATAGTTGCAGGCACCACATTTCTTCATATATCCTGAATTAGGTCATTTTAGATGGGGCTCCCATATATTTTAAGACACTGACCCCTTCTATATACAATGGTAGGTTTTCCACCAACAATATGTCTTATATCATTACATGTGGATACAATCACCCAATTTTTATATAAAATATTCGCAATCTGCTTACTAGCGTTATTATATGGTGTAATAAAAGCAGACTGAAAGTTCACTTTCTTCAATCCACTCTGCATCACAGAGACTTCATTACAGTCATTCACATTAGAAATATGGGAATCATTCACCCTAATAGACTCCGGGCCATTATTCTAGTCATCTAGTACTACATCTGCTGTCTGCCCAGCATTTAATTGCTGGAACCTGTGTTCTGAGAGACTGCCTTCCAGACTATCTGTAAATATACAGAGCTGAGTATATATTTTTTGGTTATAGAGTTTGTTAATTGTTGCTTAGATCTCTTTTGAAACTGTTGTCTCACTGTTCTGAGAGACTGATCTGCAAATATACAGAGCTGAGTATATTTTTTTGGTTTTAGAGTTTGTACTGTTAGTTGTTGCTTAGATCTCTGTTGAAACTGTTTTGTCCCACGCACCCTCCCTATTTTTGGTTTGTATTTTAAATTTGGTGGCTTTTGCAGTTGCTCACCCCACTGTAGATTTGATCTGGGACACTCCCCCAGTCCCATCTCTATCACATTCTACCTAATAAACTCTTTCTGCACTTGCTTTTAGTCCTTTTTAATTTAATTGCATTTTTTAAACTGTGTTTGGTCTAATATTGCTACATACTCAAGTAAGTGTGCTAGCTTGCACTGCATGTAAATTGTTTTTACTACTGTTTTTGCTACTTTTCTGTAAAAAAAAAAAAACTGTAAGCTTGTTTCCTACCTTTCCTGTAACTAGTGTTCCAGATACAGATTTGCTGTATCCAGGACTGTATGTAAGCTTCTGAGCCCCCCAAGCCTTCCTGTATTGGAGGGAAGCCTTCTAGCTTATCAATGGGAGTGGTAAGCACTAGGTAACCTGTCTACCACATAAGGAGTGGTTCTGGCCCAGAAATTGTTGTTATTGGCCTTTTGGGGAATCTCTTCCATCTCTCTCAACTTTCTGATTTGAAAGCCTGCATTTGCACTTGTTTCTGTCCTGTAACTCTAGTGCAGATACAGATTCTTAGTTTTAGCACTTAAATTTGCTTATTCATACTCAGCACTTGTTCAGAAATTGTAAGCACTAAATAAGCTACTAATTACTATAGCACTCAATCTTCCTCATTACCCAGAGGAAAACAGTTTTTGTACTTACTTTTCTCACTTGCTTAGAGAAAAACAGCTCTTGTACTCACTTTCCTCACTTATCCAGAGGAAAGTAGTTTTTTTATTCAGGCATGTCCAAGGGTCTGCTAGGATTTCTAGTCTATAGAAGGATAATTAAAGTCCCCCATAAGTAAGGTGTTAGGTTAGATGGTGACTGTCTCCAGTAGATTTAAGTAAGCACTATGAGTTTCATGGCATATAAAGGGTTGCCTATAGCTTGCTAGGATATGGTTTGGGATTTTATCTATGGTGACCTACACATGGAGAAACTCCAGTGCATCATCCTGTTTAATCAACCTAGAGGTATGCTTGTTATTGATGTATATTGAACTGTCTCCACATTTAGTTCCTGTCTGTGCAGCTACTACTATAACAATGTAGAAGGCATTGAAGCCTTACACTGCTGGGATACTCTCTGCAGTTGTAAACCATGTCTCAGTAACTGCACAGGTGTCTATATTCTCTAGGGAAGAAGGGCTTGGAGGGAGTTTAGCTTTTTGTTTAGGCTCATGGCATTGAGCAGTAACACCTTGAGGTTCAGTTCAGTTGAGTTTGCTATGTTAGTAGGTTTGTCAATTTGGCATTGCCTAAAAAAGACCATATGGGTAAGAATTAAGTTTTAGTTAGTATTCAAAAGCCTAGAGGGGATAGGTAAAGACCATCCCTGACAAAACAACATGGTTTGTTAACCATGTGCTTCCATGCTGACAAATATTAGATCTCCTTAAAATGACACCAGAAATTAAGCCAATTGTTAAAATCAATCATCTTTTTTGGTATTGTGACATCATTCTTGGTGAAGGTAATAATTTGGCAGATCCTGGCACCAGTTAGGCAACTAACTGCTATCTTCTTCTTCTTCACCCTGGTTAGAGGGCATCAGTATCTTCTTCACCCTGGTTAGAGGGTATCAGTATCTTGTTCACCCTGGTTAGAGGGTATCAGTATCTTCTTCACCCTGGTTAGAGGGTATCAGTATCTTGTTCACCCTGGTTAGAGGGTATCAGTATCTTGTTCACCCTGGTTAGAGGGTATCAGTATCTTGTTCACCCTGGTTAGAGGGCATCAGTATCTTCTTCACCCTGGTTAGAGGGTATCAGTATCTTGTTCACCCTGGTTAGAGGGTATCAGTATCTTGTTCACCCTGGTTAGAGGGTATCAGTATCTTCTTCACCCTGGTTAGAGGGTATCAGTATCTTGTTCACCCTGGTTAGAGGGTATCAGTATCTTGTTCACCCTGGTTAGAGGGCATCAGTATCTTCTTTACCCTGGTTAGAGGGTATCAGTATCTTGTTCACCCTGGTTAGAGGGTATCAGTATCTTGTTCACCCTGGTTAGAGGGCATCAGTATCTTCTTCACCCTGGTTAGAGGGTATCAGTATCTTGTTCACCCTGGTTAGAGGGTATCAGTATCTTGTTCACCCTGGTTAGAGGGTATCAGTATCTTCTTCACCCTGGTTAGATGGCATCAGTATCTTGTTCACCCTGGTTAGAGGGTATCAGTATCTTGTTCACCCTGGTTAGAGGGTATCAGTATCTTGTTCACCCTGGTTAGAGGGTATCAGTATCTTGTTCACCCTGGTTAGAGGGCATCAGTATGGCTTACAATGGAGTCATCCATCACTAGAGTCCTGGGAAGTGTGTTTGCTTGCTCTGTGGGCTTTGTATCTGTGAATCCACTGATTGAGGATGTATCTATGTTGTTAGATATTGTTTTGCTGAGTGCTTTTGGGTTTACTGAGGATAATCTTTGCTGATGGATATTCTGGGAGGTCTTTTTTATTTAGGAAGATTGCATTTAAGTGTCTCAGCATATGTTGGTGTATGTGTGTGTTGTGTGCTATGTGTGGGTAGTGTTGTGTGCGTGGCTTTGACAACCTGATGTGTGCTTTTATGTGAGAATTTAGCCTCCAGTGACATTGTGCATGTACGCTTCTCACATACTGGATCTGTTAGTTTAAGGATTAAGTGGTTGTCAATAAACATGAGAAAATTGCCACATTGTCTCATGATATCCATAACCACCAGTCTGGCTAAAGAGAAATTAGGAAATTCCATATTCATGTTGTCCAGTCCTCTAATTGGTGAGCTACAAGAGTGTGGCATACAGGCGTTAAAAAATGCTATTAAGGGTGCTATTTTGGGAGGGGGTTGGAGGCAGTCTAAGCTATAAAATACTAAATTTAGCAGTTTTGCCACTCAGTGTGCAACTAGCTGTTCTAAGCTAGTCAGTGCGCAAGGTATTTGCTCTACACTTAGTATTTTACAGGGCAGTTCTAAAGGGAAAATGTGCTTCTAGATGTTTGTCTCTCTACAGGCCACTGGCACATTGAGCAGCTCCGTGCAAAAGTGCTGAATTAATACCATCACTGGAAATACATAAAACTGACCACTGAGCCCTCTGGCCAATAAATAACTATACTTAGAGCCCTTTTGTGTGCTTTACAACTCAGATAGTTCAGGCAGACATCTACAGGCAATGGATGAATAATCCCAGTCCTAATGTAAAGGCACAGTAAAGGAGTGTCCAAATAGAAATGCTACCACAAACAAACTTAAGCTTAATGAAAGGTATAATGTAATTCAAGATATTAGTAGTGTACTGCAAACAGTGTATAAAAGTGTGATTATTCAATAAAAGTACTCCTCTTTGTAGAAATGAGTCAAGAGCCACTCAAGTGTGCAGAATTCATAAAGGCACTAAAATCAATGCAATCTGATTAATAAGCCCCCCGGCCAATAAAACAACTAGATGCAGCAATTGCTAGTGTGTTTTCCTAACCAATATAGACAAGGCTACCACTCACTACCACTTGGTGGAAAATTCTCTCTCCTCTTGATAGAAAAACATAGAAAAGAGCTTGCTAGAGTTTAAAAATACACTGCTATATACAACAGATGGCTAGATAATTAAAGCACGAAACGTAAAAGTACAAAACAAACTAGAAAATGAATCTCAAACCAAAAACAGTAGGTAAATGAAGGAGCGAACACAATTTTTTAGCACTTTCGTTCAAGTTTATTCATCATGAACTTCTTCAGAAAATGTTAACCTCTCAAAACACACCCCTTTGCATAAATCATCACATGACTTTCAACATTACTTTGACTTAAAGGCATAAAATCATACCATAAAATAAATATAAATGTAAAAAACAAATACAAATGTAAAAGACTGTCATGTTTAGCAAACAGCATTAAATATCAAAACTTCATTCAAGATGTCATGATGTAAAAAAATACATATTATGTTATAATTGTAATATTATTTTTATTTTTATTGTTATTTTAGTGCTAAAAAGCACTTAATGTTGATACATTCATTCAAGCCTATGGCTCTGTCCACTACCAGACTGATCTGCCACAAGGACTCCTTACATTCTAAAATCAAATTAGTGTTCCCTATAAAGTCCATTTGTGGAACAAAATCTATTACTGAAAAAGTGAACTTTTTAAAGCTCACACATTGAGTGGCATGCCCCGAGCTAAAGCATTGGTGAAATCTCTTTTCTTTATAGCAAGTGTGTGCTCATATATTCTATGCTTTAAACATCTAATGGTTTTCCCTATATAATAACAGAGACAGGAATCACATACTGCCACATAAACTATATTTGTGCTCTCACAATTGAAACGTCTGTAAACCAAAATGGTCCTTTTGAGATGTGTAATTAATGTACTAGATGTATTACTTATATAGCTACATGTATTCAATATGCAGATGACTCAACACTCATATACTCTGCAAACACCTCCTCCGAACTACAAACCCTAACACAGAATATATTTAGCACAGTTGAGACATGGTTCTTGAAACACTGCCTCCTTTTGAATGCCAATAAAACTAAACTCCTGTTCTTCAGGCCTAATAGTAAGTCCCCCCTCTTAGACTTTTCTATTACTTCCAATAATGGTACACATATAGTCCCTGACTCTACCACTAAACTGTTAGGTATTATAATTGACAATAACCTCACTTTTGATAACCACATTAATAATACTATTAAAACCGTAAATAGAAAACTTGGCTCCTTATATAGAATTAAAACTTTTCTAACTCCACAGACCAAAATTACACTCGCTCACTCTCATCTTACTTCTACTCTTCTTTATGCCTCACCCATATACACTAACTTAAAGAAAAATAACCTCACTAAACTAGCAAATGCATACAATAGCATTACTAGATTTGCTACTGGAAACCCATTTAGAACTCACCACTGCCAGAATCTACTACAACTAAACTGGCTAGAACTGAAAAATACACTATTACTCTCCCAACTTACCTTTGTTCACAGGATATTTCACCAACCAAAAAATACCCCTATACTTTCTGACCTTATTTCTCCCTATTCTAATCTAAATTCACTACGCTCCTCCAATAAACTTCTTGTGAAGCTAACTAAGTCCAATAACATTGCAGGTGATTCACTATTCTCCAACACCATAGGTAAATACTGGAATCTTCTACCTACCACTCTAACTTTTACATCATCACCCTTCCTCTTTAAACAAAAGCTCAAACAACATCTAAAAACACTCTGGCTATGCCCATGCATCAATCCCGACTAATCTTATGATTCTACTAATTACTCTTCTCATAATCACCCTCTCTTACCTCTCTCTACTCACTCCCTAGAGTAGACAATCTTAAAACACCCTTGTTAATTAGCCTCTGATATGAATTAATATAGGACGTTGTATGGCTGTATGGTTTATATTTACTTAATCAATTATACTCTTCATGAATGTTTTACTAAAGCATAACTCCCCCATTCTTATACTGTAAATAAAAGTAAATGTCCTTCCTAGTATAAATTTTCAACTAGTATATTTTAGATTGAACCTTATTTCTGTTTGTATTTTTTACTAACTATATTTTAGATTGAACCTTATTTCTGTTTGTATTTTTTACTAACTACTTGCTTTCTTTATGCAATGACTTGTTTGTATTAACTTCAATGTGGAGCTTTTCTCCCCGGGCCTCTGCTGAAAATGTTAATATATCCAGTTGGACTAGCCCGGTAAACAAATGTAAAATAAAATAAATAAATAAAATCTACATTGTTTATGCTTCCTACAAGAGAAGGTTCCTCGAACGCTGTTTTCATCAGCCAGTGCTGATGTGTGTCCCACTCCATGTTCCAAAATTGTTTTGATGTTCTTTATTCTTTTGTAGGTGAACTTGGGTTGTACACCAACTACCTGTGTAAGTTCCCTGTTACCCATCAAAACCTTCCAATTGTCCTTAATGATGTATTTAATAACACTCATCTCATTAACAATGGGTATAGGTAATGAAATGGTGAACACAGTGTTGTCCTTCTCTTTCCTCATGATACTTACATCACCAACCCCCCTAATAATGGGCTTGGCAACACTCTGTCTCAAGATGAACACTTCCTTTTGTATATTTGTTAACCAAACCTGGTCATACCCTCTTTGCTCAAAGAACTGTGTCAACATGATGACCTCTTGAAAAAGTGTCATCTTCAGATGTAAGTCTGTTAAGGCGAATGAATTGCCCCTTAATCACCCCTTTCATCATGTGCCTAGGGTGTAAGCTGTCTCTATGCAAGTATTGATTAACAAACACATCTTTCCTAAAGATTTTACTCACAAAGTTGTTACTAGATGTGTCAAAAGCCAGATGTATGTCTAGAAAATTGATAGTCTCGCCAAAACTCCCCACAGAGAATTCCAGAAAATCTGTGGTCTGATTGAGGTCCCTAACAAAGGACTCAAAATCACTCTCGTCACCAGTGCACAGGAATATCAAGTCATCAATGAATCTCTGGTATAAAATAATATGGGCCACCTTGTATGTAAATACAAATACCTTTCCTCCCACATGGCCATTACAAGGTTAGCAAAAGATGGGGCAACCCTTGTCCCCATGGCCACTCCTGAGGTCTGTTTATAATATTGTTGATTAAATTCAAAATAATTGTTGTCAAGAACTTTACCCATAAGTTTGCAAACCATCTCAGTGTTACTGTGTGTGAAGTCAGTGCACCCATTTAGGTAATCGCTCAAGTATTCTATACCAGCATCTTGGTTGATACATGTATATAATGATTTTACGTCCAAGGATTGAAAATAAAACTCACCATGAGTGAGACTAATATCCCTCAAAATTTCCAAAAGATGCCAAGAATCCCTGAGGTACGATTTTGCTTTTTGCACTATAGGGTTAAGTATATGATCCAACCACAGAGAAATATTTTCTGTCTTGGTTTTCCTGGCTGAAATAATAGGCCTAAAAGGTGGATTTGTCTCCAATTTGTGTACTTTTGGTATCCCAAAGAAACGTCCCATACTGGGGTGTTCAACTAACAAAAATTCATGTGTCATGATCTAGACTATCCTGACAAAACATGTCAAATAGGTCAGTATTTACTCTCAAAAAACTGTTGTTTAATACATTTGTATCTACAACAGAATAAGCTGTATCATTGACCAACATGTTTTCAGTGTTTTTGACGTAATCTTCAGTACACATAATCACCATCATACCACCCTTATCAGCTCTCATTACTCTAATGTTTTTATTTTTACTTAAAGTACACAGTGCCTGATTTTCTTCCACAGTAAGGTTATGCATATGGGTGTCTTTTACAATATTCCTCATGTCCAGTTCACACATGTCACCAAACACTTGCAAGGTGTTACACAAGGGAGAGTTATATGTACTATTCTTTTTAAATTTGTTGTAGTTGTTACAAAAATCTTGTTTATCTACATTTACATCATGCAGAATATAACGAAGGTTCAATTTTCTCAAAAAAAGTTTAAAATCAACTATCAATCTAGTGATGTTGACAGAGCTACTAGGTATGTAGGAAAAACCTTTTTCCAAAACTGAAATCACATCATTATATAAAATACTGTCAGATAAGTTCAAAATACGAATTTCAAAATCTGAAACAGTTAATTTTTCTATTTGTTGTTGTTTCTTCCCCTCGTTTTTGTCTTGTTCTGAACCTGGTTTGACCACCTGGGAGTCTGTTTATTGCCACCTTGATCCACCAAAAAAAGACCTGAACCAAGAGGGTTGCCTGCAGATGAAACCACCTTGGCAAATGTTGCGTTGTTGTTATCAGAAACCGTTAGAACTTGCTGAACAGTGTTACTGTTATTGATGGGGGCATTATTGTTATTATTATTAGTCATGTTATTATTATTTCCAATTCCATTGTCATTAGCGTCACTCTGAATGACATTATTGTCATTAATTATGTTAATATCAATATTGTCCTCTTGAAAAGCCCACCGATGTTGCAAATGGTAGGCCTCTTTGTTAGCATAGGCCAAAACATCCCGCCACAGTTTAGACTGCTTCCTTGCAACAATGGAAGCTCTATGCCTGTCAGCTTTTACCCCAATGCTACTATATAAATCAGAAAGTGCATTAAAACAACAAGAAAGCAAGGATGGAAGGAAGCAACATCGGCAGGCTTTTCAAGAGAACAATATTGATATTAACATCATTAATGACAATAATGTCATTCAGAGTGATGCTAATGACAATGGAATTGGAAATAATAATAACGTGACTAATAATAATAACAATAATGCCCCCATCAATAACAGTAACACTGTTCAGCAAGTTCTAACAGTTTCTGATAACAAAAACGGAACATTTGCCAAGGTAGTTTCATCTACAGGCAACCCTCGTGGGTCAGGTCCTTTTTTGGTGGATCAAGGTGGCAACAAATGGACCCCAAGGTGGTCAAACCAGGTTCAGAATAAGACAAAAACGAGGGGAAGAAACAACAACAAAAAGAAAGATTAACTGTTTTAGATTTTGAAATTTGTATTTTGAACTTATCTGACAGTGTTTTATCTAATGATGTGATTTCAGTTTTGAAAAAAGGTTTTTCCTCCATACCTAGTAGCTCTGTCAACATCACTAGAGTGATAGTTGATTTTAAACTTTTTTGAGAAAATCGAACCTTTGTTGTATTCTGCATGATATAAATGTAGATAAACAAGATTTTTGTAACAACTACAACAAATTTAAAAAGAATAGTACATATAACTCTCCATTGTGTAACACCTTGCAAGTGTTTGGTGACATGTGTGAATTGGACACGAGGAATGTTGTAAAAGACACCCATATGCATAACCTTACTGTGGAAGAACATCAGGCACTGTGTTTGTTTGTTTGTGTCTTTCGGCTTTTCCTGGTTAGGGGTCACCACAGCGGAACTCCAGTCCGCTAATGATTGGTAGTTGATTTTTACGTGCCGAGTTACCAGCCCTGACACACAACCTTCAACGAAGGTACGCCCATTCACGCATGTCTCCACACAGAAGACGCTGTAGCTGTAAATCGAACCTGACATCGTCTTACTGTGAGGTGACAATGCTACCGCAGCACCACCACCAAGTAAAAATAAAAACATTAGAATAATGAGAGCTGATAAGGGTGGTATGATGGTGATTATGTGTACTGAAGATTACGTCAAAAACATAGAAACATGTTGGTCAGTGATACAGCTTATTCTGTTGAAGATAAGAATGTGTTAAACAGTTTTTTGAGAGTAAATATTGACCTCTTTGACATGTTTTGTCAGGATAGTCTAGATCATGACACATGAATTTTTGTTAGTGGAACACCCCAGTATGGGATGTTTCTTTGGGATACTCAAAGTACACAAATCAGAGACAAATCCACCTTTTAGACCCATTATTTCAGCCAGGAAAACCAAGATGGAAAATATTTCTCTGTGGTTAGATCATATACTTAACCCTATAGTGCAAAATGCAAAATCATACCTCAGGGATTCTTGGCATCTTTTGGAAATTTTGAGGGATATTAGTCTCGCTCATGGTGAGTTTTATTTTCAATCCTTGGACGTAAAATCATTATATACATGTATCAACCAAGATGCTGGTATAGAATACTTGAGCGATTACCTAAATGGGTGTACTGACTTCACACACAGTAAAACTGATATGGTTTGCAAATGTATGGGTACAGTTCTTGACAACAATTATTTTGAATGTAATCAATGATATTATAAACAGACCTCAGGAGTGGCCATGGGGGCAAGGGTTGCCCCATATTTTGCTAACCTTGTAATGGCCATGTGGGAGGAAAGATATTTGTATTTACATACAAGGTGGCCCCATATTATTTTATACCAGAGATTCATTGATGACTTGATATTCCTGTGGACTGGTGACGAGAGTGATTTTGAGTCCTTTGTAAGGGACCTCAATCAGACCACAGATTTTCTGGAATTCTCTGTGGGGAGTTTTGGCAAGACTATCAATTTTCTGGACATACATCTGGCTTTTGACACATCTAGTAACAACTTTGTGAGTAAAATCTTTAGGAAAGATGTGTTTGTTAATCAATACTTGCAAAGAGACAGCTTACACCCTAGGCATATGAAGAAAGGGTTGATTAAGGGGCAATTCATTCGCCTTAGCAGACTTACATCTGATGATAACACGTTTTTTCAAGAGGTCATCATGTTGACACAGTTCTTTGAGCAAAGAGGGTATGACCAGGTTTGGTTAACAAATATACAAAAGGAAGTGTTCATCTTGAGACAGAGTGTTGCCAAGCCCATTATTAGGGGGGTTGGTGATGTAAGTATCATGAGGAAAGAGAAGGACAACACTGTGTTCACCATTTCATTCCCTATACCCATTGTTAATGAGATGAGTGTTATCAAATACATCATTATTGTCAAAGAGATGAAGAAAGTAGACATGAGTATAAGGAGATGAGGCGCATGGCAAAGAGAGAGGTGGCGAAAGCTAAGGATAGGGCATATGGAGAGTTGTACGAGAGATTGGACACTAAAGAGGGAGAAAAGGACCTGTACCGATTAGCTAGACAGAGGGACAGAGCTGGGAAAGATGTGCAGCATGTAAGGGTGATAAAGGATAGTGAGGGAAAGGTACTCACAAGAGAGGAGAGTGTGTTGAGTAGATGGAAAGAGTATTTTGAGAGGCTGATGAATGAAGAGAATGAGAGAGAGAGAAGGTTGGATGATGTGGGGATAGTGAATCAGGAAGTGAAACAGATTAGCAAGGAGGAAGTAAGGGCAGCTATGAAGAGGATGAAGAATGGAAAGGCTGTTGGCCCAGATGACATACCAATGGAAGCATGGAGGTGCTTAGGAGAAATGGCAGTGGAATTTCTAACTAGAATGTTTAATGAAATTTTGGAAAGTCAGAGGATGCCTGAGGAGTGGAGAAAAAGTGTTTTGGTACCTATCTTTAAGAATAAGGGTGATGTGCAGAGCTGCAGTAACTACAGAGGGATAAAACTGATTAGTCACAGCTTGAAGTTATGGGAAAGAGTAGTGGAAGCAAGGTTAAGAAGGGAGGTGATGATTAGTGATCAGCAGTATGGTTTCATGCCAGGAAAGAGCACTACAGATGCAATGTTTGCTCTGAGAGTGTTGATGGAGAAATACAGAGAAGGTCAGAAGGAGTTGCATTGTGTCTTTGTAGACTTGGAGAAAGCATATGACAGGGTGCCTAGAGAAGAGTTGTGGTATTGTATGAGGAAGTCGGGAGTGGCAGAGAAGTACGTAAGAGTGGTACAGGATATGTACGAGGGTAGTGTGACAGTGGTGAGGACTGCAGTGGGAGTGACAGATCCATTTAAGGTGGAGGTGGGATTACATCAAGGATCAGCTCTGAGTCCTTTCTTATTTGCAGTGGTGATGGACAGGTTGACAGATGAGATCAGACAGGAGGCCCCGTGGACTATGATGTTTGCAGATGACATTGTGATCTGTAGTGAGAGTAGGAATCAGGTTGAGGAGACTCTGGAGAGGTGGAGATATGCTCTAGAGAGCAGAGGAATGAGGGTCAGCAGGGCTAAGACAGAATATATGTGTGTAAATGAGAGGGAGGGTAGAGGAATGGTGAGGATGCAGGGGTAGAGTTGGTAAAGGTGGACAAGTTTAAGTACTTGGGATCAACAGTTCAGAGTAATGGTGAATGTGGAAGAGAGGTGAAGAAGAGAGTACAGGCAGGGTGGAATGGGTGGAGAAGAGTGTCAGGAGTGATTTGTGACAAACGGGTATCCGTAAGAGTGAAAGGGAAGGTCTACAAGAGTGTAGTGAGACCAGCTATGTTATATGGGTTGGAGACAGTGGCATTGACAAAAGGCAGGAGTCAGAGCTGGATGTGGCAGAGTTAAAGATGTTAAGATTTGCAATCGGTGTGACTAGGATGGATAGGATTAGGAATCGGTATATTAGAGGGTCAGCTCATGTTGGACAGTTTGGAGACAAAGCAAGAGAGACGAGATTGCGTTGGTTTGGACATGTGCTGAGGAGGGATGATGGGTATATTGGGAAAAAGATGCTAAGGATGGAGCTGCCAGGTAAGAGGAATAGAGGAAGGCCTAAGATAAGGTTTATGGACGTGGTGAGAGAGGACATGCAGGCGGTTGGTGTGACAGAGCAAGATGCAGAGGATAGGAAGAAATGGAAAGAGATGATCCGCTGAAAAGCCGAAAGAGAATGATGAATGATGATGGAAGGTTTTGATGGGAAACTTACACAGGTGGCTGGTGTACAACCCAAGTTCACCTACAAGAGAATAAAGAACATCAAAACAATTTTGGAACATGGAGTGGGACACACATCAGCACTGGCTGATGAAAACAGTGTTTGAGGAACTTACTTTTGTAGGAAGTGTAAACAATGTAGATACATCTAGTACATTTATTACACATCTCAAAAGGACAATTTGGGTTAACAGACATTTCAATTGTGAGAACACAAATATAGTTTATGTGGTAGTATGTGATTCCTGTCTTTGTTATTATGTAGGGAAAACCATTAGATGTTTAAAGCGTAGAATATATGAGCACACACTTGCTATAAAGAAAAGGGATTTCACCAATGCTTTAGCTAGGCATACCACTCAATGTGTGAACTTTAAAAAGTTCACGTTTTCAGTAATAGATTTTGTTCCACAAATGGACTTTATAGGGAACACTAATTTGATTTTAGAATGTAAGGAGTCCTTGTGGCAGATCAGTCTGGTAGCGGATAGAGCCCCTGTTTGAATGAATGTATCAACATTAAGTGCTTTTTAGCACTAAAATAACAACAAAAATAAAAATAATATTACAATTATAACATAATATGTATTTTTTTACATCATGACATCTTGAAGCAAGTTTTGGTATTTAATGCTGTTTGCTAAACGTGACAATTTTTTTGCATTTATATTTGTTTATAAATTCATAGGTAGGTACTAGGCTATCGGCCCAAGGGCCTATGTAAGCCTAGCCAACAAGGTTCAAGAAAGTTATTTTCCTGTGCCCCTGTCGAGCAGAGACACAGAAGTGTATTTCCTATTTCCCATCCACTCATCAAGATTTTTCTTGAAGAGTGCTAATGAAGAACTTTGCTTGACATAGATGGGTAGCCTGTTCCAGAGTATGGGAAGTCTCTGGGATAGGAATCTAGCCCTCCAGCATGTCCTGTTTATTGTGGTGACAAGGATTAGGTCCCTAGAGTGTGTAGCTCGGAGGGTTTGGGATTTCTTTAGGTGTAGCATGTCCAACAGCTCTGGGTTTGACATAGCTTTGTATGTTAGACAGAGATCACCTCGGAGTAGGCAATATGCTATGAAGTAAAGCTGGAGTTTTTTGAGGTGGTCAGTGTAGGGCATTTGTTTGAGGCCAGTAATCCTCCTTGTGAGGTACTTCTATGGCATTTCCAGCTGCTGCAGATGTCTTGTGAGGTACATTCCAAAAGGTTTTTTACATCTATATTTATTTTTATGGTATGATTTTATGCCTATAATTCAATGTAATGTTGAAAGTCATGTGATGATTTATACAACTTAAAAGGGGTGTATTTTGAGAGGTTAACATTTTCTGAAGAAGTTCATGAGGAATAAACTTGAACGAAAGTGCTAAAGAATTGTGTTCCCTCCTTCATTTACCTACTGCTTTTGGTTTGAGATTCATGACTAGATAATTAATTCAGAGCAAGTAAATCAGAAGAACAGACAATGAGAGTTAAAATGCACTTTGTTCAAAATAAGCACAAGGAAAGACAAATAATTCAAGATTTCAACAACAGTGTAGAAAGGGAGGAGCTTATAATGCTCAATTTACTGTATGGGTAGTTAGCTTAAAAATCACAGAGTTTAAAATCCAAATCAAGAAATGGAAGCGTGGGTGGGCAAAATAACCAGCAGGAAGTCACCAACAATACTTGTAGTTTTTGCAGACCTTGAGCCTTGTCAGAAAAGACCAGGCCACAGATATACTCTGTGTATTTAAGTATCACTCAAAAAACAAATTAACCAATGAAAAAAAAAGCAGGCGAAATTTGCAGTTTGAGTAATTTGTCTGTCTGCCACATAGAATAAAAAACACCAGGCCAAGCAGATTTATCAAAAACAGATAACAAAATGGAACAAAATAGATACACAAAAACATTCTTGGAGGCTCTCAGCAAGAATTTGCCCAAGCAACAGAGCCCTCCAAAGCAGAAACGCAAGCAACCTCCACCCCTCAACACAACCCAAAAGACACATAACACACAGACCCAGTGTGCCACTCAACCACAGTCCATAAGGCAAAACAACATGCCTAACACATTAGTCACAGGCAACTCTATAGTCAGGCACACTGATGTTCCCCTCACCAGAATAGACAAGGAAAAGGTTACTGTTAGCTGCCTGTCAGGTGCCAGGATCTGCCACATAACCCACGCACTCAGGTCATTCCACAAAAAATACAAATATGACTCAGTCATTGTCCATGCTGGTGTGAATGACCTGAGATGTACCTCCCTGGACTACATGAAAAGAGATATGGAGGAGCTCTCCGATCTTCTAATCCAGGCAGGTATGACCCTAGCCCTCAGTAGCATCCTACCTTCACCCAGAATGATACTGCAGTACAAGGACAAAATGACTGACTTCAACAATTGGCTTAGCTTCTGGTGTCATTCTAAGGGGATCCAGTATCTGTCTGCCTGGGATGACATGGTCGACAGGCCACAATGCTTTGCCAAAGATGTCCTGCACCTGTCACCCCTGGGATTCTGGATACTGGCTAAAGCGCTTGCTGCCCCTATAGTGCCTTTTTTATTAGGTAAGGTTCAAACGACAAACCTACCACCATAACAGATACAGGCAAGCAAAACCTTAGGGTAATGCTACTCAACGCTAGAAGTCTAAACCTCAAAATGCACTCACTCGAGGCACTCCTTAAAATGGAGAACATTGAGATCTGTGCAGTGACTGAAACCTGGTTCAAGGCACCAGAGAGCACCCCTGCATTACCAGGGTATAACTCATATCATACCTTTCAGCCATCTAAAGAGGACTGGAATACCAAGGGTAGAGGTGTGTCTATATTCATTAAGAATATCCACACCTCCAGGCTAATTGCCCAACATAATGCATCTGAAGTTATCAAAGTGCAACTAATTCTGGGCAAAACTGCAATCCATATTACAGCTTGCTACAGATCCCCCACCATGCCACAGGATTCCCACTCCTCGTTTCTAGATATACTGGAAAATATTAGGGTTCAACCAAACACCCTAATAATGGGCAAATTTAACTACTCCCACCATTAACTGGGAAAACTACTCATGTACCAACTCCTTCGTGCAATGCTTTCTAGAATTCATAAACTCCAATGCCCTGGATCAACTTATCCACACCTCCACCAGGGGCAATAATATCCTAGACCTAGTCATCACCAACATGAGTGACTGGTGTTCCACACCTGAAGTCAACTCCTCGTTGGTCAGATCCGATCTTAGCTAATCACTATAGATGTCCAGATTCCGCCCCCACCCCCCATTAAGGGAACCACTGTAAAAAATGTCTCCAAAGCCAGCATCATACTTCTTAAGACAGAAGTGGCAAACTTCACGACACCCATGCAGATGGACAATACAGTTACATCTACCAAATCTTATACAGATGCACTCTATATGCACTTAAATGAGTGCATGGATTATGCTAGCCCTAGCAGAACCAAGATGCTATCCTCCAAAAAAAGGAAGCCAATCTGGTGGTCCCCTGCTATAAACAAACTCTATAACAGAAGGAAGACTCTGTTGCAAAAGAGAGTAAAATCCCATGAGTGAAGGAGCTCCCTAGTCAGCCTCAGTAAGAAGCTGAGATCCCTCATAAAATCCTCCAAACACAGCTAAGAAAACAAGATTGCCACTGACTCTAAGGACAACCACAAAGCTATGTCAAGAATCTCAGTGACAACACCCAGATCTGCACTGAGTTACAGCACATTGGCATGAAAATTACTGAAACAACTGATATCACCAACATCCTGGTTCAGTGCCAACTTTACCCCTCCCCTCATCACCTAAATGGCCCATATCTATACCAGATGAATGCAGTGCCCCTGCAAAAACAGCTGAGCAGGTAAAAACTGGGCTCTCCAAAGCCAAGAACACAGCATCCATGGGACCCGGCAACATCCCAGGCTGCATTCTGCACAAACTTCAGAATGAACTGCCCCCCCCCCCCACACCTAAGCACCATGTTCAATCACAGCCTCATGTCAGGCTTTGTACCCACTGAATGGCACACAGCAATAGTTATACCACTCTACAAAGGGGGAGCCACCACGGACCCCGGGAACTAGAGTCCTATTAGTCTGACGAGCCTGGTTTGCAAGGCCATGGAATGTATCATCATGGGACTCATATAAACAAAGACATTGTTAACCTCCAAACTCTGTACCCCACCCAGTTTGAGTTTGTGAAGGGCAGATCATGCCTCCAGAACCTGATTGACTTCTTTGAAACAGTCACCAAAGCCGTAGACGAGGGTAAGGCAGTTCACACAGCCTATCTTGACCTCGCCAAGGCTTTCAACACCATCCCCCATTCTGGAATCATAGATAAACTCACTAAACTGGGCATAAATCCACATGTCACAAGATGGGTTGCCACCTGGCTCACTGACAGAACCCACACTGTAAAAGTTGCAGACTCCAAATCTGGCTTCAAACCTGTGACAATTGGGAGTACCACAGGGTTCAGTTTTGGGTCCTCTCCTGTTTGTTATCTACTTCTCTGAAGTACAGGCTAACACAGATGACCTCTGGCTGATGACATTCCCAGATGACTGCAAATTAGGTGCCATAGTCAAGTCCCCGAATGACATGGACATCCTGTAGAAGGGCCTCACTAAGACAGATGCCTGATGTCAGAGCCATGGCCTCAAGCTCGATGCCAAAAAGTGCATTGTCAAATCCCTTTGGTAAAAACTCAGTACCCATGAACTAACACATAGGTAGCAGTCCACTTAACGCCAAAGGTGTGATAAGAGACCTTGGGACTCAGGTGTGCAGTAGTCTCTCCTTTGATAATCACATCTGCACAGTAGTCAGGAAATCCTTCTATGTGGCACATCTCATCATGAAAGGGTTTTCATCCAGGAGAAAAGAGGTCATTGTTCCCCTTTACTCGACTGTCATTAGACCCATTATTGAGTACAATACCCCTTTTGGAATGTACCTCACAAGACATCTACAACAACTGGAAAGGCCACAAAAATACCTCACAAAGAGGATTACAGGACTCAAACAGATGCCCTACGCTGACCACCTCAAAAAACTCCAGCTTTACTTCACAGCATATTGCCTACTCCGAGGTGATCTCTGCCTAACATACAAAGCTATGGCAAACCCAGAGCTGCTGGACATGCTACACCTAAAGAAATACCTATCTATGTCAAACAGAATTCCTCATTGGCACTCTTCAAGCAAAATCTTGATGAGTGGATGGGAAACAGGAAATTTACCCCAGGGATCACTTCTGTGGCTCTGCTCGACAGGGGCACAGGAAAATAACCTTCTTGGGTGGCAAAAGCCAGGGAACCTTGTTGGCTAGGCTTACATAGGCCATTGGGCTGATAGCCTAGTACCTACCTATAAACCTATGAATCTATAAAACAGAAGCCAGCTATATCAGTTTAAGCAACTCACAGACACAAAAACAGATTACTTTCTTCACATATCATGTAGACAGCCTAAATATGCATACAGATGATAATTGCTCACATAAGCATTTGGCATACAAAATGAAAAGAAAAGGCTAATTCTATTTTATAGCTAAGCTTTAAATAGCTGTCAAACATGAAGCAGTTAAATCAGCAGCATAATGCAAGATCCAGCAGGTCAGTTCCATTAAGAAACTCCCTAGCCCCATATAGCAACTAGGAGAAGTCACAGTCTTCAATTAGACTGAGTAGTTCACTCCTTAAATTATCTCCTTTTAGGTGGTCTACTTAGCTACAAGTTGCAGAAACAGAAAATGGCAACCAAGTGGCACTTCAGTTATACACAGAAGCATAACAAGAGTAGGACGAAGGGGGCAGCTACCCCAGGTGCCAGATGTCATGGGGCAGAGTCAGGCCAGAAGCACTTCAGAGCTCTGTGGGTGGTATTTGAACTCTAGCGAGGCACTTTTTACACTTGTAGCAAGTGATTTGCTACAATTTGGAGAGCTTTTTTTATCCTGGAACACTCAAGAAACATAGAAAGAGACCCAGCTTATTTGTTTGGTTCTGAGGTGAGAAGCACCTTGTCAGATGTTTTTTTTTTTTTGCTCTTCAACTCGTAGAGTTCAGGGGTGCCAAAACGGGAAACAAAACTGGGAGTTAGGTGAGTACATATGTTGTAGATCAAATTAGAATGCTGTTTATAAATAAGGAACAATCCATTTAGCATTCAGTAAAGTAAGTAGTATTAATCAGAAACAGCAGGGTTTCAAAATGATTACCTAGGTATACTGAGGGAAAAAAGATTAGGTAATGGAGGAGTTGAGAGGAGTCTAAATGGGAGTAAAAGTACCAAGGGAGTGTTAATGTAGGTAAATAGATTATTAGATATTTAGAAAAGAGAGACATGCATGGGATGAGAGAATGAAGAGTGAAGAATGAGTGGGAGAGAATATATTTATAAAAATTTATGAATAGTTAACTGTTAATAATAAGCGAGAGAGAGTAAGTGTTAAGTACAGAATAAAGAAGCATAGTGGTTACAGAGAGAATAAAAGTAGAGATGAGGCTCTAGGAAGAATGACAGACTGAGAATAACAGAATTATACAGAGAGGGAGCAGAGAAAAATGAGACAGAGAGACTGTGATATTAATATGTGTGTTAATGCAAGAGTGCAAGAAATAAGTGAGAGAGAGTATGGAGGTACATACAGAATAAAGGAGGAATGCATTGGTTAGAGATGGATTAAAAGGATAGAGAAAATTATCAAAGAATAATGGAGGAGTGCAGTGGTTAGAAATGGAGTGAACGGAGAGAGACAGAGAGAGAAGACAATAGGAAGGGTGACAGAGAGGTAATGTGGATTGGTAGTTAAGTTATCCTGGGCTGGGTTTACAATGACATGCTCAATTTTTAATGAGGTGGCATGTAAGAGGTGGTTTAAAACATGAGATGATGTTGATGTTACTAAGTGTTGTACATAGAGACAGATGAGGAGTAAAGAGCATCTTCCCCGAAATTAATTGTTAAGGTAATGGTAGGCAGCAATTTGTCAGCTGATCTGAGAGAGTGGGGTGCTAAGGACCAGCACATAACTGCTGTTAAGGAGGGGCACATGTCTGGAGTGTGTAACATGTTATGGACTTGGGGTAAGTCTAAGGAGGTTTGCAAGTTCTAGCCAGTTTAATATGTTTTAAGGATGTGCAAAGGTGGCTGTGGGAAAGTAAACTGGTGCCAAATTTGGTGCTATAGGTTTGTTCATGTTTTGAGGTTTGATTAGAAAGTAGTTTAGTGAAAGAAAATGATACAGAGAGGAGGGAGGGATGGAAGGAAAAAGCCAGATATAATTTACTTTCAAGCAGAGACTGAGAGGAAATGTTTGACTCTGTGTATGTAGTTGCCCCCAGGTTTTGATATGTTTTTTTTTTTTTTTTTATGTTGAAAGGTGAATGGGATGATCAAATCTGAGATTTACATCAATTGTGAGCGCTGAGAGTTCAATGTGAGAGACAACTTCAGTGATGATAACATTTGCAGATATTAGGAAGAATGATGTATTTTTATGTAGAATAATTTTAGGAGTAAAGCATGATTTATTATTTATTTATGTATGCATGTATTCTTGCATTAAGGACAAGGTTTGAGTCTTTCAGCTACACTTCAATGAAAGAGAAGATGTTTGACTGGGATTGGATTTCTTGGATGTTTTTTAGCAGTGAAAATAATGGAGTCATGAGTATACAGTATAAATGTGGCATTCTTGCATGTTGAGGCAGGTTATTAATAAAAATGTTGAAAAACAAGGGACCTAGTATGAATCCCTTAGGGACACACACTGATATGTTTAGAATGTCTGAGGCAGAGTGGGACCATTTACTACTTTCTGTCCTGCTGGACAGGTAAGAGAAAAAACAAGCAAATACAAAGTTAGCAACCCAGTATTAAGTAGAAGTTTGGATGAGAAACTGTATCAAAAGCTTCTTTTGACAGATTTAGGTATGCAGTCAAAACTAAATTGTTACTATTCTTCATTGTTAGATGAAATTAAGGAATGATATTAGAGCAGTATCAGTACTGTGAGAGAATCAGGAGCCAGTTTGGGAAGTGGAATGTAGGTTATTAGTAAGAACATGTTCAGTAACTGACTATGAATATGTTTCCATTATCATATCCAGGGAGTATAGCAATGCCTCTAGAATCAAATAGTTCTACTGATGTTCTGGACTTAATGATGAGTAGTATATAAGCTTGCTTCCAGAAAAGGGGAAGTGAGATTCCTTAATGGCTCCTGAGATAGGCTATGGCATCAGATGCTATTTTAGGTCATCTGAGGGAATCTTATCTGGGGCTATTGTGGTCAGTTTAAGCTTGAAGAGAAGTGATTTAATTTTAGTGGTGGGAATGGGTTAGACACTGAAAGACTAATGAGTGTTACTGTGAGTGGGAGAGAAAGCATTGTGTTGAGTCTGGGATAGTAATTGAGGTTGTTGCCTTAATGAAGTGGGAGTTTAAAGTGGAAGCAATTAAATAGTCTAATGAGTTAGGTAAGGGGTTAGACTGGGAGGTTTTGCCTTGTGTCAGTAGTTGAGATATACCAGTCCAGAATTTCTTTTGTGAGGCATTGTATAAGGTAATTAGTAAAGTATTCCCTTTTGTCTGAAAGAACTTGGGCTTTTTTTTTAGAGTTTCTTAGAGTGCAGTAGGTTTGACGGGATGGAATAGCTTTATGTATGTCCATAGTTTTCCTGGTTTTGTCCCCATGTTTAATAAACTATTTTGGACATGGTGATTGAGTATAGCTAGAAAGGTGTGATTAAAATGGATGACAGCTTCATCCAGAGGAAGGTGCTTGAGTACATTCCAGTTGCAGAGTCTGAAGGAATCTTTGAAAACATCTTTGGAAAATGTAAATAGGTTTCTTACTTGATTAAAGATGATAGGTTTTTGAGTGGAGAAATGTGTATGGGTAAAAAAGGTAGGATGGTGGTCACTTAAAGTATCTGGTAGGACTCCGACATGTTTAATATTGCTATAGTTGTTGATTACGATCCAATCAATGGTGGAATAGGAGTCCGAGAGTTTATTTATACATCTCTGATAAGATGTGTATACGGAAAAAGCTGGCAGAAAAAAAAAGAAAGAGGAGGAGGATGGGTGATTTGTAGGAGAAGAGTGAGAGTTTTAAGAGGTACAGTTAGTGTTTCATAGAAGATGTTAGTTGTAGTCTGGATATTATGTCTTCTATTATGAAGATATTACCAGTGTTACAAGGTGTGATGTAAATGTCTATCATGCATAATCTGTTTTGTCACTTCTGTGCAGTAGAGCTGCAAAGATCTCAGAAATGTGGAATTGTAGGACTGATTTGAGGAAGGAGCTAATTTTAAGGTTATATGAGTATAGTATAGCAACATCTCTAGCACTTTTGGCATGGATGATCAAGTTGTAATATGCTGTACCCAGGAGGTAATATTTATTCATTTGGGATGAAGGGTTTCAATCAGGATTAGTATATGTGGAGTATGTTGAGTAAGCCATGAATGAAGTACAAATATTTTATCACATGTGGTTTGAGTTTTTAGGTTATAGATCATAAGAGTGTGTGTTGGTAGATTTGGAGCGGTGGTATTCAGTTTGGAGGAGGGGTGTTAAAAGTGTTTGAGATTATGTGGGTGCTGGAAATAGGTCCAGGATTTAGATGAATGTCTCCACTTCTCAAGAGTTGTGTGAAATGTTACATTGATAAGAAAGGAATGGGAGTTTGGAGCTTTTTGTAAAAGAAGAGAACAGAGGGAGGAGGAGACTGGATACTGATATTTATGTGAAAACAGAAGAAATGTTCATGGAAGTAATAAACAGGAGCCACTAAGTGAATGCAGTTAAGCACTTTCATTCTATTCATTAGCAGAACTTCTTCAGCTTGGTAGTCAGAGCAAGACCTAGTACTAGGCAACCTAGGCAGTTGCCTAGTGCCCACTGGTCAGGGGACTGCCAAAACACTTACATTTTTGCTTTACCAACACACTCTGCATGAATTACATTTCTTCTTTAAAGTCACATGCAGATTTAAATATTGAAACTCTGTCAGCACATGGGATTTTTAAGCATGTAGAATTGCTTGCTACCATTCCAAAAGCGATGAGTGCAGAATGGGTTAAATGAAAGACATGTGAGAACACGGAGAACAGGTTAATGTGGTATTTGTAATGTCTCAGTTAGGAATGGCAAGTTAGCTCATACCCTGTACCTTGCTTACAGGAGAGTAGAGTCTGAATCCTCTGCACCAATCACCAAACTGTCATCAACAGGTCCATTTCAGGAATTGAGTTTCAGTGCATTTTCAAAGAATATTGAGTTTAAGTGCATTTTTAAGGATTGTTAAGTTTCAGTACATTTTCAAGAAATGTTGAATTTCAAGGGAAGAACAGTTTAATGTTGCTCATGCTAAGTCTGTTTTCAGTGTATAGCTGTTTGTTTTGCAAATGCCATCATCACTGTTTGTGCTATAAAATTTGAAAGTACTGTTAGTAACACAACAGGTAGCATACCTGACTTTGATGTGGAAGGCTGTGGATTTTACTCCCACACCTTGTAGATGGAGTGCTGATATTGCAGTGCCCTTTAAGGGAGGTGAGGCTGCTGTATTCCTAAGTGTGCCCTCCTTTGGATAAGTTGCCTGGTAACTGTGAACCTTTTGCTGGTTTAACAGCCATTCCTTATTGCAATATTACCAGTTTACCATTTTTTTAAATGTAACATGGGCAATTTATTCTTCAAGGGCAGCAGGCACTGAATTTGTAGATGAAATGCTGATATGTAAAGTTGTTTGCCAGCAGCTACCACTTCATTAGTTATAGATCCCTTTAATGTGGAATTATTCAAATGGTTTTTACTTCTGCAGGAATTGTATATATTGACTGATATTGGTGGATTGTAGTGACAGAAGTTTGAGTGGCCTTTTGTGATTGAAATGTTCTGTAATGGGTAGTTTTGTCATGGGTTCATATGTTTTGTTTCATTGCTTACTGGTAAAATGTTCAAAATTGCAAATTTAAAACATGCTCTAACAAGTGGCGCTATATTATTCAAGGAATATAATTTTATAATTTAATAAAATCAGGAAGGAGACTCAAAGAACAAATGCATGCATGCATGGTCCTAAAAATATAAACTTAGTCTGCCACTGGCCAAATGCATTTTCCTTGAATGTGGGTTTCAAAGCCTTTCAATGAATGTGAGTTTCAAAGGCAGAAAAGCTTACTGTTCATGCTAAGTCTGTTTTCATTGCGAGACTGCATTGTTCTGTTTAGCAAATGCCTATCAGTCTTTTTGCTGTAAACTTTTAAATAACAATTTAAAATATCTCTAATCATTGTAGAAGTAAAGAAGAAAATAATATGCACACGGAAAGGTCTGAACAGTGCTTATGGTAACTAGAGAACAACAGCCAAGTAATGGGGTACTGGAATGGTTGGGGGAGGGGTGCTGCTGGGGAGGCTATTACCTTGCCTAAGGTCCCCATGTGATCATGATCCAACTCTGCTGGTATTTATGTGCCTTCTGGTGATGAAGTAGTTGAAAAACTGTATACAAGAGGCTTGTAGAAATGCTGAAATGTAACAACATTGCTATGATACATTTTGATAACATTTCTGTAATTCTTTATCTTGCTTAAGGGAGTACACATTCTGAGATATTCACAATCTAAAAGGCATTGTCCTACAGTCCAATGTGTTTATAAATACTTCTGTCACCTGTTGGTGATGAATTACTGTTAATTTTTGCTGATAATAACCTTTGCTAAGCACAGCTAGTGCCCCATGTAAAGTTTATACATGATGGAATGCTCAAATGAGTTGTATATTTATTCCATAATCTTGCCTTTTGGCTTGTGTCACATCTTAAAAAGGTCTGCAGATGACATATCTTACACAAGTAATAAAATAATAAATAACATTTAATCTCTTTTAAATAGAGGATTTGATTTTACTATAATAGTAAAAATAAAAAAAAATGTTGCTAAGCCACATCAGGAGACTGTAACCATAAGATCATAATTTTAGCAATTTCACTCATTTTATTATAGAACTTCATCATAAATACATCAAATTCAAATCCCCATGCATATACCCTCCCCCTTTCATAATAATTTATCAATTATCCAATCAAAAATGTCACAAAAACGTAATAATAACATATTCCATTAAGTTGTTTTATAAATTACTTTATACAATCATTGATTAATGCATCAAAAAGGTTTATCAAGGGCTAAAAATACTTTTTAGTATTTAAACATTCATAACTTCCCTGCTCTCAAACATTAAATACTATTAATTGAGACTTTATCATTGATACTGGGTTTGGGTGGCATCTAATTTAAGCTGCCAAACAAGTTCCCTTTTTTCCAAAAACAGTTCCCAATTCCCTCCCAAAACATTATGTGGAACCTTTTCTGAAATTAAAATAATTTTTTTAAACATTCACAATCAATACTGTGCTTGCATAATGCATTCCTACTGTCATTTTTCCTCATAGCATAATAATGTTTATGTATCCTTTGTCTTAAAACCCTCTCAGTCTTTCCAGTATAAAATGCATCACAGGTTAAACATTTGGCTAAATAAACAACCCTGTCAGTGTTACAATTAAACCTGCCATTACCCTTTAACACCCTTAGAAAAGAGACTACTGTGACATCCACACTTTCATAAATATACTGGCTCTGCAAACAGGCTCCACATTTCGACAGTCTTGCCTTACCTTTACAAGAAACAGTTTTCATCTCAAATGGGTATTTTAAATGGGGGGTTTTGTGCTAACGGAAATGGTAATTTAATTTAATAATGATTTTAGTTTAGCTATGGTATTAACTTATAATGGAATGATTAATGCTAATTTATTAGCATTAAACCTTTTTTAGCTTTAGAATAATGCATAGGTGCACTACATCCACAGTGTAGGTGTTTTTAATACAAATGGGCATACTTTGTCTTTTTTTTTTTTTTTTATATATACCATTGTATGTAGTATTTTTTAGTGTCACTTTTATTATTGTTTGCATTTAGTTATCATATAGTTTTTAATTTTATTACATATTTTTAATGTATATATTTATTCATATGTTTGTTTTTTTTAGGGAATAGAATATATGAATATAATGCATGTTTCTTTTGTTTTTTTTTTTTTTTTTTTATTTTTTTATATATTATATGATTTAAGGGATATGTGTATATATATCAAAAGTTTATACATTTAATTGTTCTGATGAAGACTGGGTTACAGTCGAAAGCGCTTAACCAGGAGTTGTATGTGATTTTTCAATAAACCTTTGGTGACTACTGTCCTGTTGTACGAGGAGTTTCCGTATTCCTACCATCATTCTAGTTCCTGAGTCGTTGCTACTTGTATTCGTTATAATGGAATGAACCTGCAGTTACATGATACTGTGACTAAGAATTAGGATGGGGTGTTTGAATGTACTGACTTGTTGGCTAAACTTGGTGATCAACCAAGATTTGTGTATAAGAAAGGTAGAAATTTGAAAAACATATTTGAGATGAAAACTGTTTCTTGTAAAGGTGAAGCAAGAATGTCAAAATGTGTGCCCTGTTTGTGAATGTCACAGCAGCCTCCTTTCCAAGGATGGTGAGTTGCACCTTAACAATAATAAAAACCGAGTGTTTCAGGAGCTTATTGCTTCGGTCAGTAACTTGACTTTGCTGATGAACCAACTGAGCTAGCAAGTTTCAGCAGGATTAATGAATGTGCACGAGGAAATAACAAAAGTAACAACGATGATGTGGCCATTTCTGTTTTGGTTTGTGACTGTCAGAGTTCGGATATTTCTGCTATAACTCCAGCCTAAAGAGGGAGAAACGAACAAAATTTTATACAAGAGACATACTCACATTCAGGTTTTGCTAACGGATTAATAGGAACCATGGTAATGGATTTCCACCTTTCTGATTGGCTGAAGGAAGAACAGGGTGGAGTAGTGCACAAAATCAACATAGCGATGACCGGGCAACATTTGGAACTTTGAATCAGTAGCTTAAACTTTTCCAGGATTTAGTGTTTAAATTCAAAAAATTACAATTGGAAAACAGTTATCTGAATGAATGCCTGAGAAGAGAAGAAATTCCAAAGGGTCTTCATTTGTGGAAATACCCAAATGGACTAGTTAGAGACTCAGGACTGCACCATGAACTTTTGGTAATGTGCAATAAACATGGATGCGAACTGTTAATATTGTTAATTAAACGTAATGATTTTAAAATGATAGAATTCAGTGAACAAATTGTTAAGCTTAATGAGAGTATTAAAAATTATTTATTATTTCATACCAAGGTTGATGAATTTAAAATGTTTTTAACAGTGTTGAAAAGAATATTGGTTTGTTAAGAGAAAAAAGCTAAAAAAGTTAGCCAGGGATCATAGAGAGCATGTTAATGGATTAGCCTATCCTGTACCAAAGGGGCCATCTGACAATAGAAATGGGAATATTACTGGATTGAATAATGAAGGTAGGGAAGATGTTTATGCCCAAGAGAATGCCAACAGGACCACCCTTTAGAGTATCCTCCAGTAATGAGATCTCAGAGACTAATACAACAAAGGGAGAGAGAACAAACAACCAACAATTACAGGACACAAGATTATACATTTTCTTTCAGGGGGAGATGGAGGGGGAGGGAGCAAGGGAGGGGGAGAATATAACTGAACATCTGAGTTGTGATGATGGGCCTGTTCTGGTAGCTAATGAATACAACTCAAGTTATTTACAAGAAAACTTAAATTGAGATTTTTTGTTTAAGGAGAATGAGAATTTTAGGGATAATGACCTAAAAAGACTAAGTACCTTTATTCCGGTCTCCCACCCAGTGGTTAGTCTGTGTGAAAAAATATTTGATTTGTAAATTAGAAATGTGCTAAATAATAGGTCAGAGGAAAAATGGACGACAGTTTGACCAGAGACGAACATATTTTGCTAAAGGAAATTGTGTCCAACAAATTAATTAGGGTAATGAAACTGGACAAAGGAGGACGTTCAGTAGGGATGGGCAGAGTTGATTATAGTGATAGGATGTATTCTATATTTTTTACAGACACATATGAGGAAGTTTCTAAAAATGAACTGAACATTGCTTATAGGAACATCAACTTAGTCCTTGAACAAATGTTATTAAATGACCAATTGACACCTCAAGAACATCTATTCTTAACCGTGGCTCACCCAAGAATCCTGACTATATTCGGGATTCCTAAGGTCCATAAGAACATTCAATATCCCCCCCTGCGGCCTATTCTGGATGCATCTGGGTCCATCACTTTCCCTATTGCAAAGTTTTTAGACCATTATTTAAAGAATTTATTGGTAGGTTATGACTGCAATTATAGAGATTTGTGGGATTTTCTATCTAAAATTAGACATGAGGTATATTCAGACGACTTAATATTGGTTACGATTGATATTTGTGACTTATTTTCTGTGATCCCGCATGATGAAGGGATGGACTTGTTTTTTGAATTTTTGTGTCAGAACACTGCTTTTTCCACTAACAAGGCCAACAGAGAGCTGATAGAATTGGTTTTCGAAAACAATTTCCTGAATTTTGAAAATCAGCTGTTTAGACAAGTGAAGGGTGTAGCAATGGGGGCCAGATGTGCTCCTGTGTTTGCTATCATTCTGTTAGCCCAGTGGGAAAAGTTGAATGCCTTTTTTTCTAGATTTAACAATAGCTGGGTATTGTACGCAAGATTTTTGGATGACATAGTTATTTTTTGGAAAGCAAGAGTGACCCAATTAATGGAATTTTTTGAATATATTAGTAACACAACCCACTATTTAAGATTTACAATGGAATATGATCTGGATAAGATCAACTATCTAGATGTGATGATTTATAAAGACAGGGTGAAAAAGAAATTTATGTCTACCCTCTTTCGTAAACCTACATATTCTAACACACTATTGCACTTTGAAAATTGTCACCCGCTTCATCAGAAGAAAGCTTTACTCAACGGACAGTTTGTCCAACTAACTAGAATGGTTTCAGATGAGGATATGTTTTTGGATCAGTGCAGGGTACTGAATGAGATGTTGTCCAAAAGAGGTTTCCCCTATAGATTTGTTAATACGATTTTTGACGAGGTTAAACAGAAAAGAAGTTAAGAGATATCTAAACCGCTTTTAGGGATGATTAATGGAATAAATGAAGGGAATTTGAATTATGCGAAGGAAGGAAATGAACTGTGAAATAAGATATGTATTATACTGGGAGCGCTAGAGAATCCTGGAAGCCCAAAATCCTGAGACCAAATTCTCAAAAGTTCAAAATACTGAAAACTCAAAATACTGAAAACACACAGGATACCAACACTTACTATATTCCAGCACATACAGAAATATATTACCCTTCAACTATACACAGGGGGGCAAGCCTCCCTGCATCCCACACCCCCTGCTACTTAAATATGTCAACTCTGAGATTGCACTTCACTACACTAACTGCAGTTGGAGAAGAGTAATATGGTTTGTGTTTTATTTGTTTCTGTATGGACTTGTGCTGGAATATAGTAAGTGTTCGTATCCTGTGTGTTTTCAGTATTTTGAGTTTTCAGTATTTTGAACTTTTGAGATTTTATGTCTTCAGGATTTTGGGCTTTCAGGATTCTGTAGCGCTCCCATTATACCATATAACCAGGATTTTTACCCCGTTTGTAAAATTCTTAGAAGTAACTGGGACCTTTTTAGAATTGATTTAGACTACTTATGAGTAGTGGGTGATAAACCAAAAATAGTTTACAAGAAGGAAAACAGTTTCAAACAGATGTTAGAATGTACAGGGGGAATGGGCAATAAAGGAAAAATGTTGAAGTGAGGATCTTGTACTCAGTATGGGAACATATTAGTTTGTAATAGCATTAGAATTAAAGGGTATAAGGAAATTTTTATTCCACACAAATTCTATTGTTTTTCTAAAGCAATGGTCTATATTGCTAAATGTCAGTTATGTGACAGATTTTATATAGGAAAAAACAAAAGGGCTTTGAAAGACAGGATATATCAGCATATGTATGAAATAAAAAAAAAAAAACAAAGATCATTGCTTTAAGTTTTGTGTTATTGACCACTGTGATTTAGGTCCTGGGGGGGACGGAATGATGATTTATTTATTTATTTCCGGTTTGATAACCAGGGAGGTCCACTGGGCTCAAGGAGCCTGTTTTCAGTGGAGGCCCGGGGAGAAAAGCTCCATATTACATAAACGTAAAACAAAACGTAGTATTATATAATGAGATTTAGCAAAGTACAATTTCAAAACAGAAGAACATTCATTACATACTTGCACAGTAGATTAGAAAACCATTTGTACAGCATTTACGTTGGACAGAAGCAGTAGATCATGTGCACATAGTTATAAAAACTTACAATTGTAAATCATCTGTAAATAGTTATAAAAACTAACATTTGAAGGGTTGTAGTAAATACAATTTTCAGTAGAAAAGGGGAGAAATAAATGTGGGAAGTACACTATTTGCTATGCATACATTCATGATTCTGGTGTATTCAGAGAGAGGCAGTTGTACAATAGAAAAAGTGGAGTGCATGCATGGCAGCGTAGATTATCTTTGTTAGATAGCATCAACATTTCTATGTAGGCAGTAATGAGAATCATTCCCAGATGGGGGAGAGAGAAGAGAGATAGAAAACTATGTACAATATTTACAATATATACAGTCAAGGTATTGATATTATATTACGTTAAATTCAGAGAAAGGCAGCTGGTTAGGAAAACAGCATGGAGTAGAGGTACATGTAGAAGTACATGTAGAAGAGGTACATGTAGAAGTACATGTAGAAGTATATGTAGAAGAGGTACATGTAGAAGTACATGTAGAAGTATATGTAGAAGAGGTACATGTAGAAGTACATGTAGAAGAGTCTTTAGCAGGTTAGGTAGGTAGAGTGCAATTACATTTCCAATTATGGGACAGGTAGGAATGGAGCTGGGTTTTAAAGTGTTCAAAGTTTTCAGAAATTCTTATTGAGGGTGGGATAGAGTTCCATTTTTTGGCTAAGGAAAAGGATAGGAGAAGCTGACCAGCGGGACATTTTGGTTTGTATATGGAAAGTAGATTTTGGTGGGAAGATCTTAGGGCTCTGTGAGGGGTATAAGATGGTAAGATGTTTGTTAGCGCTGGGCATGTAGTTGGTTTAAAAATTAATTTGTGGGCTGTACTTAGTTGGAGGTAGTCAAGGTGGTTGGGGTGTTCTAGCCACTTTAGCAGATGGAGAGATGTACAGTGGTAGGAGGAGTAGTTAGATTGAGTTGCAAATTTTGTGATTTTGTTGTAACAGATTTCCAGTTTTGAAGAGATGGTGGAAGATAGGTTGGTTAATGGGGGTGCACTGTACAGTAGTGATGGTAGTAAGTAGGTAGTGGTGAGTGTTTGTCTTGTAGAAGGAGAGAGAAAGTGAGAGTTTCTATATAGCATGCCATGTTTCTGATATGTTTTCTTAATATTTAGTTGAATATGTGTATTGAATTTCAAGTGTTCATCAATAGTAACCCCAAGAAGTTTAGCAAAAGGGACAACTTCTATGGTGGAGTTGGCATGGCTGATAATATTGAAAGAGCATTTGTCCAGGGGGATGGTTCTTGAGGGAGAGAAAAGAAGAATTTTGGATTTATTGGCATTTAGAGGGAGGTGGTTTTGAAGCATCCAGTTCTCAGTAGTTGAGAAGGCAATCTGAGTTTTTGCTTGGAGCTCAGGAAGATTAAAAGCAGAGCAGACTAATGTTGAGTCATCTGCATATTGCACTATTTTAGTGTTAGGAATGGCAGCATGGAATTCATTAATAAATACATTAAAGAGCATTGGACTGAGTATGGATCCCTGGGGTACCCTGGCTGGGGTAGGTAGGAAGGTTGAGGTGCCAGTTTGCCATTTCACAGCCTGAGATCTGTTAGAGAGGTAGCTGTTGAACCAGGTTAGGGTGTTTTGAGAGAGATTAAGGTTAGAAAGGTGATTCAGAAGGTGGGTATGGGAGGCAGTATTGAATGCCTTGGAAACATCTAGAAGGACTGTGGATACAATTTCTCCAGAGTCATGGGCATGGTTTACTATGTCTAGGAAAGAGAGAAGAGCAGTTATTGTACTATGGCCAGGATGGAAACCATGTTATGTAGGGGTGAGAAATTGATTATTGGTAAGGAAAGGGATGAGCTGGAGGTGGATGCATTTTTCAAGAATTTTTGAGATTGGGGAGAGAATGGCTATTGGTCGGAAGTTTGAGATGTTATTATTTTTGCCTCCTTTGTGGAGGTGAAGGATAAAGGCTGCATGCCACAGTTTGGGGACATAAGATTCCTATATGGATCTATTAATGAGAATGCTAATGTGGATGGCAATACCATCTGCTGCAAGTTTTAGAAAGAGTGAGGGGGTATTGTCAGGGGCGTTGGAGCATGGCTTAAGTTTAGAGAGAAGTTTTTTTATGAAAGAGGTGGAGATGGATTTGAGATGAAATATGGCAGTACTGTTGGGGATGGAAGGTTGGGTTGAGGTAGGGGAAGTGGGTTTGAGGAGAGGGGAGGAGATGTGATTAGGGAAGGTCTTGGTGAGTTCAGCTATAGAGTAGGTAAAGAAAGAGTTGAATAGAGTGGCTATTTCTGTGTCTGTTTTACTGATGTCAGGACAAGGATTGCTTTTGGTACCTGGGTTCAGAAGAGAGTTGATGAAGTTCCAGAATTGTTTGGGGTTTTTGGAATGATTAGACTGGAGTTTAGTATAGTAACATTTTTTTATCTTTTATAATGTGTTTTTTGGCTAGGTTGCGGAGTTGCTTATATTTAAGAAGGGTATCAGGGTGTTTATTCTGGTGATATAGTTTCCAGGTCTTGTCTCTTTGTTGCATGTGTTTTAGTATCTTTAGTTAGCCATGAGGCGGAGTTGGGTTTTATTCATTTTGTTCTTGGTGGGGCTTGGAAGTTCAGGATATCTAAGAAGGTTGTATTGAAGAAGTCTACAGCATTATCTAGGGGAAGAGTTTTTAGATTGCCCCAGTTTGTTAGTTTGAAGGTGTTGGAGAAAGTTGTAGGGTTAAAGTTAGTAAGGTTACAAGCATGAGTATATTGGTGTAGGTGTGGGGAGGTGTGGGTTGCTAGATGGATTAAGGCTGGCAAGTGGTCACTCATGGAGTCTGGTAGGGTGCCTGAGTGTGAGATCTTATTTGGGTGGGAGACTAGGATCCAGTCCAAAGTGGAACCTGGGGGGTTGTTTTTATTGGGTCTGGTAATGGCATTTGTTAGTTGAGTGAAATGATCTTTTAGAATACCTAGAGTTTCAATGGACTTTCTGAACTAATGCTACAGAACCCCCTGGTTTGAATGAAAATGTACCTCTGAGTAGTATTTTTAAATTAAAAGCTAACTTCTTTATATAAAATATGTTTATAGGGTTTTTATACTGAGAATGGAGTTTGATGTAATCATTATTTATACATTCATGTCTTTACCAGTATTACTGTTTTTGGTACTTACATATTATCTCAACCACATTTCCAACCAACGATAATTTGTTATGTTTTGATGAAAATATTTTCCAAAAGAGGAAGCTTTTTCTGTAATAATGTTGTTTTCACTATTGTAACTTTACTCAGTGTAGTATGCTTTGTATATTCTTTGTAATATTAAGTTACTAGTTTGAGTATTTGAATGCTGGTAGCATATTGCATTGTATTGTTTACTTGTCATTGATGAACAGAGCACTGAAAGTCTGGACTGTTGATCATATCTGAACTTTTATATCTTCATGTCATACTTGATCAGGAAGGTTTCCTCAGCTCCATTTTGGATTTGATTAAACATACATGTATTGAGAAGTTGTTACAGACATGTAATCCTACAGGTTTGTCTCCATGTAGTATATTACCTTGATTACACACTCTTACTGGTAAGGATGGCAGTGTTCCTGTTTTGTGTGTTATTAACAGATCTGAACAGGATGGCCATGAGTTTTATGTCGAAAGATGTGTTAGCAGTACCTACCAGTACCAGCTCTTAAAGACACTGCTATTGATATTTCTCAGAAATGTTGAACTGATTTTGGTTAAGATCCTTCTGTAAGGTAACTGTGTGTCTGATTTATCCTCAGGTTGCTTTTAACAATTGTCATGTATTTCTGAGGAACAGCGTAGGTTCATCACAGTTTATGGTCTGCATTTATTCAATTAACACATTTTTGGCAATGATTCTCTTGGATTGTTTATGTACTGGGCACTGCTTTTCCGTTTTACAAAAGTGCTTGTGTCTTTAAATCATGATTTACATTGCAAGTAAACATAACCTTTGATTTTCTTTCAAATACTTGGCTTTAGAACTAACTTATAAAATGTAATTCAATTCCTCTTTTTCCACTCAGACTAAATGTCAGGGTACTTATGTCTGTCTGCTTGGGATGACATGCTCGACAAGCCACGCTGCTTCACAAGGGACGGCTTGCACCTGTCACCCCTGGGCTTTCAGATATTGGCAAAGGCTCTTGCCACCCCTATAGTGCCTTTTTTAGGCAAGGCTCAAAAGACAAACCCACCTCCCGTAGGCAAAACTGCCCTTCAGTTTGTAGCATACTACAGACCACCCTCTCAGACTCAGGAACCCCACTCAGCCTTCCTAAAGACACTGGAGAATATGAATGTCTCTCCAAATACCATCATATTGGGAGACTTCAACTACCCAAACATAGACTGGGAGCATTACTCAAGCCACAACACCCTAGCCCAAAGGTTCCTAGAATTCATAAACTCAAATGCGATGGAACAACTAGTCACCATACCCACAAGAGGGGATACCATATTAGACCTGATCATCACAAACATGGGGACACAATGCTCCACACCGGAAGTCTACCCCTCATTGGTGAGATCAGACCATAAATTAATCTCACTGGAAACCCACATCCAGCCCCCACCCGCAGCACGGAAGACCACAGTGAAGAATTTCTCAAAAGTTGACTTCACACTTAAGACTGAAATGGTATCCTTCAAGGCCCCTGGGCCAGTAGAAACCACAGCCCACTCCGCTGAATCCTTTATAAACGCATTCTATGGACACCTTCAAGAATGCATGGATCATGCAATCCCAAATAAAACCAAGACCCATTTCCCCAAAGGCAGGCGTCCTGTCTGGTGGACCCCAGCCATTAATAACAGCATACAATAGAAGGAGGAAGCTACTACATGATAGAGCAAAATCCCTAAAAGGGAAGGCATTTCTGATCAGCACTAGCAAAAAACTACGATCACTCATAAAATCATAAAATGAAGCTTACATGTGATCAATTAGTAAGCATAACTTCCAATACCACTTTGGAAAATTTCCTGGTGGGTATTAATACAAAATTAGCTAACTATGAGAAAGATCTTATTGATCGCAAAAAATACTAGTTAACCAGAGAAATTAAAGATTATGAACACAAGAGGGCGTTTGTGTTCACTAATAATCAAAGAATTAGAAAGAAAACTGTTACGTTTCAAAGAGGAAATCCGGTTTCTGAACCGTATAAAAACAAAGGCTTCCTGTCTGGTGAAAGCGGCGCGTCATCGTGGGAAGAAGATGATAGAGAGAACTTTCCTGAATTGCCAGGAGCCGCGAATTCGGAAGGTTTCCAAAAGACATTCTCGAATTCTAATGGACATTACAACAATTCCAGGAAATGGGGCTGGAACAATTCAGAACGCCAAAGAGACTCGGGCGATGGACATTTTAAAAGAGGTAGATGGGCTTGAATTTAATAATGAAACTATAGCTTATAATTATGTGATTAATTTATCTGATTACATTTTAGATAATGTTGAAATGGGTATTTTGGAAAAGGGATTAAAATTTGTTTCAACGTGTTTTCCTAAAAAGTACGAGTTAAAAACAGAATTATTTCAGCTGTTTCGTAAAATGAATCTTAGGGAATTTTTTTACAGGTGTAGTCCTTGCCCTTCTACTAATGTTAACAGCTTTAATAATGAAATGCTTAACAGTGACGTAGAGAGTGATGAAAGTTTTTACTCATGTACATCAGATAATGAAGACATTATTAATGCCTATAGTACCTTTGATTTGAGTATGTTAAAATCTGATAGCTCTTTTTTACCTCCTTATAAGAATGTATTGTTACAGAAATTTGAATGTGTGTTAGATTTAATATTAGAAAAAGAACTAGAATGTTTTTTGAAAAAAAACACACTATTATAATTTAACTAAAATAGAATGGAATAAACTACGAGCACTAAGTAATAATGACAATATAGTTTTTAAGCCCTCAGATAAAGGGGGTAAATTGGTCATATTAAATGCTTGTGACTATTATGAGATGTGCATGAAACATCTTAATAATAAAGATGTATATCTTGAAATCAATGTAGCTTATATGAAGAAAGCAGAAAGTAACTTTAATAATCTAGTACAGAAAGGTGTCAGATTACACTATTTTACAAAGTCTGATGCTGACCATAAAATAATTATTAAAAATAAACAAATGGCAAGATTTTTTTGCCTGCCGAAGGTACACAAGAATTTAGATAATCCTCCAGGCCGTCCTATTGTGTCAGCTCATGGCTTTTTTACTTATAATATGTGTACTTTATTACATGAAATATTAATTGAGAAAGTATTGACACTACCATCTTACATTAAAGACTCCTACGACTTCCTTCAAAATATTAAAAATATATATTGGAATGAAGGAATGTATTTCATTACGGTTGACGTAGTGAGTCTATATACGAACATCTCCCATTTTTGGGGATTAGAAGCTATCAAATTTTTTCTAAGTGATTGTCCAAAAACCTATTATGTATTAGAGATGGTAGAATTTTGCTTGAAAAATAATATTTTTGAATTCGATGGCAAACTATACAAACAGCTAACCGGAACAGCGATGGGAGCAGCTTTTGCTCCAGCTTATGCTAATTTATTTATGGGGATGTTTGAAAATGAATTTTTATATAAGTTACGTTTCTTTAATACACATGTTATAAAATATTATAGATTTATTGACGATCTTATTTTTATCTGTAAAGATGGCTATGAAATTTCTCATCAATTTATACATGAATTAAATATGAATAAATATAATATAAAATTTAGTGATGTACAGATGGGTTCTGAAATTAATTATTTGGATATTTCTTTAAAAGGTGTTAACAATCAATTCATACATACTAGTATTCATAGAAAATTTGATGAGATTAGTTGGAAAATGTGTGGAAGTAGTTGTCATCCAAAACACACTTTAAGTGCTATTCCTTTTGGAGAATTTACTAGAATAAAAAGACTTAATTCTGATGTTAATCTAGCTTATGAGGAATGTTTGAAAGTGGCAAAGATATTTATTAACAGAGGATATGACATCACTTTAGTTAAAAATAGTTTTATAAAAGTGTTTAAAGAGAGTCTTAATATTACAAGGAATGATGATGAATATAATAAATATAGATATAATAAATGTACAATAAATGAAGAAAAAATATTTTTTGTGACAAAATATACAAATTTCTCGGGCATTATGAATTAATTAATTAAACAATATTGGAATGTTATAAAAAATGAAATTGTTTCTTTAAAAAATATTAAATTGATTATCTCATATAAAAAAGCTAAAAGTATTAGGGATTTTCTAGTTCATAGCATCTTTAAACAACCTAGAATTTATATAGTTAACAATGTGAAGGAGTTAGGAACTTTCCCATGTGGCAATTGCTCAGTGTGTAAATTTATAGTAACTGAGGTAGAAAAAATCAATGGAAAAAATTTCACTGTTAGGGCCAAATACTCCTGTAGAAGTAAGGGACTAATTTATGTTATTTTTTGTACTTGCAAAAAATATTATATTGGTGAAACAAAGAGAATGTTGGCAGACAGAATAAAAGAACATGTCAGAGATGTGAAGAATAAAAAACCTACTAGTCCTATTGCAGAACATTTTAATTTATGTCATGGTGGGGATATGAGTTGCATGAAAACAACAGTTTTAGAACATGTACCACTTCATTTTAACAATGCTGATTATCAAAAAAATGTATTGAGGCAGAAGGAATCTATTCTAATAATGAAATATGGCACTTTGTTTCCGTATGGTTTAAATAGAGAATGTAACTGGCAAAGCCTTATTTAAGGCTATTTCTTTAAATTTTTATGTCATGATGCTTTAATTGAATAATAGTTTAATTTAATATAATTAGAGGTTTTATAAGTATATATAAAGTGTTTTTTTAGTGACTGTTAATTTTTTACTCTGAAAAGGCTGTTGGCCGAGGCGCTAGAGATTTGGAACTGTTCTTGTAAATATATTGAACTGTATTCAATAATTAAACCAGACTTTGAAAGTAGAGCTGGGACTCACTTATTGTTCCTGTTGTTGGTAAAACTGCCCTACAGTTTGTAGCATACTACAGACCACCCTCTCAGACTCAGGAACCCCACTCAGCCTTCCTAAAGACACTGGAGAATATGAATGTCTCTCCAAATACCATCATATTGGGAGACTTCAACTACCCAAACATAGACTGGGAGCATTACTCAAGCCACAACACCCTAGCCCAAAGGTTCCTAGAATTCATAAACTCAAATGCGATGGAACAACTAGTCACCACACCCACAAGAGGGGATACCATATTAGACCTGATCATCACAAACATGGGGACACAATGCTCCTCACCGGAAGTCTACCCCTCATTGGTGAGATCAGACCATAAATTAATCTCACTGGAAATCCACATCCCGCCCCCACCCCCAGCACAGAAGACCACAGTGAAGAATTTCTCAAAAGCTGACTTCACACTTCTTAAGTCTGAAATGGTATCCTTCAAGGCCCCTGGGCCAGTAGAAACCACAGCCCACTCCGCTGAATCCTTTATAAACGCATTCTATGGACATCTTCAAGAATGCATGGATCATGCAATCCCAAATAAAACCAAGACCCATTCCCCCAAAGGCAGGCGTCCTGTCTGGTGGACCCCAGCCATTAATAACAGCATACAACAGAAGGAGGAAGCTACTACATGATAGAGCAAAATCCCTAAAAGGGAAGGCATTTCTGATCAGCACTAGCAAAAAACTACGATCACTCATAAAATCATCCAAGGCCAACTTTGAGAGAAAAATTGCACAAGACACTAAAGACAATCACAAGGCCTTCTTTAGTTATGTTAGAAACCTGGGTGGAAACTCCCAGATATGCTCAGAGTTAGTCCAAAATGACAAAAAATACACCGAACCCACAGACATTGCCAACATACTGGCAGACAGGTTCAGTGCAAATTTCTCCCCACCCTCCCCCCCAAAAGGACAAATATCTATCCCAGCAGAGTGTAGCCTCCCTGACATCTCAGATGCCCAGGTGAGAGCCGCCCTCTCCAAAGCAAAAAACACAGCATCAATGGGACCAGATGGTGTCCCGGGTTGCGTGCTACATGAACTCCAAGAGGAACTAAAGCCACACATAAGGCTGCTGTTTAATCTTAGCCTTACTACAGGATATGTACCCAAAGAATGGCGTACAGCAACAGTGGTCCCACTCCACAAAGGAGGTGCTTCTATGGACCCTGGAAATTACCGCCCCATAAGCTTGACAAGCCTGGTCTGCAAAGCTATGGAGAGGATCATTATGGAACTCATAAACAAAGACATTGGGGACCTACTGACATTGGATCCTACCCAATTCGGCTTTGTCAAGGGCAGATCCTGCCTCTTGAACTTGGTCGACTTCTTTGCAACAGTCACTAAGGCCATTGATGAGGGTAAGGCAGTTCACACAGCCTACCTTGACCTTGCAAAAGCCTGCAACACAATACCCCACTCGGGCATCATAGACAAGCTTACCAGCTTAAATGTAAACCCCTATGTCACAAGATGAGTTGCCAACTGGCTCAGGGACAGAACCCACAAGGTCAGAATTGCTGGAGCCATGTCAGACTCTAAGCCAGTCACAAATGGCGTCCCACAGGGCTCGGTCCTGGGACATCTCTTGTTCGGCATTTATTTTTCTGAGGTGCAAGCTAACATAGGAGGATTGTGGCTGACAAAGTTCACAGATGACTGCAAACTGGGCACCATAATTGATTCTCCAGCGGACACAAGCATCCTTCAAAAAAGTCTCATAGAAACGGATAACTGGTGCCAGAGCCATGGCCTTAAACTAAATGCCAAAAAATGTATAGTCATACCCTTTGGGAAAAACAAAGTGCCCACAAATTACCACATAGGTGGTAATCCATTAAGTACGGAAGAAGTAATCAGATACCTAGGGACTCAAGTTGACAGTAACCTCTCATTTGACACTCACATTGCCAAAGTGGTTAGAAAGACCTTCTATATTGCCCACTTTAGCATGAAAGGATTCACATCTAGATCAAGAGAGGTCATTGTGCCCCTTTACTCTTCCCTTATCAGGCCCATAATTGAGTACAATGCCCCATTTGGGATGTACCTTACCCGACACCTGCAGCAGTTAGAAGACCCCAAAAGTACATTACCAAGAGGATCAAGGGTCTCAAACATATGCCATATGCTGCCCGGCTGAAGAAACTCCAGCTCTATTCAGTCGCATACCGCCTACTCAGAGGCGATCTATGCCTGATGTACAAGGCCATGTCCAATCTGGAATTAATGGACATGCTCCACCTCAGAAAATCCAAATCCATCAGAGCCACGAGAGCGAGAGATTTGAACCTCAACACAGAAATAAATAGGATGTGCTGGAGGGACAGATTCATAACCCAGAGGCTCCCTTCACTCTGGAACAGAATCCCAGTCCATGTTAGGCAGAGCCCTTCACTGACTCTCTTCAAGAGAAATCTTGACGAGTGGATGGGAGATCGTAGGTTTACCCCGGGGGTCATCTCTGTGTCACTGCTAGACAGAGGCGCAGTAAACTAAATGGGCACAGTATTCTCATTCCAAGGGGTGGCGAAAGCCAAACACACTCTGGCTAGGCTTATAAATGCCCTAGGGCAGATAGCCTAGTATAAACCTATGAACCTATTGCAATCAGATTTCGAACAGGAGAAACAGCTGTACGGCTTGGAAAAGAGCCTGTTCGAAATGTAGTTGCGATAATACGTAAGTAGCCTGTTTTTATTGTTGTGGTTTTAGCAATGCAATAATTTATATTATGTATTAAATAAACCAAAAAAACAAAAATGTTTGTAGTAGAGTAGGAAGAAATGTATTCAATGAACTAGATAGGGTTAAATTATACCTTGGTAGGTGTTTAAGGTGTAACTTGTAATTTTTTTTTTTTGGAAACAATTTTATTGATTTTAGATAAAACAAATTTCTAAACAATCACATAAATTTCACAGAAAAATTGTAATTTCAGGGCTTGTAACATATAAAACTCAAATAACTATATATATAATAACTGATAAAATAAACCAGCTAAGGTATTTACAAAGACATCCATTAATCTTTAAATAAATGTAGTACTTTAACCATTTTTTGATTGTGTTTCACATATAGATGAAAAAAAGAAACTGAGTTTTTCATTGTAAGTTATTAATCTTTTTTCAACAAATTCTGTAAATTTACCCACATAGTATGCATGAGTCTTTCTAGTAGTTCTAGAAATTATAGTTTTAAGTTGTAAATGACACACCTCACTTAACATATTCTTGAATTCAGTGAAAGTATGAGTGGATTCAGATATCCAGTTTTTTTGTAATGCTCTTTCTAGCCACAGCAAGTATTGCCCAGAGTAAAGGATATTTTACTTTTTTAACACTGTGTGATATGGGTGTATTAAAAAGCACTAGAGACTTGTTAAGCGTGAATTTATCTGTGAATAGTGCCTGTAATTGTTCATTAACACTCCCCCCAAAATACTCTTATATTAGGGCAATCATAGAACATATGAGCCCAATCTATATTTATGTATGACTTACATTTGTTAAAGATGTTCTGTTTTCTGTTGATTTTATTCATTAGTTAAGGACTATAAAAGGATCTGTACATAAATATCCAGGTGTATAATTTCCATTTAAGTGACAGTGTTGTTTTCCCTGCAGATTCTAATATGCTTATTTTGTCTTGATCACAGGGAAGTTCATTATTAATTGTGTAGAAGTAATTCCAATAGCTTTCTGGGCAGCTATATGTTTCGTCTCTTATGATTCTGAATATAAAAAAAAAGTTTGCCTGAATAAATTTGATTATGTTGCAGGATTGACTGAAAGTAGTCTAGTAGTGAACTAGTATCATGTTTGGTTGTTGGTGAGATCAACTTTATTTTATTGTCTATAAATAATCTGAGGATTTGTATATCTAGCCATAAGGCTTTGTCCAGCTGAAATTCCTATATTATCTGATCTACACTTTTTGCTTTACTGTTTGAAGTCAATTGAAACCAAAACTTAAGTTCATTTTGTTTCAATAATGTGATTTTATTTAAGTTTGATCTTAACAAAGATTCTTGTGTAAATGCTATAGGGAATAGTAGAAATAAACATTCTTTATATCTGAGGTGTTTATATATGAAGTCTCTAAAATTTGTTAGAATATTGTAAATGTAACTGGTTGTGTGCTTGGGTGTTTTATGTGTAGTAAAGTAGTCTTTTAGTATCCATAACACTGGATTGTTTATTATTTCTAGCTTATAAGTTAGAGGTCACATTATTAGTTGCATAGCTGTTGCTTCACAAAAAACCTTCCATTTAGCTGAGTATGAAGTGTCTAAAAGTTGTACAATTGTTCTAATTATAAAAGAACTTGAATATAGGTTCAGATCTGGAAATGCTATCCCCCCTTTTCTCCAACTATTGAGATGTTGTTTAAGGGCTATTCTCATTTTTTTGGGAAACCAAAAGAAACTTAATATCAAAGAATTTAACTTATTAGTAAATTTTTTGGCAGGAAGTATTAAAATAGAGTGAATAATATGTAGGATCCTAGGTAGGATTATCATTTTTATGATTGTTAATCTTTCTTCTGTTGTGAATAAAATCATATTTCACTTAGTAATAATAACACAGTAATAGAGTTTGAATGTTTTCATAGGTTCATAAGTTTATAGGTTCATACTAAGCTATCTGTCCTAGGGCATTTATAAGCCTAGCCAGAGTGTGTTTGGCTTTCGCCACCCATTTTAAATTAATTTTGCTATGCCCTTTTTTGAGGTTAGTATACTGTGCCTCTGTCTAACAGTGACACAGAAGTGATACCCGGGGTAAAACTACAATCTCCCATCCACTCATCAAGATTCCTCTTGAAGAGAGTCAATGAGGGACTCTGCCTAACCTGGACTGGGATTTTATTCCAGAGTGAAGGGAGCCTCTGGGTTATGAATCTGTCCCTCCAGCATGTCCTATTTATTTCAGTGCGAGGTTCAAGTCTCTCGAGCACGTAGCTCGATGGGATTTGGATTTTCTGAGGTGCAGCATGTCCATTAATTCCGGGTTGGACATGGCTTTATACGTCAGGCACAGATCGCCTCTGAGCAGGTGGTATGCCACTGAGTAGAGCTGGAGTTTCTTTAACCAGGCAGCATATGGCATCTAAACCTAACCGTTGTGTTTCTTATTAACTTGTAACAGCTACTGAAAGCACTAGGAGGTGTATTCTGATGAAGTCTAGTTGTACTAGATGAAAGCGCTAAACCTTCATTAAAAGTGTGGAATTTATTCACGTCTCCAGCGTCTTTGTGATTCCGCTAGTAGCCTTTTGGATTCATTTTGTTTTGGTTGTAGTGGCTACTTGGACTTTTTTTCTATTAGCATATGGCATCTGTTTGAGCCCTTTGATCCTCTTAGTATGGTACTTTTGGGGTCTTTCCAGTTGCTGCAGGTGTCTGGTAAGGTACATCCCAAAAGGGGCATTGTACTCAATTATGGGCCTGATGAGGGATGAGTAAAGAGGCACGATGACCTCCCCTGATCTAGATGTGAATCACTTCATGATTAGGTGGGCTATATAAAATGTTTTTCTAACCACTTTGGCCATGTGGTTGTCAAATGAGAGATTGCTATCAACTTGGGTCCCCAGGTCCCTAATTACTTCTTCTGTACTTAATGGATTACCATCTATGTGGTAATTTGTAGGCACTTTGTTTTTGCCAAAGGAGATGACTGTACACTTTTTGGTGTTTAGCTTGAGGCCATGGCTCTGGCACCAGTTGTCTGTAGCACTTATTATAATTTAATTGTGTTATTGATTTTATGTCTTTAGTAAGGATGATTCCTAGGTATGTAATTTGATCTGTATTAGATTTATATTTATTATTATCAATAGTTCTTTTATATTTTTTTTTTGTGTATATAGGTAGAATTTTGGTTTTGTTATCATTAAATGACAATCCAGACATCCTTTGAAATATATTGATGGAATCAAATAATGATGTTATTGGGGAATCATTTTCCTTTATAGTAATAAGTATGTCATCTGCAAATAGTTGAACTTTAGAAGTTATTTCCTCAATAAGCTCTAGTCCTTCTATATTTTTATTTGCCTTATATCATTAGCCCATGGTACCATTATTAGGTGACCCCTAACCGGGATAAGCCAAAAGACACAACAACAACCATTATTAGGGTGAATAATAGTGGAGAGAGAGGGCATCCTTGCTTGGTTCCTTTTTTGATAGGTATTTTGGTTGAGATGTATAATCCTATTTTAATATATGCTAAGGCTCCCTTATATAGATGTTTTAGTAAATCAATAAAACTTTTGAAGAAATGTAGACATTCTAGTAATATGAACAGATAGTCCTAATCTATTGGGTCGAATGCTGAATTTATGTCCAAGCTTATTAATGTCAGATTTTTCTTCTTTCTTTGGGAGTAATCAATTAAGGCTAGAGTTCATTTGATGTTATCATAAGTGCTTCTATTAATCACAAAGCCCGTCTGGTCATCATCTATTAAATGTAGTAAGAATTTCTTTAGTTTTTCAGAATATATATTCATAAACATTTTATAATCCACATTCAATAGTGAGATGGGTTTATATGAAGAACAAAGTTTAGGGTCTTTATCAGGTTTTAGTATAGGTGATATAAATGTGTATTTCCAAGAAGGAGACATTATAATGTCATTCTGAGCTGTATTGTAAACTTTGTGGAGTAAAGAGATAGCAGTTTTAGGCATAATTTTATATAACTTGGGTATAATTCCGTTGTTTCCTGGAGCTTTATTTTTTTAAGTTTGTTAATCTGAGCATGTGTATCTGCTAGGGAGGTTTGTTTATTTATGATTTCTGCCTGTTTGTTGAGTTTGTTGTAGAGATTTTTATTAATAAATTCTTTTATCTTATCTTTAGATTCTATGTTATGTATGGTTTGACTGATTCTGTAAAAGTGATCTCTAAATTCATCTATTATATCTTGTATACTATATGCCTCCTTCTTCTTCCTTAAAGAGTATATCTATTTAATATGATTATGTTTATTTATTCTTTTAGTTTTGTTCATAAGGTTAGTTAAGTGTTTGGGGTTTGATGAATAGGCAAGAAATTTGTATTTTTCTAAGATGATCATAATCTTGTGATAAAGTATGGCTTTATATTCCTCATTCAGTTTGCCTATTTTATCTCTAATGTTTTTAGATGTAAGCTTATCTTTATTTTTAAGGTGTAATGCATCTAGTTTATCTTATATTATTTTTAAGTCTTTATCCCAAGACTTCCTACTGTTATAATACCATGTGTTTATTTGTCCATATAAATAAGCTTTTAAAGCATCCCATGTGTATATGTCTAGAGTGTTAGATGCTGAATTTATATTTATAAAATTTTGCATTTCATCTTTTAAGAATGTTTGAAAATCTTTTAATTGTGCAAGATATGCAGGAATTCTTTTTATTTGTGCATTAGTTGTACTATTGGTGTTAAGCTCATATATAACAGAATTATGATCGGAAATTGGGCATGATATGATTTTACTGTTTGTTAAATCATTTATTATTTGTGTGGAGAATATTATCCTAACTATTCTGGAATATGTTTTGTATTTGTTGGAAAAGAATGTATATTGTAACGAGCTCTGATCTGTATAATCATGAATATCTTTTAGCTGATAAGAGTGTATGAATTTTATTAATTGTTTAGCCTGTAGCATTATCTTTCTTTTCCCAAAGGTACTAGACTCTTTTTCATCTAAAATACAATTACAATCCCCTGCCATGATGATGTTTCCTTCAGACTGAGAAACTATTTGATTTAAATGTTGTTTTATAGTATTGGTTCCTATGCCGGGTAACCAATAGTTGTTAACTAGTGTATAATATTTTTTTATTTATTTCAGTTATAACTAGACAAAGCATTCCTTTGTCATCTTGATATGACTTAATTATTCTAGGCAAAGAAAGTGATTTGTTCCAGAGAATTGCTACACCCCTTTTCTTTTTTGAATGTTCTGAACTTGCAATCACTATATTTGTTTGTGTTCAGAAATTTAATATTATCTTTCAATAAATGAGTTTCTTGTAAAAAAAAAAATCATGTTGGGTTTGTGTATGGCTAGATATTTAAATAGACTTCCTCTTTTGAATGAGTTATTCAGACCATTTATTTTGATTGATATGCCTTTAAGTGCGGCCATTTTATATTTTTAACAGTATTAGTATAATATCTATATCATATATGTATTTTATGTATCCCTCTCCTGAATGAAAATTGTTTTAATCTATAAACTTTGGTCCATGTTTTATAGTGGGTAATATGTATATTACAATTATTGTAGCTTGTGTTCTTATGTAGATCTATTATAATGGATGTCAGGTGAAACATTTTTATAAAGTTAGTTGTATGTTGTAACTTATAGAAAAATAATGTAGCTCTCAGCCTGGAGTTATAAACTCCTTGTTCCAGTAACATCAGTCACTCGGATCAAACCTTTAGACAGTAGCAACAGAACATAGCAATCACTTGTATATATTAAGTAATTAAAATTAGGCAACATACTAGATATTATTTCTTCTTGTAACATACTATGTTTGATTTAGTATAACTCATCTGATATAACTATTCATTCTTGAAAATAAAGTATGTTGTCTGCATTAAATATAACTGAACTTTAAAGAAGACATACAATATAACTTAAATTAACAGGTTCTTCCCATAGGAATAGTGTAAGACCAACATTATTAATCAACTTCTCTTTAATCACACTAAACAATGTTTAACAAGGTGTTAATAACCATTGTCTATTATCATTACATTCTATTTTTGTTGCCCTCTACAAGTAAAGCTTGATATGTTTTAAAATAAATTGTTTCTTTACACTTTACTACTTTAAGACAACATATACAGCCTTACTATAGATCTCGATGAAATGATTACCTTTAATGTATGAGAGAGAGGAAAAAACTTTTGACTATGAAGTTTATGTAATCTTTTCCCTTTGACAGCAAAAGGTAGTGATACTTTAGTTTGAAATAACAGCTTTAATCTTATAGCATTTGTCATGTAGCATCATTTACCCTGTATAGTGATTAATTGAATTTTACTTTGGTTATGTGATCATTCTCAGACTGTGAGATATTAATTTTGTATAGCTACATGCAAGGTTGGCTGTCAATGCAGATAATTAAAGCTTAAGGCTAACAAGCAGTTTTCTATGGCTCAAATTGACATTAAAGCTATAAGTTATTTCTAACGTGCCACAAGCTTGATCAGGCACTGCAGTAATAAACATTACTCATATCTAGGTATGCAATCAGTTAAGCTAATGATCTAATCAAAATGACTTACTTTTTTTTTAAAGAAAGGTATCAAAAAGTTGAAATCTGCCTTTTCTTTGTCCATATGTTGTAATCCTCGTTGATCTACCTCTATTTTGATGTTTTGGGGCTATTTTGTAGGTTAATAAATGTTAATTTGAAGTTAAAAACTGTTTCCTGAAGATATTCAGGCTGTAGACATCCTGGTTTGGGTTGTCTCATTGTGCTGACATCATCAATGTGCATTATGTTGCTCTAATGAAGAACTAAGCTTTTGAAGGGATTTCCAACCTGTTTCTGGGTTGTTCGAGCTATTTAAAGCTCGTGGATCATCAGTGAGTGGAGATTTATAGCCCCAAAGTTGTCTCTTGATGAAAATCAGTGGGAAAACCACAAAAAAGGTTACATCAGCTTTTTTTCTTCTTTTTTGGATAATAGCTTATGAAGGAAAGGCTTTTAAGGTTCCTCACAAGCAGCACAAGTCTATTACAAACTGCAGGCATTCACACAGAAGATATAGTGCACTATATCACTTCAAAACCATAGAAAAAACATTTCCCTTTGCTATTTCTGTTTTCTTATCATTCCCTTTTCCCACCCATTCTCCTGTTTCATATAAAGCATTCTAATGAAAAGAGAAAAAAAACCTGAAACTCAGCGACATTATCCCCTTTCCTTTCCAAACATATGCAACATCAAGCCAGAAAGATATTAAAGACATGTCACACCAGAAATATATTAAAGACATGTTACACCAGAAAGATATTAAAGACATGTAACACCAGAAAGTTATTAAAGACATGTTACACCAGAAATATATTAAAGACATGTTACACCAGAAATATATTAAAGACATGTTACACCAGAAATATATTAAAGACATGTTACACCAGAAAGATATTAAAGACATGTAACACCAGAAATATATTAAAGACATGTAACACCAGAAAGTTATTAAAGACATGTCACACCAGAAATATATTAAAGACATGTTACACCAGAAAGATATTAAAGACATGTAACACCGGAAAGTTATTAAAGACATGTCACACCAGAAATATATTAAAGACATGTTACACCAGAAAGATATTAAAGACATGTAACACCAGAAAGATATTAAAGACATGTAACACCAGAAAGTTATTAAAGACATGTCACACCAGAAATATATTAAAGACATGTTACACCAGAAAGATATTAAAGACATGTAACACCAGAAAGTTATTAAAGACATGTCACACCAGAAATATATTAAAGACATGTTACACCAGAAAGATATTAAAGACATGTAACACCAGAAAGATATTAAAGACATGTAACACCAGAAAGATGTTAAAGACATGTAACACCAGAAAGATATTAAAGACATGTAACACCAGAAAGTTATTAAAGACATGTCACACCAGAAATATATTAAAGACATGTTACACCAGAAAGATATTAAAGACATGTAACACCAGAAAGTTATTAAAGACATGTCACACCAGAAATATATTAAAGACATGTTACACCAGAAAGATATTAAAGACATGTAACACCAGAAAGTTATTAAAGACATGTCACACCAGAAATATATTAAAGACATGTTACACCAGAAAGATATTAAAGACATGTTACACCAGAAAGATGTTAAAGACATGTAACACCAGAAAGTTATTAAAGACATGTTACACCAGAAAGATGTTAAAGACATGTAACACCAGAAAGTTATTAAAGACATGTTACACCAGAAAGATGTTAAAGACATGTAACACCAGAAAGTTATTAAAGACATGTTACACCAGAAATATATTAAAGACATGTTACACCAGAAAGATGTTAAAGACATGTAACACCAGAAAGTTATTAAAGACATGTTACACCAGAAAGATGTTAAAGACATGTAACACCAGAAAGTTATTAAAGACATGTTACACCAGAAAGATGTTCCAGAAAGTTATTAAAGACATGTTACACCAGAAATATATTAAAGACATGTTACACCAGAAAGATGTTAAAGACATGTAACACCAGAAAGTTATTAAAGACATGTTACACCAGAAATATATTAAAGACATGTTACACCAGAAAGTTATTAAAGACATGTTACACCAGAAATATATTAAAGACATGTAACACCAGAAAGTTATTAAAGACATGTTACACCAGAAATATATTAAAGACATGTTACACCAGAAAGATGTTAAAGACATGTAACACCAGAAAGTTATTAAAGACATGTTACACCAGAAATATATTAAAGACATGTTACACCAGAAAGATGTTAAAGACATGTAGCACCAGAAAGTTATTAAAGGCATGTTACACCAGAAATATATTAAAGACATGTAACACCAGAAAGTTATTAAAGACATGTTACACCAGAAATATATTAAAGACATGTTACACCAGAAAGATGTTAAAGACATGTAACACCAGAAAGTTATTAAAGGCATGTTACACCAGAAATATATTAAAGACATGTAACACCAGAAAGTTATTAAAGACATGTCACACCAGAAATATATTAAAGACATGTAACACCAGAAAGTTATTAAAGACATGTTACACCAGAAATATATTAAAGACATGTTACACCAGAAATATATTAAAGACATGTTACACCAGAAAGATGTTAAAGACATGTAACACCAGAAAGTTATTAAAGGCATGTTACACCAGAAATATATTAAAGACATGTTACACCAGAAAGATGTTAAAGACATGTAACACCAGAAAGTTATTAAAGACATGTTACACCAGAAATATATTAAAGACATGTAACACCAGAAAGTTATTAAAGACATGTTACACCAGAAATATATTAAAGACATGTTACACCAGAAAGATGTTAAAGACATGTAACACCAGAAAGTTATTAAAGGCATGTTACACCAGAAATATATTAAAGACATGTTACACCAGAAAGATGTTAAAGACATGTAACACCAGAAAGTTATTAAATACATGTTACACCAGAAAGTTATTAAAGACATGTTACACCAGAAAGATGTTAAAGACATGTAACACCAGAAAGTTATTAAAGACATGTTACACCAGAAAGTTATTAAAGACATGTTACACCAGAAATATATTAAAGACATGTTACACCAGAAAGATGTTAAAGACATGTAGCACCAGAAAGTTATTAAAGACATGTTACACCAGAAATATATTAAAGACATGTTACACCAGAAAGTTATTAAAGACATGTTACACCAGAAATATATTAAAGACATGTTACACCAGAAAGTTATTAAAGACATGTTACACCAGAAATATATTAAAGACATGTTACACCAGAAAGATGTTAAAGACATGTAACACCAGAAAGTTATTAAAGACATGTTACACCAGAAATATATTAAAGACATGTTACACCAGAAAGATGTTAAAGACATGTAGCACCAGAAAGTTATTAAAGACATGTTACACCAGAGATATATTAAAGACATGTTACACCAGAAAGTTATTAAAGACATGTTACACCAGAAAGATGTTAAAGACATGTAACACCAGAAAGTTATTAAAGACATGTTACACCAGAAATATATTAAAGACATGTTACACCAGAAAGATGTTAAAGACATGTAACACCAGAAAGTTATTAAAGACATGTTACACCAGAAAGTTATTAAAGACATGTTACACCAGAAAGATGTTAAAGACATGTTACACCAGAAGATATTAAAGACATGTTAAAGACATGTAACACCAGAAAGTTATTAAAGACATGTCACACCAGAAATATATTAAAGACATGTTACACCAGAAAGATATTAAAGACATGTAACACCAGAAAGATATTAAAGACATGTAACACCAGAAAGATATTAAAGACATGTAACACCAGAAAGTTATTAAAGACATGTCACACCAGAAATATATTAAAGACATGTTACACCAGAAAGATATTAAAGACATGTAACATCAGAAATATATTAAAGACATGTTACACCAGAAATATATTAAAGACATGTTACACCAGAAAGATGTTAAAGACATGTAACACCAGAAAGTTATTAAAGACATGTTACACCAGAAATATATTAAAGACATGTTACACCAGAAAGTTATTAAAGACATGTTACACCAGAAAGATGTTAAAGACATGTAACACCAGAAAGTTATTAAAGACATGTTACACCAGAAATATATTAAAGACATTTCATAAAAATCTTCCTGTTTTGTGTGGATTACATACGCATGCTTGATTTGTCATGGATGCCCTCTTTCTGATGAACTGAAATGGAGCTACCTAAAGAGGTATGTGTAGCCCTTTGGGGCAGATCATTAAGTAGTTGTGAAGATTTACTTTCCCACTCCAAGGAGTCTTTGCCATAAACTACAAATAAAGTTGTTGCTTTCCTTCCAAGTATATATACTGTTAATACTGTGCAACTCAGAAAAGGACATGTGGGGGGGGGGTCACAATGTCAGACTTAGTATACTGTACATTCCCTCACATTCACACTTGCAGTTCAGTATTGAAATAACGCAATGCAACTATCCTTACTTTGGGCTAGGGGCACAATCTGAAAGGCTGTTTCGACCCCCTCCACCCCATTCTTGATGCAGGCCCTGCATATTAGTAAACACAGCTAAGAAACAGAATTTCTGAAACCTCTACAAACACGTAACAAAACACATGGCAAAACAGAACAGTGCTTTACAGTTAAGACTACCGAGTATTCAAAGATTTAAAAATCAGACATTTATTGCATAAAAGACAAATACTGCTTAACAAGAGCGTGCTGCATATGTGAAACAGTAGAGTCAGTGTCAGTCTTGTCAGTTTTACTGAGTGCAACACTGAAAACTTCCAGCACTTAATGAGTGCCCCCAACAAATGCAACTTGGGCGCATAACATGTAATATTTTATTGCATTAAGAATTTAACAGTACACTATCACTGTATGACTGAATATCCTATCTAACCCCCCCCCATGTAGTTTCCTTTACCACTTGCTCCAACATCTTTAATGCACTGCTCACCTTTAAAAAGTCTATGTCGTGAAAAAAGAAATGAGCAACATGCTGTCAGTAAAGGGAATAAAGAAGCAACAACACTATGTTTTTAACATTTGATTGATAACACTCTAGAAAACAAACTGTACTGCAAAAGAAAACAATATTTCACATTTTCACAAAATTAACGGACAGATTACATGATCGAGAAGCAACCTGTGCTGCCGTGAAAAATCTGGTTGCGTTAATATGTAAGTACCGATTTCTTTAGTGGAGCTATTGAATTCTGCTGCTACTCTGTGCCCATCTTGGCCATGCCCCCCGTAACTTGTAATTTTGACTGTGATTGGAGGGATGGTTTGGAACATGTGATTTCTTTATGTATAAGTATTTGCATTTGATGTGTAAAAAGTATTCTATTGAAGTCCATTATACCGGGACGAAAGCACTAAATGTGACATTAAAACTTTGTGTTTTGGGTGTATTACTGTGGTCTCATTCATCTACTTTTATTGGTTTTGATTTGGTGTTTGTTTGTTCATCCTTTTCAAGGGTGTTAAAGTGTAATGGCAGGTTTAATTGTAACACTGAAGGGGTTGTTTATTTAGCTCAATATTTAACCTATGACACGTTTTATATTGGAAAGACTGAGAGGACTTTAAGACAAATATATGAACATTGTTATACTATGAAGAAAAGTGACAGTAGGAATGCATTATTCAGGCACAGTGATGATTGTGTAGGTTTTAAAAACATTTAGTTTTTAATTTAGAAAGAGTTTAACAGTATGTTCTGGGAGGGGATTGGAAAGCATTTTTGGAAAAAAGGGGAGCTTGTTTGGAAACTTAAATGAGATGCCACCCACCCCCCTGGTATCAATGATAAAGTCTCAATTAATAGTATTTTACATTTGAGAACAGGGAAGTTATGAATGTTTGAATATTAAGAAGTAATTTTAGCCCTTGATAAACCTTTATGATGCATTAAGCAATGCTTTTATAAAGTAGTTAATAAAACAATGTAATAGAGTATTTTATTATTAACTGAGTTTTTGTGATAAATGAAAAGACTGGCAGGAAGGGTCCCAAGGAACACCAAACACAAAAATGTTGAATGAAAGCAAACTTTAATGCTGAATAAACCCAAAATTTCCAATAAAATTGATGTATAAATCCAATAAAATCAATGTGAGCGCTTTCGTTAAAACAATGTTAACTTCATCAGATGAGAGTCAATGTGCACAGCCAATGTTTAAACACATTTTAAAACACCTTCTAACACAATCTGATTGGACACAGAAAAACAGCTGAACCATGAGTAAAATGTGTAGCTGTAGTTAACCCTTTGTTCACTGTTAGAGCAACACTTCACATTAAAAAATATGTATATACACTAAAAATAATTTTAAAAGTTGAATGTTTGTAAAAAACTGAATTGACATAATATCATTCATTTGGTTTGATTTTTGCCTTTGACATTTTCTTGAGTTTTTGTGATGTTTTTTATTGGATAATTGATTAACTATTATGACAAGGGGCATGTATATAAGTTGTGGATTTGAATTTGATGTATTTCTGATGAAGTTCTGTAATAAAACAAATGAAAGCGGTAAAAGTATTGTGGATGATTGGTTTATGATCTTATGTTTACAGTCCCCCTACGTGACTTAGCAGCATTTTTTTACTTTTATTTTTATTTTTTGTTGTTGATGATGTTGAGGAAAGTTTCTTTACTAGAACAGTGTTAAGATATTGTTTAAGATTAAAACTTTATAAGGCTTAATTCACAGCTTGACCTGCTTTCAACAATATTCTTTGTTTGCTCATGCCAGTATAAGCTGAGATGTTTCAGACGTCCTTTTGTCATAGGAGATTTATTTTCTGATTAAAGTGTCTTGATTGAAAGTTCAGCATGAGAAATGAATAAAATAGCCTCTTTCCCTTCCTTTAGCACTGGAGCCTGCAAACTTTTCCATGTTATTTTGAATAAAATAATCTGAAATAATTAAGTAGTCTACTGTATTTCTTATGTGCCACTGCAAGTTTAACATATTAGCAGCAGAAAAGAGTAACTTCATGTAAATCAAACAATTTAGACAGAAATCAGATTTTTGAAGATCACAAATGACCCATTTCTGGATAATTTAAATATTATAAATAAAGTCTCACATTGCTGACATCTGAGGTGCACCTACTCAGTCTTGCTTTACTTAGCTTATGTAACTGAAGAACAAAAAATGAATTCAATAATAATAATTACTCTCATCACCTTTGCCTCTGATCATAGTCATTCATTCATTCATTCATTATCCAATTTCTTGAGTGATCCAGTGCACAGTCATGGAGTAGCTGAAGCCTACCACAGCACAGAACTCATCCTGAATAAGGTGTCATCCTATTCTACAATGCACACAATCAGTCTCATAAGGCATGCTTGCCTGTAGATAACTTTCCAGGTCACTAATTCAACTACCACACATCTAAGGGATGTAGAAGGAAGATAAAGCATCTGGTAAAAATAGTGGGGTCATAGGGAAGATGTGCAGCCTCTGTACAGAAGAAACACCAAACGAGAACCAGCCAAGAGAAACAAGAACTATGTGTGGCAACAATAATAATCTGTGCATTATTGTGCATCCCTCTATCCTTAGTAATACTGTTAAATAATCCACTGGATTGGGTACAAGGAGATTTGAAGAAGTTAAGAGAAACAGGTACATACAAAGAGATTTTTACAACACAGTATAGATAACACTATGTTCTTTCCAGTTTTTAATCTGGGAGAATGTATTCTCAAACCATTTGCTGTTTAAGAGCTTTCACTTACAATAATGATAAATCATACTACAGTATTAAGCCCTGTATCGAGAAATACCACTTGTTATATAAATCTTTTATTTTGTGATTTCTCTGTCCTTATTTGGTATATGCTACAATAAATGTGAAAGATCTGCGGCTGCTCTGGTAGTGCCAGGGTTAGACAACTGAATACGAGTTCCCCAACAAACCACATACACTAACATGTCTGTGTCATTAGAAAGATATCTGGTTAAGTAAAGGTTGATTATTTAGTGATGGCACTCTTGTCCTAAGGAAAGCGATGTTACAGTGTGTGTGTGTGTGTGTGTGTGTGTGTGTGTGTGTGTGTGTGTGTGTGTGTGTGTGTGTGTGTGTGTGTATGGGTGTGTGTGTAAAACACTGTCAAAATCTCATTCCCACTACATTTGACCTTTATTGTTCCACTAGCTATGTAGCATACAGTCACTGGCTGTGGTTCATGCAGTGAGCTGGACTACAACACAGAACACTACACTGTACATAACAGCTTATGATGAAAGATATTAGGTAGGATTACACTGTACATAGCAACTTATGATGTAAGATATTAGGTAGGAAGTTGAAGAACAAGCAGCTTATCCATGAAACAAGACTTTTAAGAAAGTCAGTAATCATTTCTGCTGCATTACTGAACATAAGAATAATTCCTAGAAAGATTCATAATACTCCTTCAACTTATCAAAACTAAAATCAGTGTACATATCCAAGACTGCAGAGAATACCACTCAAAACCTGGTGATCCATGGTTGCATAGTCTTTGTTTAATAGCTGTGCTACACTGTCATGTACTTCTTTTTAGTAAACACTTTGTACTAATTGGGATATGAAAGTTATAGTGCAGTAACAAAATGTATTCTATTAGGGCTGAATATGTGCTTAAAAGCTCAGATTCCATATGTGCTGACATCTTTACAGGTCATTAGTGTAGGCCTGTCATCACTGTAGTCAGAGTTAAAAATCTTTAAGCCAGCATTAAGGCTTTCACACGCTCATAAAATCCCCCACACAAGCCAATTCTTATCAAAGCAAATGAGCTAAACTAGACCTGACAGCAGTAATACCTAAGAGTCCTAGACAGAAAGAAAAACATGCAGCACATTCAAAGGAGTTTATAATGTTGAACAATAATATGGTAGCATTGACCTAGTTCACACAATAAATCCGGCCTGGTCAGTTACAGCAGTATTAGCCTCAGCAAATTTATGAAGATCTCAAAGACTCATTTCATACAAGAGCACTCTGTGAAAGCTACGCTTCATTACAACAGTTTCAAATTTGAAATGATCACTACGATCCTGAGACAGACCCAGAAATAACCCTCATAGTACATTTTGATTTTAATTCATACATACTATATATTTTACTTCACAGGAGCAGATGTTGTTGTTGTACTATTTCTACAAAGCACTGATATGAATACACATCAGATGAATATGTATCAGCTACTTATTATATAACTATCTTCAAAAGTGAGTTATGAAAGAGCCCAGAATCTTTTCCTTTCGACACAATGCCACATTACAGGACAGCCTGTACAGTTCCCTCAGTGTGTTTTACACAATTAAAATTAAACATTATGAATTAACAGTGCAGGTTTTGCATACAGTTAGATCATCTGGCAAACACTCTGAAAACTGCTTTGTAGTTTCCATTAGCTAATGTCAGTCCACTTCACAAAAACATGTTCTACAAATTCAAGGGTCATTGTAAAGTAGGAATCAGATGTCTCAGGAGATGAACACAGCATCTTTGCCAATATCCATACATATGTCTGTATTCCTAGGGTTGTAGATGTCTATAGCTTGCATAAATATCTGTCTGCTTGCATCTCTGGGTGTGTTATGCATCTATGAATTTATCCTTGTGACAGTGTTATTTGTCTTTTTGTAAATAAAAGCCATGTGACAATATTAATATAAGAAATAGGCCAATGTAAGGTATTCTGCTTTAGCTCTTACTTTGAGAATCAAATATCCTTAATATGCCGATCTGGTAAAGAATGAATTGTTGTAATTTTAGTGTCTTTGGCAAATGTGTCACTATTCTAAGCATTTAAAAGTCATATACAAAACTGTTTCAGAGCTTTGGACCATAGTTAGAAAAAGCTTTATCACTAACAATGTTTAGGATGTGACACTGAAACAGCAAAATGTGAGGAGAGGAAAGATTGCATATAATACAGAAAGATGATAGAAAGTGCACTGACTGAGCCAGAACAAGACAGGACAAAAGTTTTAGTGCTGCAGTTTGTAAATGACAGAGTACAAAAGAAACATATCATTCTTAGGTGTACTGGACGTGTGTGGTTTGGTTTAAAGTAGCACTGATTTTTCTCAGTGGTACAAGAGGGAAAGAGGTGAAAGTCTTAGTTTTCATATTTTGAAGACTTTGGATAAAGGCTGAGGCTGTGACTGCATTGTCTGGACCATATTTAGTTTGATGGAGGTAGACTTACTTTGACTAGGCTTTGTCCTGTTGTGACTTAAAGTTGATGTGCATTTAAAGTATGCTACTGTCTGCTGTCTGAATGATGAATTTGGCATGTAGCTATTTTGGTGTTTCAAAATGCCAGTTTCATCATATATCATTTAGGTTTTGGGATGATGTCAGGGTTTGATCATATAGCTCTTATTTAGGTCTTGGGAGAATGGCAGAGTTTGTGCATGCAGTTCTTATCTAGCTGCTAGGAGAATGTCAGGAAATGATCATGTAGCTTATTTAGGTTTTGGAAAACAGCAAGACTAGATCATGGCCTTTTATAGATTTAAAACATTTAAATTACTCTATTCCAGTTCCTGGAGTTTTTAATTGTAATTCCAAAGGACTTGTATATATTTGTGTTTGTTCTGGGTGTAATATTATTATGTAGGGATGACCACTAGAAGTTTAAAAGAAAGAATTAGAGAGCATAATTATGCTATTAGAAAGAACGATAGTCTTAGTTCTCTATACAAACACAGAGTTGAATGTGTAGTTTATAAGAAATTACTTTCTTCTAGAATTTGTACCTATGGATATCAGAGGGGGTAATTGCAAAAATTAAACTGAAAAGAGAAAAACTTTGTGACAATTGAGATAAGGTGGAGATAAACCCCAGGATTAAACAATATAATCAATATCAAATGTTTTCTTAGAGACCAAAGGAGTAGGGTTTTATAAAGATCTGTTAACTATTTTTTTCAAAAAACACTTTTTTTTTATGTTTTAATGATTTTTATTGTGATTTTGTAGTTTTTTCTAGGTTTATTATTGCTCATGGTTGTTAACTGTCGTTAATTAAACATGTGGTTGATTATAGACGTTTTCATTGGGTGTGTGAACTTATAACATGAATGTGCCTTAGCAGTGATATGTTATTCTGAGGAAGTCATTTTGTGTTGACGAAAGTGAAGAATAAATCAGTAATGCACTCATTTTACTGGGATGTGTCTGTTTCTTCACTTGCTACTGCACAGTGGTTTTGTTTTGGTTTGATTCTTGTTTTTTACTGCTGCTGGTTGTGCTCCATTCTCTGGTTATCATGGTGTTGGGACTATGTCAGGGTTTTACTGCTGCTGGGTGTGCTCCATTCTCTGGTTATCATGGTGTTGGGACAATGTCAGGGTTTTACTGCTGCTGGGTGTGCTCCATTCTCTGGTTATCATGGTGTTGGGACAATGTCAGGGTTTTACTGCTGCTGGGTGTGCTCCATTCTCTGGTTATCATGGTGTTGGGACAATGTCAGGGTTTTACTGCTGCTGGGTGTGCTCCATTCTCTGGTTATCATGGTGTTGGGACAATGTCAGGGTTTTACTGCTGCTGGGTGTGCTCCATTCTCTGGTTATCATGGTGTTGGGACAATGTCAGGGTTTTACTGCTGCTGGGTGTGCTCCATTCTCTGGTTATCATGGTGTTGGGACAATGTCAGGGTTTTACTGCTGCTGGGTGTGCTCCATTCTCTGGTTATCATGGTGTTGGGACAATGTCAGGGTTTTACTGCTGCTGGGTGTGCTCCATTCTCTAGTTATCATGGTGTTGGGACAATGTCAGGGTTTTACTGCTGCTGGGTGTGCTCCATTCTCTGGTTATCATGGTGTTGGGACAATGTCAGGGTTTTACTGCTGCTGGGTGGGCTCCATTCTCTGGTTATCATGGTGTTGGGACAATGTCAGGGTTTTACTGCTGCTGGGTGGGCTCCATTCTCTGGTTATCATGGTGTTGGGACAATGTCAGGGTTTTACTGCTGCTGGGTGTGCTCCATTCTCTGGTTATCATGGTGTTGGGACAATGTCAGGGTTTTCTCATGTAGCTTATTTAGGTATTGGAAAATGTCAGAGATTGAAGAAGGAACTTATCGTAATTTGTCTAGGTATTGGAAGAACGGCAATGGTTGATCGTGAGGCTTTTTTATATGTTGGGAAATGTCAGAGTTTGATGATGTAATTAGGAGAATGGCGGTGCTTGATCATGTAGTTTATTAAGGTATTAGGAGAATATCAGCCTTTTATCGTGATGGTGCAGAGGTTAGCATTGTTGCCTCACAGCAAGAGACTTTCTGGTTCAATTCTCGTCTGGGGTGCCTTCTGTGTGGAGTCTGCATGTCATCCCCACCATCGACTGAACATTAAAGATGTGCAGGTAAATGCGCGAGTGTGTGTGTGTGTGTGTGTGTGTGTGTGTGTGTGTGTGTGTGTGTGTGTGTGTGTGCCTTCTCTGAAGGTTGGCCACCGAGCTGGCAACTCAATGCCATAAAACTCCACTGCCAATCATAAGCGGACCGGTGATCCATTGTGGCAACACCTAACAGGGAAAAGCCGAAATACTTTTTTATCAGCATTTTGTCATGTAATTTATTTACGTGTTGGGAGAATGTCAGGGTTTCATCATGTAGCTTATTTAGGTGTTGGGAGAATGTCAGGTTTTGATTATGGAACTTATCTAGATGTCGGGAGAAAGATTTGATCACATAGCTTATTAAGTTGTTGGGAAATGTGAGGGTTCGATCGTCTAACTTATTTAGGTGTTGGGAAAATGGCAGTGTTTGATCATGTAGCTTTTTAAAATGTATTTATCTATTGACATTTGATTACTGGGAATGTCCGATTGAGGAGAAGCCCATTTTCAGTGGAGGCCTAGGGAGAAAAGCTCCAAATTATTACAAAACATTTTAGAAAAATAATTTTGCAATCTTCAAAAATAAAACAAAAACATCTGCAGTTTAAGTAATTATAACAAATTAGACATAATATAAAAACACTGGTTAAGAATCAATACAAGTTATATGACAATGATTTAATATTTAGAGAAATTTTAGACAGTTTGTAGACAAATTAAGGGTAAGTTAGTCTAATACAAATAGGAATTGCAATTTGAAGTGAGGGAAAACAGGCTTATGGTATACTTAGAGAGAAAGTCAGGGAAGAGAATTTGATAGCAGCAAGGAAATAAGTAAAGAAGGGGAGAGTAAGGAGGTATATGAATGAAAAGGTACTTGTTCACATTTAGGTATATAGGGTATCCTCTTTTTGAGCAAGAACATAGCCAGATTTTAGCTAGGAAGTCTTTCATAGTGGGTTTGAAAGATGGGAGGAAGGGTATAGACCTGATGGATACAGGTAAGGAGTTCCAGGCCTTAGCAACCTTGTACAAGTACAGACAATGCCCAGCAGATTTGCTAGGTTTGCAGACAGAAGTTTTTGGTCAATGCTATTGCTAATTGCTATAACCAACTGGGAACATAGTTGTGTAGAATGTTTTTTAGTGCTGGACAGGTAGTTGAATTCTGGATAATTTTATAGAGGGTAAAAAGCTTTGTATATTTTAATTGATGAGGCAGTTCTAGTCAATTTAGTCTCTTCAGTGCTATACAGTGGCGGGTTCTGAAAGGGGTATTTGCTGCAAATTTAGCAACTTTGCTATGGCATTGTTAAAGTTCCAATTTTCATGAAGCCTGGAGGTTAGTACGGATAGAAGCACCATAAAGAAGAGTGGGGAGGGGATAATTAATGGCAAGTGTAGTTTTAGTTGCATCAGTGAGAAAGTTTTTTTTTCTGTAAAGCATCCCTAGTGTTTTATGAATTTGTCTTATGGAATTTTTGTATATGCAGGTGAAATGTAAGATTATCATCCACTATCACCCCTAATAATTTGCTATGAGAAGTGACTTGTATTATCAAGAGAAAGGACTTTAAACTTAGTTTTTTTATGAGAGAAGGACTTGGGGGAAAAGGTGGTAGTTTGGTGTTTTTTGGGTTTAGCATGAGTTGTGAGTTATGAAGCCTTGTTTCAGTGGCTGTTAAAGCTTCCTGGGTAATTTTTTCGAGGTGCACCATATTAACAGATGTACAAATGACAGTGGAATCATCAGCATATTGTATTAGGGAGGCCTGTTGTATGGCTGTATAGAGGGTGTTGGTGAAAATGTTAATTACTGGGAGAAAGGCAGGGTCTGATCATGTAATTTATCTCGGTGTTGTGATAATGTCAGGGCTTGATTATGCATTTCTTATTTAGGTCTTGGGAGAATGCCAGAGGTTGGTCATGTAGCTTATTTACATGTTGGAAATTACAGGGTTTGATATTCTAACATATTTAGGTGTTGGTAGAATGGCAGGGTTTAAACAAGTAGCTCTTATTTAGCTGCAGTGAGAATGCCAGGGTTTGTGTAGCTTATTTAGATATGGGGAGAATTTTTGGGTTTCATCATCATCAACCCTCCCTTTTCCCATTTTCTACATAGGGTCAGGGTGTCATGCCAACTGATACCATCTCTCTCAGTTCAGTGCCACTCTCTTACCTTCTTCAGCACTCATGCCTGACTGTCACAGGTCTTCTCTCACACAATCCGTCCACCTCTTTGCTTGATGCCTTTGATTCCTCTTTCCATCTTCCTGTCTGTCCCAAATTTTCTTCACCAGATTGTCTTCTACTTTTCTACATATATGCCTGAACCACCATAAACTGTTCCCTTTGAACTTTTCTGCAATTGCAGCTACTTTTGCTTCTGCTCTTACATCCTCATTTCTTAGCCTGTCCCACAGTGTGCATCCTACCACCTGTCTCAGGCATTTCACCTCCATCATCTCTAGCTTCCTCAACTGCTCTACTTTTACTTTCCAGGTTTCCATAGCATACAGTAGTACTGGTCGCACCACTGTTTTGTATACCTTACTTTTCAGCATATTTGGAATTCCTCTGTTGTATACTATACCTGACATTCTGTGCCACTTGGCTGCAGATCATTTGATTCTAGCTTTGACCACCTCATTCAGACTTCCCTTCTCCTCAACCCTCCCTGACATATATTGAAGTTGTTAAGCAGTTCCACAAATCTCAATTCTCAGCTTTTTCTGAACTCCACCATTTGCTGCCATTACAGCAGTCTTATCTGTACTCAGTTTCATCCCATGTGCCTTCAGTTTTGCATTTCATTCTCCTAGTCTTTGCTGAAGATCTTGCTCAGACTCTGCCTGTGATGCCACATCATCTGCATACAGCAACTTTACGGATCTGTCTCTTCCAACCTGTTTGCTAATGTAGTCCATCACTAGTATGAAATGCAGTGGGCTGAACCATGGTGCACATGCGCCCCCCTGTGAGACAGAACATTGTTCGTACTTGAGCCATTGGGTCCTTATACACATCTTTCAGTAATTCTACCAATATTTCTGGGACTTTAAACTACTCAGGACTGACCAAATCAGCTTTCTTTGGACCTTGTCATATGCTTTCTCCAAGTCTGAGAATGCTGAGTTGCACTCTTTCCTCATTTCTAGTTTCTTCTCAACTATCTGTCTCACTGCAAACATTGGGTCAGTTGTGCTGCATCCTAATCTGAATCTGAGCTGCTCATCTCCAGTCTTACTTTTTACTACTCTGCATATTCATAAATCAATCACCCTCTCCAAAATTTGTATGCAGTGTGATAGGAGTTTGATACCTCTGTACTGCCCGCATTTGTGGATTTCCCCTTTGTTTTTGAACACTGGCATTATATGCTTGTTCTACAGTGCTTTGATATACACCTTTCTCCCCTCAGAGCTATGAATGTCATCAGGAGCCATTTCTCCCCTATCTCACCCAACATCTTTGTCATATTAGCTGTGACCTCATCTGAGCCTGCTGCCTTCCCTGATTTCATTTTTCTTAGTGCTGTTCTTACTTCGTCTATGATGGGCTCCTCCTCTTCTCTAATCATAGGCTACGTCAGAGGCAGTACAGGTTCTGTGGGGTTTTCTTCCTTCAGAAACTTCTGGAAGTAGTCCTTCCATCTACCTTTGATATCCTGTGAACTGGTCAGCAGGTTGTTGCTGGCATCCCTTTGGAAAGGTGTCTGACTATCTTCTTTATCTTTCTGTCTTTACCTTGCAACCTAATATAGATTCTTTGTGCCACCTACTGACTTACTTTCCAGAAGCTGGTAGAGTGCCTATGATGCCTTGTTCTTTGCTATTGCAACTTCTTTCTTAACTTCTTTGTTAGCCAGCCAGTATTCCTTCCTGGCCTGGTCCTTCTTTTATAGCTCCCACTTTTTCCTGCACTCCTTCTTTCTTTTGATGACTTCCTGGACTTCTACATTTCAGCACCAGCTTTCCTTATGTACCTTATTTCCATACCTGGCTCAGCTAAATATGTGTTCTATAGTCTTCATGCATGCTGTTTTGAGGTGCTGCAACTCTTCTTCAAATCCACTTGTTTCTCCTTCTTCTTGAGGTGATAGAAGCCGTGAGTAATTCCTTGAACTGTTGTGCTTTTTTACCAGTCAGCTTTCACGTCTTCAGCCTGGTCTCTATTGACCTTAGAGCCTTTTCTGACAACTGCTTGCAGCTGATTGTGGTAACCAGTAGTTTATGCTATGGGCAGACTGTATGTGATCTTCTGACTGTCTCTCTTTCTGAACCATGTGTTGGCTACTATCAAGCTATTTGCTTGACAGAAATCTAGAATGGCCTCTCCCTCTTTATTCCTGTTGCCCCACCCATGTGGACCAAGGCAGTCCTCATATCCTGTTCTGTCTGTCCCTATATGTGCATTCAGGTCACCATTATCATGTTATCCTGCTTTATTTAGCAGGTCCTGCAATTGCTACCTCAATGCACTCTTTTCCTCACTATCAAAACCCTGCTGTGGGGCACAGGCTGAGGTAATGAATACCACTTGGTCATTAGGCTGGAGTCTGATTGCCACGAGTCTGTCACAAATTCTGATGACATCCCTCACTGTCTGCTTAAGTTTCTCGCTCACAACAGTTTTACACACCATTTCTAATTTGTCCTCCTCCTGTGTAGTAGACTCTGGATTGATCCCAATCCAAGTGGCTTTGCTGCACTGCCCTTCCATCTTGTCTCCTGGATACATAGGATGTCCAGCCTCCTCCTTACTATCATGTCATCTAATTTCAAGCTATATTCTGACAGTGAACCTACATGAGTCTTGCAATTCTTAGTTCATGTCTGGCAGATTGGTTTTACAGCCAGCTTTTGCTGAACAGAGCTATCCCTGGTAACTCAAGCTGAGCAAATGGATACCTATTGGCCAGTAGCTTATTGATTAGGGCTGCTGGGCTTTATGGTGGGCACACACTGGTCAAAATGGGCACATACACCCCTGCCTCCATTACCATGGGTACCTGGTGTAATCAGAGTAGGCCGGGTCCTCAACCCACTTATCACTGGCAAATACCATTTGGTGACATTAGTCAACACAACCAAATCACCTGGCACCATATTTTACACCATCGAGTGGGTAGCCCTGCCAGGACATGCAGTCTGTGATCCATGTTCTCCTAACTTGAGGATACTGAGTATCACAGTAGGTGCCCAACATGGTTGGTTTGTACAACTCTGCCCCCTGTAGGGCACCTTGTAGAGTCTGTGCTGCTGCCCACAGCTCCATTCATTGGTGAGTTTGAGATGGAAACACTCAGCATGTTTTTTTTCAGAGATGAGAGGAACCCCACAGAGACACAGGGAAAACATACAGAATGCAAACAGGCATAGGCCAAAGGTCAGGACTGACCCTTGTACCTTGTTCTTGGGAGGTGAATACCTTAACCATTATGCCAGGGTTTGATCATGTAGCTCTTATTGAGGTGTCAGGAAAATGTCAGGGTCTGATCATGAAGTTTATTTAGGTGTTGGGAAATGGCAGATTTGATCATGTTTGGGATCCAAAAGATGGTGAACTTTGCCTGGGCAGGGCGAAGCCAGAGGAAAATCTGGTGGAGATCTGTAGTGGTCCTGACTTGCAAATCAGTCACCCGACCTGGGTATAGAGGAAAAAGACTAATTGAGCCATCTACTAGCTGGTTTCTCTGACGTTTCCCTCAGGATAGCTGGTGGTCAGTGGATGCAGTTTTATCTGGTAAAGCGAATCTAGGTTTTAGGAGAATGGCAGTATTTAATCACACAGCTTATTTATATGTTGGGAGAATGTCAGGGTTTAATCATTTAACTTATTTAGGTGTTGAGAGAATGTCAGGGTGTAGTCATTTAGCTTATTTAAGTGTTGGGAGAATGTAGAGTTTTATCATGTAGTTTATTTAGGCATTTGGAGAAAGATAGGGTTTAATCACGTAGCTTATACAGGCATTGGGAAATGGCAAGGTTTGATCACTTAACATCTAGGTGTTGGAAGAATGTCAGGGTTTGATCATGTAACTTATTTAGGTGTTGGGATAATGTCAGGGTTTGATAATTTAGCTTATTTAAGTGTTGGGAGAATGTAGAGTTTTATCATGTAGTTTATTTAGGTGTTGAAGAGTTTCAGGGTTTGATTATGTAGCTTATTTGGGTGTGGGGAGAAAGACAGGGTTTCTTCATGTAGGTTATTCGGATGTTGAGAGAATAGTATGGTTTGACCATGGAACTCTTATTTAGATGTTAGGAGAATATCTGGGTTTGGTCATGTAACTTATTTAGGTAATGGGAGAATGTCAGGGTTTGATCGTGTAACTTATTTAGGTGTTAGGAGAAGGTCTGGGTTTGATCATGTAACTTATTTAGGTGTCAGGAGACTGTCTGGATTTGACTGTGTAGCTTATTTAGTTGTTGGGTAGATGTCAGCTTACTTAGGTGTTGGGATAAAGATGGTGTTTGATCATGCAACTTACTAAGGTGTTGGGAAATGTCAGGGTTTGATCATGTCACTTATGTAGGTGTTGGAAAATGTCAGGGCTTGATCACGTATCTTATTTACTTGAGTGGGACAAATACTTTCCTTTGGCCTGGAGGTAAATTTATTGTTGACTATAGAAAGTAATGAAATTAGGGAATCCTGGATGAATGCATTCATTTACGAGGACAGGGCAGCACAGTGGAACAGTTGGTAACTTTGTCAGCTCACAGCAAGAGGTTATCTGCTTTTATTCTTGACTGAGATACCTTCTGTGCAGAGTCAGCATGTTCTGCCTGTCTTTGCATGGACTTGTTTCAGGTGTTCTAGTTTCTTCCCACATTCTAAAGTCTTGCATTAGGTAGACTAGACACTCTAATTTGGCTGTAGGTGTATGTATATGTATGTGTGTGTGTGTGTGTGTGTGTGTGTGTGTGGGGGGGGGGTATGGAAAAGTAACTATGGCAGATCTAGCCACCTAGTGGTGTAAACATTGGCTCAAAGTGATGATCAGTGTTGATGTGACACCCTGAGCTCATGTAAAAAAAATGGGAAAACAATGGGGTTGATGCTGATTGGTTTTTAAACTTTCTTTTTATTAATTTTCATAAATCATGAACTTCTTATACCATGCAAATAATTATACATAAACATAACACTAAATATTAAAAACTATATACAAAAAAAAATGTTCATAACATTAGTCTATTCTATTTGAAATCATTACATTTTATTTAATAACTTTTTTAGTTTCATCCAGGATACCTTTCTGTGTGTCATTCTTGTCGTTCTAAAGGTAAGAGTTAAAAGTTCTCTATTACATACTGTTTTGGCCAATAATATAAATTCAGCAAAAGATACATTTATTTTGGTTTTCCAGTTTGAAGTGATAATTTTTCTTGCTATTGCCAAAAGAGACCAGAGAAGATGCACTTGTGGCTTTGGTATCCAATCTAGTATTGGAGCATTAAACAATAAAACTGTATCTGTTATTATACACTTGTCAGTCCACAATGCCTTCATAAAATCTCTAAATTTCTGCCAAAATGGGACAATCACTCTGCATTCAAGGAACATGTGTACCCAATCAGCGCAGTGACTCTCATCACATCTCCAACAATTGTGACTAGTTTTATTTGATATTATAGCAATTTTCTGTGGAGTAAAGAAACTCCTGTGTAAAAATTTCCATGTAAATATTTTCCAATATGGAGATGATGTTGTATGATTGATTGACCTGAGTGTTAATAATTTATCATTTTCAGAAAAATTAAATCTGTTCATACTTTCTATATAACTCTATAAAGAGTCTTCAGGTTGTTTTAAGTCAGCTCTCAATGTCTTGTAAATCTTAGATAAAGAGAAACCCATGTTAAATTGTGATGAATTTAATTCACATAAAAGAAAGATTATTTTAGACTGTAATACATTATTAGTCACTTGGCTCATTTTAAATTCCTTTATTAGATGTTCCCTGAAAATTTGAATATTTAACCAATTATCTTGATTTGTGTTATATCTTGCTAAAAGGCTTGTAGTGTCATGAATATTATTTGTACTTAGGAACTGGTGCCAGTAATTTAGTCCATTGCCTTTCATTTTCATTATTTTATTCATATTAAAAGAGTCTAGACAATTCTTCGTGAGTGCTATTGGGAACATTAATATTGAAAAATGTCTTGTTATGCAGTTTCTGTTTATAATTTTCCTAACATTGTTTAGTATATAGCTAATACAATGTGGTAGCTTCTCATGTTTATTTTCTTTATATACTGAGTCCTTCACCGCTAAAAAAATTTGTTATTTTCAGTAAAAATTTCATTATTTATTGCTTCATCAGCATTAGATAGTAGAATATTCATGTGTAAATTTGTTCAGCTTGAAGTATATTTGTTACTTAACCACTTGCTTATGATATGAATTATGACTGATTCAGCATATAATTCTAAGTCTGGGAATGCAATTCCACCTTTTTCCCAGTCTCTATTGTGCCAATCATACTTTATTCTTGTTTTTTGTGGGAACCATAAAAACTTAATTAGAAGTGAATTGAGCTGTTTTATCCTTTTTTTGGAGGGCTAATAATTATGGTTTGAATAAGGAACAACATTTTTGGGAGAATACACATTTTTATTGTTAGCTTTTCTTCAAAAGTAAAGAACATTTTATTCCATTTGTTTATATATTCTTTGATTATACCTAACAAATTTCTATAATTGATTTGTATGATTTCTTTCCAATTAGGTTTTATATACACACCTAGATACTTGAGTGTCATTTCCCCAACTAAAATTACTGTGTTTTCTCCATTCAGAACTTACTTTTTTATTTACTAATAATGTTTCAGATTTATTGCTGTTAAATTTTAATCCTGAAATTTTCTCAAAATGCTTTGTAGCTGCTGTGATATGTGTTATTGAGGAATCTAGATTTCCTATGGTTAATATTATATTGTCAGCAAATAATTATATTTCAGAAGCATAATTTGAATTAACAATAAAGCTATTTATGTTGTTATTATTTCTTATGTAATTTGCAAATGGTTCTACTGACAATGCAAATAACAAAGGTGACAGAGGACAACCTTACTTAGTTCCTTTTAGTACTTGAATTTTATTAGATAAAAAAGCCCCAATTTTAATATATGACAAAGAGTTTTTATATAAGCTATTTATTAGTGCTATGAAATCTGTGGAGAAATTGAATGTTTCCAAGACTTTAAATAGGTATGTCCAAGATAAAGAATCAAATGCCTTCTCTATATCTAAACTAATAACTGATAGTTCTTTTTTCTTTTTATTTGCAACATCTATTAAGGTTAAAAGTCTGATGACATTGTCCTGAACTTTTCTATTCAAAATAAAACCTGTTTGATCATCTGCTATTATTTTGGGGATGAATTGATTGATTCTTTTAGTAAGTATAGAGGTAAAAATTTTATAATCTACATTTAGCAGAGATATAGGTCGATATGATGATACTAATTTAGGGTACTTATCTTGCTTTAGAATGGGAGATATTATAGCATACTTCCATGAAGGAAATATATTTTTATTTTTCCTAAATTCTCCAAAAGCTGCCTCTGAAGTCTTTAAGGTGTCCTCCGGAAACAACTTATATATTTCTCCTATAATCCCATCTAATCCAGGTGCCTTATTGTTTTTAAGATTTCAAATGCATTCTTTAATTTCTTTTAATATTATTGGTTTGAGCAAATTAGCGCTTTGTTCCTTTGTTACTCTTCTGTTGATATTATCATTCAAAAAATTACACTTAAGCATATTGTTTGCAGAGTCACTATTTGTATTGTTTAACTTCTCATAATACAATCTGAAGACCTCCAGAATTTCTTTGTGTTCAGTTACATGTCTTGTTTTAACTCCTATATTATCAGTAATTTCTTTTATATGACCAAGTCTAGCTAATTTTTTTGCTTTAACTGCCAACCTATGTACATTTTTGGGGTTCACTGAATAGGATTGAATTTTGAGTTTTTCTAGATTTACTGCCACTTTATGATTTACAATTTCTGCATATCTAGTATTTAATGTTTTAAGTTCAGAATTAGTTTTTATGTCTTTGGTGTTTAAACATTTCCTTATTCCGTCTATTTTTAATTGTATTTGTATTAATTAATTTTCCCATTGTTTTCTTTTGTTTAGATACCAAGTTTTGATCTTACCATATAAATAAGATTTTAGTGAATCCCAAAGTATAACCTTTGAAGTTTCATTAGTATTATTGACGTCTAAAAAAAATTATTTCACCAAGAAGCCACTCTTTAAAACCATTAAGTGTAGTAATGTAGACAGGTAATCTTTGCCACGTTATTAAGTCTTTAGGCATGATATTAACCTTAAAAAATAAGGCATTATGATCTGATAATGGGCATGAACTAATTAAAACTTCATGGATCTTAGAAAATATATTGTTAGTAACTAATACTTTATCAATTATTGCTTGTGTACCATACCTATATGAATAATGGGTGTACTCTAACGAGTGTATTTCTTTTAAATCATATATATCCATAAGACATAATATATTAATAAAATTCTTTAACTTTTTGGCTGCAGGGGAAATTCTAAATTTATTATTCTCAGTAGTGTCTTTTTCAGTGAGAAGGCAATTGAAATCTCCTGCTTGTATTATTTCTCCTTTGGATTTGGAAATTATTAACTCTAGATGATTTTTTGCTGTAACTGCTCCAAAACCAGGTATCCAGTAAGAATTTACAAGAGTTACATATCTTTTGTTTATCTCCAGAACTGCCAGGCATAACATGCCATTCTTGTCTGAGGAAGTATCAATGACTTTAGGAATTGGTAATGTTTTTCTCCATAGCATCATCGTGCCTCTTTTTTTTGTTTGGTAGTGGGATTCTACAAGGACCATATATCCATTAAAAGATAATGTATCTATATCCCTGCCAACAATATGCATTTCCTGTAAAAAAACTATATCTACTTTATTCAGTTTCAAATATCTAGCTATACTCCCTCTTTTGATAGGGTTATTAAGGCCATTGACATTTAAAGAGATGCATTTATAAGAGAACATTTAGAGTGATACAGATATATCTATTGAATTTAGTTATGAGCAAGTTGATAAAAATGAATAAAAAAAAACATAACAGATATAACTATATACAAAACTAAACATGGAAACCTAATTTCCTGGCTTGATGAAAACATCATCTTAGCCACCACCACTAACAGTCCTACAACCAATCAACCTCTATTTTGCTACTTCTGCCCTCTTATAATTAGGTATACAGTTAGACTTATTCAATATTATGTAGCATTATGTTTAGTTATTAAAGCGCAAAAAACATCTCAAGATATATGATGAAATATTAAGTATTTTATGAATTACAAATAAAAATAGTCATGCAATAAATGTTCATGTTTGACAAACATCTCTATGTTAAAGTAACAGGATTATGTTCTCATAAACCAACATATGTAAGCTTAAGTTCAAAACAATATAAGGAATCAGAATCTTTCATTAAGATGAAAAATATATTATTTTCCTAGTATAGATTAATCTGTGAATAAAGAGTGTACATCCAGTTTAAGTATATGATTTGAAATGATACCACATATTAAATATATATTTATATAGTTAAGGCATGAAAACCTTATCCATTCTTCTTCTTCTATCACCCATTCCCCTCTCAACTATTCCTTCTATACATTTTGTTTATGGGCTATATGTGTATGATCTAAGCAAAATATGACCAATATTTTGAAATTAATGCTATTAAACTATTATGTGTGTTTTAAGTTTATTTAATGCGATAAACTTACTTTATTTAAACACCCCTCTCCATCTCATTCATCCCCTTTTGTTCCATTAATAAGTCATTTATACAACTTTCTAACATTGATATTTCAGAAGTGTATTCATTCAAGTCCTCACTGTTATCAAAATCACTGCAATTAGCAAAAGCACAGATCAACATTGCTTATGTTAGTTATTAATTATATGATGACATCCTTAGTATAATGATCAGATAGTACATGTATTTGCTGCTTGTAAAGTAATTAGATATGTCTTATTCCTTAAACAGCTTTTGTTTTGTTCATTCAACACTTACTATTATATTCTGTACTTGCTTAAAATCAATTATTTAGTACTATGTGAACTATGCTATTAATTTACTTTACCGTATCCTTCTATACTTTAGGGATGCCTGGATGCAAATTATCCATGAAAATAATAAGCAATTTCCTATTATCCAAATAACATTCCTAATATACCAGCGCTCACATGAAAAGAGATATGTTTAAACTAGGATTCTTGGGGATGAGATATAAAACACATGCGTGAAGGGACTTCCAAGTATGGTTCCTCATAAGTAACTTATGAAGGAATATCAGTAATGTTCTCTTTACAGTTTCTTTTAGTTAAAACCTTGAGATGTTTATGTGTCAGATAGCTGTATTTACTCAGCTTATTAACATGTGACAATATTACACCTGCTCCTTTTTAAAAAAAAAAAAAAAAAAAACTATCTGTGACTTATAAAGGAATGCACTATTTCAATGTTTCTTACAAACCCATACCAGTTATTGTCACAACGGGTACAGGGTACTTTCCTAACCTAGCTATAACCATCATATGTATGGGGTATAAACCTGTATCAGTTATACCAACAATGAGTACAGGGTACATTTATAACCTGTTTATAATAATCAGCATGTGTACAAAGTATAAACCCATACCACTTATTGTAATAATGGGCACTGGGTTCATTCCTAACCTAGGTATAATCATAATGTGTATGGGATATAAACCCATACCACTTTTACCAATAATGGGTAAAGGGGACATTTATAACCTAGTTATAATAATTGTCGTGTGTACACAGTATAAATCAATACCAGTTATTGTAATAATGGGTACAGGAATCATTCCTAACCTAACTATAATCATCATGTGTATAGGGTATAAACTCATACCAGTCATACCAACAATGGGTACAGGGGACATTCCTAACCTTGCTGTAATCAACATGTGTACATGAAATAAACCTATAGCAGTTATACCAATAATGGGTACAGGATACATTTATAACCTAGCTATAATAATCATCATGCATACACAGTATAAACCCATACAGTTGTAAAATTTTTTCCAACCTTCTCTTCAGTCAGCTACATTTACCTTACATTAAATATCTAGTGAAGCTGCATTATAACTAAAGTAGATACGTGTTATGTATGGAAAAATGTAAACACCGTTCCAAAGACAAAATGTCTTAATAATGTGAAGAGCAACACAGGTGCAACTCGACTCGAACAGGCAGTAAATCACTATTTTGTTATTTATTAACTACACAATAGTAGTACATAAAATCACGGTTAAGCACTTTCATCTGACAAGGCAGACTTCATCAGAACAATAAAACACAAGTTTGAAACTCCATTAAATAAACTTTTTGCCACCAAAAAATACAAACAAATGCCATTTGAAATTTAAAAAGACAGTACTTAATACTTTACACGTTCCTATACGACAACATCATTTCTCTGCATAAATAAAACCAACATGTTCCGCATGTACAGAACATGCGGATAACCTTGAAACAACACAATGGTTAAAGTGTAATAGATGCTTATTATGAATACTATCACATAAAAACACTACAATCTCTAATACTACGATAATAAAATAATATACAATATCTACGAGATAATTCCTTAAAACCATATGAATCCTAAACCTGCATACCAAGGAAATCATGTATTTAATACATGCAATTGATATAATTGATATAATTAATAAGCAGGATAATATGCAGAAAAAACTGCTAATAAATTAAAACCATTATAGCAAAAAATATAACCATTATAGCAAAAAATGTTGCAAAAAATGTAGCAAAAAAGTGTAGTAGGGCAGTAGCAATGGGAGCATCTTGTGCTCCCATTTTTGCTAACCTGGTTATGCTGGAATGGGAGAACGAACACCTATTTGGTTGTCAATATTACCAATATGTCTCATATTATATGAGATATTTGAATGATATGTTTCTGTTATGGAATGGACCCATTGACATGATCGATCAATTCATCGATCATATCAATAATTCTAGTGTATTTTTTAGATTTACACATAAGGTTAATAGGTGTGGTATAGCTTATTTGGACACCTACATTAGTCACTCGGATCATGGATTTGTATCACAAATTTACAGGAAGGACACCTTTTCCAATGATTATTTGGAATTTACCAGCGACCACTCTAGGCATGTTTTAAAAAAATGTATTTAAAGGTCAATGCATAAGGGCAGCCCGTATATCCTCTATGACAGACATTATGAAGAAAGAACTGGAACATATTAAGTCTATGTTTCTTAGCAGAGGATATCCCAATATATTACTGACAGATGTGATAGACTATGTTAGTACAGAATGGGGTAAGAAATACCCCCCATTATTGGGAAGAGAATTTATACATGTGAATAAAAGCTCATCGGGGCTTGACGATATAAGAAATAATAGGGTATGTGTTTTGGTATATTCTTCTTACACACAATATATTAAAAACATCATTAGAGGTCACTGGAACTTGTTAATGGTGGATGAGGAGGTGAAAACCATTCTTGGTAAGCATCCTAGTTTCGTAAATAAAACAGGCATGAATATTAAGAGACAGTTGGAGGTTATGACTAAGACCAATACAAGGACAAAAAAATCAAACTTTACTAGAAAGTGTGGATCATGCAAACAATGTCATGCTATTAGTGAAGTAAAAGGATGTAAGCTAGATGATGTGAATAGGACTTAGATCAGATTTAGAGCCGGGAATTGCAATAGTAAGAACATTGTCTATTTGACTAAATGCACGGCTTGCGCCACTTTCTATATAGGAAAAACCAAGAGACAGTTTAAGCGACGCATATATGATCATTTTTATACTATCAAGGTCAAAGACAATAACAATGCTCTATATTGGCATATTAAAGAAGGTGGTGATATACACCAGTTCAAGTTTGCCATTATTGATCAAGTGGATATTTCGCCTCTTGGGGGTAATTGGAAAGCTCTGTTAGGGATGAGAGAAAGTAAATGGCAGATGTTGACTAACGCCACTAGAAAACCCGGTATTAATGATTACATCACCATCAAGCCATTTTTGGCATTAGCTTAACGTCATTAGTATAAAATGTTTCAACGGATAATTCATCATGTAATATGTATCCTTGTAACTTCTAGATATTTACATTTTTTGCTACATTTTTTGCTATAATGGTTATATTTTTTGCTATAATGGTTTTAATTTATTAGCAGTTTTTTCTGCATATTATCCTGCTTATTAATTATATCAATTATATCAATGACATGTATTAAATACATGATTTCCTTGGTATGCAGGTTTAGGATTCATATGGTTTTAAGGAATTATCTCGTAGATATTGTATATTATTTTATTATCATAGTATTAGAGATTGTAGTGTTTTTATGTGATATTATTCATAATAAGCATCTATTGCACTTTAACCATTGTGTTGTTTCAAGGTATTCCGCATGTTCTGTACATGCGGAATGTGTTGGTTTTATTTATGCAGAGAAATGATGTTGTCGTATAGGAACGTGTAAAGTATTAAGTACTGTCTTTTTAAATTTCAAATGGCATTTGTTTGTATTTTTTGGCACCAAAAAGTTTATTTAATGGAGTTTCAAACTTGTGTTTTATTGTTCTAATGAAGTCTGCCTTGTCAGATGAAAGCACTTAACCATGATTTTATGTACTACTATTGTGTAGTTAATAAATAACAAAATAGTGATTTACTGCCTGTTTGAGTCGAGTTGCACCTGTGTTGCTCTTCACATTACTAAGACATTTTGTCTTTGGAACGGTGTTTACAGTATTGCTTTGGTGTTTCTGTTCATTTTTTAACCTATGTATGGAAAATGTTAATTTTCTCTTCATGTGCAGTTTTACTCTTCGTTTGCAAGTTATTTTATATCTACATATAATTAATCAGTGTTCACCTTATAACTAAAACATGTATATCACACTATTAATAAGTTTAGAGAACAAACAATTCAAAACAATGCAAAGAGGCAATGAGTGATAGTTGTGCCTAGAATACTGAATTAAACTGCAACTACACAGTTTCCAGTATATATGTTGTTAATTCTAGTCTCCGGCATCAAGAACAACTAATAAGCATTAATTTTGTTAGGAAATTATAAACTTACAGTCAAAGAACTACTTTGAAGAGCATTTTAAATGTCTCAGGAGCAAAACTTCCTTGCTACGTCTTTATCATCTGTCGCAGTTGTTTCTTATGAAACAGTTGTTTCTTATGTGTGACCGGAGCTCAGAGAACAGTTACGTCATCACTAGAAGTTCTTACAAAGAGCACCAGTCTCAAAACCATGGAGCAATGAATAGCTCGTGATTTAATTCTCTTGAAGCTTTATATTCAAATGTGAACTCCATACACGAGCTAAGTATAACGTTTTCAGTTATTTTTGGCTTTCCTAACTTTCGTGCGCTCATGGGTTGCAAAAAAGCATGTAAAATAGAAAAAAACAGGTTAAACAGGGCAGTACTATGTGGCTATTAATTTTTTTCCCTTAAAATCACACACAGCACTTCTCTAGAAGGCGCTCTCTCTCCCCAAAACATCTCTCATAATTAATTTACTAAATACAAAGAAAATAGAAGAAAATACACAATGCTCTCCATTTAATCAATCTAAAACCCATAATGCTTCCTGACAGACTGTGTAGGTGTCCGCAGTCCCCGTTCCAGCATTTAAAGCTACTGCAGCTCTATTTAATGCATTAAGGTTATAGAACAAAGACACATAAACTATTTCTAAACAGAAGCTTAATACTATTCTAACAGCACTCAGCACACCACTAATTTAAAATAAACATTGACTCATGATCTTGTAAGATTATGACAAGATCTTATATGCTTATAAACCATTTGTTTTTATTTATGTTATACTCTGTATAGGGGATAAAACCTCATAGTAAAGGAAGGAGGAATGGCATAAAGTAATTACTTATGTAATAATAAGAGTAATTACTATAAAAGGAGGAAAAGGAGATAGTTATATATAGTTGTAAATATTTATTTAAAAATCTTACCTCATATTTTGCACTATTTGTCCTATTCACAAAGGAGAATAACCACTGGAAGTTAGTAACTTATGCTTTACTTCCATTTAAGTTTTTTTGTGGACTTATCATTTGCTGTTATTTTGCCATTAGTAGCTTGCCTCTTTAGACTTGGAGTAGAAAGTTCCATATCTTCAATTTTGTCCAGTAAGTTATGTTTTTTGACAAATGCTGCTGCTTCTTCAGTATTATTAAAGATTTTCTGACCATCTGGAAGTGTGACTTTTAATCTAGCAGGGAAATGTATTTAAGCTTTTATTTAGGCTTTCTTAAGGTCTTTAATGAGGGGAATATATGCTTTTCTCTTTGCTATTGTCACAGATGTATAATCATTATCAAATCTAATAACTCTTCCATTTTCTTGAATGAGGCTCTTCATCCAGGCAGTTTTTAAGACCAGATCTTTATCCTGTGTTGACAAAAACTTAACTATGATGGATCTTGCTGAAGTTGGATTTTTTGATACAGAAGGATTTGATAAAGACCTATGAGCCCTTTCAATTCCATAAGAAAATGACTCCGGAAGGTTTAGTACTTTAGGTAACCAATTATTCAGGAAAAGAATCATATTATTTCCCTCTGTCTTTTCAGGAACTCCATAAATTCTAATGTTGTTCCTTCTTGACCTTGACTCCAAATCTTCCACTTTTTCAATTAATAAGTTGTTTTGCTTCAATAGGAAATTTTTTTGACTGTCGTTCTCTATCTGTCTTCCATCTATGTCATTTAGAGATTCTTCTATGTTGGTTATTTGATCTGAGTGCTTTGAAATAATTTCCTTTAAATCTTGAATTTGCTTTTTACTCTCTTTTTTCATATTTTCCATGATGTTTTCTAAATTGTCCATTTTAGTAGAAAGGTCCTGTATACTTGTAATTATGGTCTGCAGTTCTTTTTTCATAGAGCTGTCTTGAGCTGATGACTTTGAATGACTTATATTTCAAGAATCTGTATACAGCTGCTAATATTCTGACAGGAATTTTGTGAGAAAAATCACTGAAAATTGTTACTTTTTCTTCCTCAAGTAATCCACAGCGATAAAGAGAATATTTATAGGTAGTTTTTCCCAATGTACTTCAAAAAATTCCAAATAAATCCTGTCAGAAATAAAAACTTATAGACAGAGCAACAAAAAACTGCTGCACTCACTGACATCTTGGCCACGCCTCCAATGCTGATTTTGATGTCATGTAGACTGTAGTACTAACTAGGTCAGAACAAGTGAGTGAATAACTGAAACACAAATTGCTTGGCAGCAAGGAGTCTTATGTGTGATAGCTAAAGGTTGCTGAAATGTGAAGGAAAACTGGGAAAGGTAAAAGCTGGTTGTGAAGGAGGGTGGTAATGATGTAGAAATGTAGTTAAGGGCAATAAATGTGGAGAGGCTTATATTCACTACAGAGATGGGGGTATGATCATTATGATTGCTTGTGAAACAGTAGGCTGGATAAGTGGATGTGTTGTCATTCAGTGCTGCTTATCAATGCATTTATCCCTAGGGCGTGTCTAACCAGAGATAAGGAATTTTGTTCTGTGATCAAAGGTACAGTGGGTCATTGCATGGCATTAGCAAAATAAAATTAATATTCCTGCAAAGACAGAGATGTCGAAAACAAAAAATGTGTTAAAGGTATAAAATGTGCAGGTAATGAGGGGATGCCAACTTCATGGTACAGAGGGATAAAGGCTTAACTATGACCCAGATGACTCATGTTCAATTAGTGGCTTGGTGGAACTGGGGTGGGGTGTAAAAGGAATGTTGAGTTTCTGCCAATAGCTTTGCCTGGGGTGGGGGTTGATGTGCTGATGAGCTGTCCTAAGCTTTCTTACATGTATCTTGGCTGATACTGTATATATTGTGTAACTAATGCAGTGATTAATTAAACAATCTTTTAAACAGTGAAGAAAACTGTTATTTTGAGAAGAAGAAGAAGAAATGATACTTACATAGTCCTTGACCTCGACCAGCTGTTACCTGTCCAAATTAATCTTTACACATTCTTGTGCCTCTCATGCTAATAATAAATGTACCTTTCTAATTTCCTCCTATTACAGTGCTGCAACCTATTATTATCATAAAGGCAAGGGAATTTTTCCATTTCATTTTAGTTTACACTGACATTTATCAAATGCAGGGTGAAATATTTTAGTTTGTTAGTATACAATTTAACAGCAGAAACATGTCAGTATTATAGAAATGCCACCATATTGTAATTTTTAGATGAGTCTGTACTGCTCTGCTATGTGACTTCATTCATTTGTTCATTGTCATTCTCTTATTACCCACATAATCCAGTTTAGGGTGTGGAGAATCACCCTGTACTACCACTTAGTGGGCACACACACACACACACACACACACACACACACACACACACACACACACACACACACGCACTAACATCCACATAGAGTACTGACATCTACTGGCAATTTGTGGTATAACCTTGTATTGTACAGCAATCTTTCGAGATGGGAGAAAACAAAAACACTTGCACACACAGGGGAATCAGGCAAACTCCACACATAAGGCTCTACAAAACCAAAGTCTGTGGGGTAGCAAAGCTAAATAATCACTCCGACACTGTGCTGCTCTGTTCAGTAAACTAACATTTAAGTTACTTTTCTGAGCTGTATGACAGGCTTACACTGATCAAACAGAATGAGAAATAAACAATATCATATTTGGCACAAGTGCCAGAGAATAGATAATCTCAGTTTCTACAAAATGAAAATAAAAAAGTAAAATATCATTCTTCATAGAGTCATTCAATAAGTTAACATTTTTTTTCAAGTTAACCAGCAAATAGAAAGAGAACAGTTGAACGAAAAATTAATGTTAAGTGATGACTACTGATTGGTGAGAAAGAGAAAAAGTGTAACATTCAGTGTCTACTGACTTTTTCGGTATATATTATAAACCTGAAAGCCGAATTAAGTGAATCTGAGTTCATCGACACATAAAGGTTGATGACTGACATGAGTGAACACCGTAAACGCTGAAAGAGAGAACGCTGAACATGATACCGGAAGCAACAGCGCCATACAATAAGATAAACCCAACCCAAAAAACTTAAAGTAAAACACTTTTAAAATGTTTTTGCAGGGGGTCTGTGCCCCCCACCCCCCTACTTAAATATACCAACTCTGAGATCGCTTTACAATGGGGAGAAGGATTTACTTCCTCATCCCCACGATCACCCTGCTGGCCAAGGAAATCCATTCGATGTTCTCCCTTTTGGCGTTTACGATGTTTGCTCATTTTGTACATCGACCTTTATGTGTTGATGTACACAGATTAGCTGAATTCGACTTTCAGGTTTCTGATATAGACCCAACATTTTATATAAACCTCAAAGTGCTAGCTACCATACATACATGATAGCAATGGGAAAGGCAATAAGTGCAGTTCAATGTACAAATAATTATGTGCTCACTTCATTAAGTTGCATGGCAGAAATAAACCTCACAGGCTTGTATTCCTGAAGAGGCTGGCATGGCAACCAGTGTGCACAAAGTCAAGCTTTTTTGTAAACCAAAGTTAGCATGTTATCACTTATATTGTGTAACCTGAGTTATGGCATATGTTAAACTTGTGGTAAAACCCTGACAAACAGTAAACAGTTTGTCACAGTAACACTACATCACTCATATACACTGCTATGTCACGGAGGGAAAAGGGACAAAAATGATCAAAGCCTAGAAAAATTTCTAACAGAACAAATGGAAAGTACGTTTACATGATTTTCTCCTCAAGTTCAAAAACAAAGATAAGAGGAGTTCACAGAAACTGGCAGATGATATTACTAATGATACAAGCTGCTGGAAAAAAATGGTACAGACAGCTGAATTTTCTGAAAGAGTTTTGTGTGATCATTAACATCACTGCAGTTAGATAAGGACACACAAATGACATTGCAAGTCTGATTTCTCTACTGTCATCGACATATTATCAAGTATCAGAACCATACCTCATAAATGTACCTGATTACAAGGAACATTCCACATTTGGGGTCTTAAAAAATTCATGTTCTTCAAAGTTCCACATTGAAAGGGTCTGTCACACTTTCAGAGTTAGCAATTTTACAAATGATATCCATGGTAAACAGAACTAAATCATAGTCATTCATTAAAGAACCACTCTATAACTAAAATATCACATTTTAACCATTGTATTGGCTTCCTAGTTGAAAGCAGCTGGCCCTGATAACATCATGGGCAGAGTACTAAGGGAATATGCGACAGAACTGGCTCTAGTACTCACTGACATGTTCAATACTTCACTCCATTTAGCCAGTGTTTGGAAATGCTACAAGGAGATGACTATCATTCCTCTATCCAATAAATCACAGCCAACAACTCTGAATGACTAACAACCAGTTGCTTTAACCTTGACGGTAATAAAGTGTCTGGAGAGGCTGGTCAAAGATTATATAGCCTCAATCTTACCTGTGTCACTGGACTCACTGCAATTCACATACAGGACAAACCACAGTACAGGGCATGCCACCTCACTAGCTCTCCATGAAACACTGACCCACTTAGAAGGCAAAAACTGTTATGCAAGACTGCTATTCATTGATTATATGGTTCTGCCTTCACCTCTGTCATCCCTCAGAATCTGATATCGAAGCTACTTCAACTGGGCATAGACTCTCATTTATGCAATTGGATTCTGAGCTTCCTTATTGAAAGGCCTCAAAAGGTTCATGTGGCAGACAACAGCTCCAGAAGTATCATCCTGAACACAGGAGTACCACAGGTGTGCATCTTAAGCCCTCTCCTTTTCACTCTGCTGACACATGACTGCATGGCCACACATGAGATGATAGGGATCATCAAATTTGTGGAAGACACCACTGTTATAGGCCTGGTGAGAGACGGAGAGGAGGAGGCCTACAGGAACGAGATTGATCAACTACTGGTCTGGTATTAAGCAACAATCTAGCACTGAATGTCAGCAAGACAAAGGAGTTGATTGTTGATTTCAAAAGATCTCAAGTACCACACAAACCTCTAGTGACAAAAGGGATGACAGTGGAAAGGGTCAAGAGTACAAAGTTCTTGGGTTTTCATCTCATGGAGAACTTATCCTGGTCAGTCCATGTATCCAGCACAGTCAAAAAAGCTCAGCAATGCTTGCACTTTCTAAGGAAACTTAGGAAGGCAAAATTACCAAGCTCCTTACTTCAGACCTTTTATAGTGGCACCATTGAAAGTGTCCTGACCAACAGCATTGCAGTCTGGTATAGGAGCTGTGAAAATCAGGATCGGAAGGCTCTCAAGAGAGTTGTAAGTTCAGCAGAATCAATCACTGGCACCTCCCTTACTCCTCTGGAAGATCTACACAAATGCCGGTGCATAGACAGGGCCAAATAGGTTTCCAGTGATCCAACACATCCTGCCAATGGTCTGTATACTCGCCTATCCTCTGGCAGGAGATATAGTAGCCTGCATTGTAAGACCACCAGATTAAAAAACAGTTTCTTTCCACTCTCCATTAGACTGTTGAACTCTTTGGAAAAACGAACCATGACATCTGTTACATAACTAGCCTATCAAGGGTTTTATTTTATGGATGTGGAATAACTAAGTGCAATACTAAGGTGGCTCACCTACACACTGAAGGACTGTAAAGTGCAATATACAAACTGTGCAATAATTCAGTCTATTCATAGATACGCTGCTATTGTTTCAATTTTACTTTGACAATATTACCTTCATATTGTCCCTTGTCTTCCTTGTCTCCTGTTCTGGGATGGATGTGGGTCACTAGTGTCCTACTTTACTTACAAATTACTACTTATTAAATTTCTACTGTGATATTTTATTATTTTTCTCTATCTATATGTGCAACTGTTTCCTGCATTGAGAATGAAGCATTGTAATTTCGTTCAGCTACACTGCTTTATAGTTCTAAATGACAATAACGTTTTCTTTGACTTGACTTGACTTTGAAATTGTTAGTAAGCCATTAGTAAGTGTTCCCCATTTTGCCTATTTGTTCATAGGGTGAGAGCTATGATTAGAACTGCCTTCATAAAATGAACTTATTTACTAGCAAAAGTGTTACCTTACAGCTGATTGATGTTTGTCTGATGAGGTGTTAATTTTTCATTCCCGATCCTGTTATTGAAGCTGCGGCTTTGAGATTAAAGCATGTACAATTAATATGTTCACCCTTACAAAGTGCTTCTCCTTTCTTCACACTTGTATGACTGTGGAGATAGAACTGATAATTAAGGTGGTTCTGGGTGGCTTCCCTCTGCAAACCAAAATAAAACCAAAAAAAATTGCACTATTTATTTTTAAAGATAGTTGGAGTTTTTATCATTTGTGGTCGGGTATTTACATGTACAGGGGTTTGGGAGTCAGTCAACCATACAGAAATGCTACTAGAGGTTTTGAGTGGCTTCCAATATAAAATATCTCATATATGAATACGGCCATTAGGATCATTGTTACTACTGCAAATACTGTCACCTGCTGTGTATTCTTAGAGCATCAGAGTTACATTCAGCAGGGGGTACCATCCCATTGTGTGCAGCAGCCATAAAACAAGCATAACTCATCATGTAACTACTGGATTGATTAATGCTTCATCTAATGGTCTGGCAGAGGGGACAAGACTGTGTAAACAAGGCCATCAAATGTTTCTTATTCATTTACAAGACTACTCAGATGATTACAGGTCTATCTCAAACAGATGGCAAGAGGCCCAAATCAGACTTACTTTTATCAGATTTGTAAGCAAAATTTCAGAAAACAGAGGGTTCAGAAATAAACTTTTGTTAATTAGTCAAAGCTGACAAGTTTTGCACGTGAAACAAAAAAGTCTGTATGAGAAAGAACAATGATGGTCCTAAATGGTTGCATGACATAACTAAGCTCCACATGATCTCCATCTTATTCTGTGGTTATTACTTACTGTACACCTTTTAGGGGTCATGTTGTTTAGATAGGATGAAGACTCACAGAGGCTAAAATAGTTTATGAACCTGAAAAAAATAAATAAATAAACAGCAAGCATCTTGAGCAGCACAGAGGTTTCAAAATGTTTGCTACCAGACATACCTGTGGAAGATGCGATTATTAAACTGTGCCTGCTCCTGTTGTAGTTACCATGGACAGTGAAGAACCCTTACCCGCAAGTGCGGTGACAGAAGACAGGTAATTTTCACATTTGTAACTTAATTCCCCTTCTAGCTGTTCCATCTGAGAGAGACACCCACCATTCAACTAGAAGGCTAGGTTACATGATAGTGAAACTTTTTTACCTGGAAACATTTAAGAATGTTCTCTGCTTTCACTAAGGGCCTCTTAGTTTACCCCCGACTCCTTACTTAGAAAAATGACAATTAAATCTGGATTTGGTAAACTACTGTCTGATTGCTTTGGAAAGGCTTACAGTGAATAATGTACTAAGTGCAAGTTTCCACAATTTATTTATTTCCAGTTTGATTACTGGGGAAGTCCACTGGGCCAAAATATCCCATTTTCAGTGGAGGCCCGGGGAGAAAAGCTCCAAGATACATTATACAGTTGAGAATACAAAGATACAAAAGTGTAAAACTTACATTATATAATACAGTTACAAATAAGTACATTCAGTGACACGCATAGTCAACAAAATTCATTGCGGGTGGACTTATGGGTTATACAGTTTCATTTGAGCAAACACTATTATGTATTTGGTGTGAAAACAGTTTACATACATACATTTAAGTAAATGTGGATGCACTTTACATGCACACTTTTAAAATAGGAAACTATTTACAATATTTACAAAGTTGACTCGTGTGATAAGTAGCTATAAGAAATGAAGAGAGCTTAGATACACTCATAGGAAATTAGCTATGGGAGATTATAGAGAGCTTAGGAACCTGAGAGAGAATCCCCTGGAGGCAATATACTTGGAATGATTAGGTGGGGTGAAGGCAGGTACATTTACATTCTGTGGACAGGTGTTTGAAAAGCTGTGTTTTGAAGTTTTCTGAGTTTGGTATGGTTCTTATAGAGGAAAGAAGAGAATTCCATTTTTTGCCTAGTGAGACAGAGAGAATTTGGCCAGCTGGACATTTGGGTTTGTGGATAGCAATTAGGTTTTGATGTTCACATCTGAGAGTTCTGTTGGCGGTGTAAGGGGGAAGGATATTTGTTAGAGATGGACATTTTGTTGGGTGAAATACAAGTCTGTGTGCAGTGGTTAGTTGGAGGAAGTCTAAGTAGTTTGGGAGTTCAAGCCAATTTAGGGATCGTAGGGTAAAGTAATGATGGGTAGAAGTTTTGGATTTGGTGGCAAATTTAGAGATTTTACTGTAGCAGTTTTCTAGTTTGGAGGTGATGGAGGAGGACAGGTTAGTTAAGAGAGGGACTCCATATAATAAGGAAGGAAGTAGATAAGTAATGGCCAGAGTATGCCTGGTAGAATAGGAGAGAAAGTGATTGTTCCTGTACAGCATACCTAGCTTTTGGTGGGTTTTCTTGATATTTTGTTGAATATGGATATCAAATTTGAGCTGTTCGTCAATAGTAATGCCAAGTAGTTTAGCGGAAGGGACCACTTCTATAGGTGAGTTGGTTTGACTAAGGACTTTGAAAGCATTTTTGTCATAGGAGTATGTCTTTGTGGGAGGGAATAGTAGAATTTTTGATTTATTTGCATTGAGAGAGAGGTGGTTTTGGTGCATCCAGTTTTCGGTTGTAGAAAAGCAGTTTGGGTTTTGGTCAGCAATTCATAGAGGTTTGAGGCAGAGCAGACTAAAGTTGAGTCGTCTGCGTATTGAATGATTTTGGCATAAGGAATAGCAGTGTTAAAGTTATTGATAAAGATGTTAAAAAGCATAGGCCCAAGGATGGATCCCTGTGGTACACCAGTTGGGGTAGATAAGAAGGAAGAGGTAGAGTTCTTCCATTTGACTGCCTGAGCTCTGTCTGATAGGTAACTGGAGAGCCAGGATAAAGTATTAGGGGAGAGATGGAGGTTTGAGAGATGATAGAGAAGGTGTTTGTGGAAAACAGTATTGAATGCTTTACACAGATTGAGCAAGACCGTAGAAACCAAGAGTCCTGAATCTCGGGCTTGATTGGCAGTTTCAAGGAAAGAGAGCAGAGCGGTTCTAGTGCTATGGCCTGGGCGGAATAAGTTGGAGATGAGTGCACTTTTCTAGGATTTTGAAGATTGGTGAGAGCAAAGCAATAGGGCGGAAGTTTGAGATGCTGGTGTTTTTGCCTCCTTTATGAAGAGGAAGAATATAAGCTGAGTGCCAGAGTTTGGGGACGTATGATTCCTTTATACATCTGTTAATTATGATGCTGTTTGGGAGAGCTATACCATCAGCAGCATATTTTAGGAAGGAGGAGGGAATATTGTCAGGAGCATTAGAGCAAGGTTTAAGTTTGGACAGAAGTCTTTTTATAAAGTTAGTAGAGACAGGTTTGAGCTTGAACATAAGGGGAGGGTTATTAGGGGAGTTAGATGGAGAAGAGTGAGGGGCAGGTGGGTTATCATTGGGAAAAGTCTTGGTCAAGTCAGAAATAGTTTCTATGAAAAATGAGTTAAATTCAGAGCCTAGTTCAAGGTCTGATTTGCTTGGGTCAGGACAGAGGTTATTCTTGGATACTGGATTGAGGAGTGAGTTTATTGAGTTCCAGAATTGCTTGGGGGTTTTATTGTTATTGGATTGGAGCTTGATATAGTAGGATTTTTTGTCCTTGGTGATTAGTTGTTTTGCAAGGTTACAGAGCTGTTTGTATTGGAGCAAGGTAATGGGCAGGTTATTGTTTTGGTAAAGCTTCCATAGTTTGTCCCTTTGGTGCATAATTTGTTTTGTATCTTTAGATAGCCAAGGAACTGTATTAGATTTTAACCTTTTGTATCTTTGAGGGGCTAGGGAGTTTAGAGTGTCTAGGAAGACAGAGTTGAAGTAGTCTATAGCATTGTCAAGAGGAAGGGTGTTTAGAATTTGCCAGTTCATTTGTTTGAGAATGTTTGAGAAAGTTGTAGGGTTGAAGCTACTGAGGTTGGGAGTGTGAATGTATTGATGCTGGTGTGGAGAAGAGCTAGTTGAGCGATGAATGAAAGCTGGGAGGTGGTTGCTAATGGTATCAGGAATTGTGCCAAACTTGGTTATTTTATTTGGATTAGAGACTACAATCCAGTCTATAGTGGATCCAGGGGGATTTATTTTGTTAGGTCAGGTGATGGAGAGGAGTATTTGAGTGAATTTATAGAGGTTGATGGATAGGGAGGGAGAGGGGTTATTGACTTTATTCCAGTCAATATTTACATCTTGTAGACTGTAGGTTTGGTAGTTAATTTCAGTAGAAGCCCATAGGAGAATATTTTCGAGGGTAGAGATATTGTTACTGGGTGAGATATATAGGGCTAAGATGCAGATATTATTGTGTTTATTCATTTTTAGTAGTCCAGCAGTCAGTTCAGTGTTCTTGAATTGAGGAATTGGAATTTGGAGGGGAATTAAGGTAAGAAGGTTGGAGTAGACTAAGGCTGAGCCACCACCTTTTTTATTTAGTCAGTCATTTCTGAGAGTATGAAATCCTTGTGCCTGTTGCTAACCAAAGAGTTATACAGAGAGTTGTGGCATAAAAATGAAGTTAATAAAATCTTTCCCTTTAAAGCATTAAACATATTTGATGCACATTGTGAAGAATAAATATTCTGCTTTGAAGTACAATTAGTTACAAAGAAAGTAGCCCAGCATGTAGTATGCTTATTTTTGGTGTGAGGAGACTGGAAGGCTGTTGGTTCTGTCCACACCCCTAGTGATAGGAGTCAGTTTTCCTTTAGTGATACCGCAGTACAGCATCAGGGGATACTGCACTCCTGAGTGCACCGTCATTTGGGTGAAACATTAAACAATGGCCCTATCAACTTGAGCTGGTGGCAGCTCAAGTGGATGTAAAAGGTCCCATCCCACTGCACTTGTTGAAAAGAGTAGGGGAAGTTCCCCGCCACAGTGCACTGGCCAATTTTCCCCTAAGAAGTATAAATACCACCTTATGGCTCCCCTGAAGAGAAGGGACTAGCCCATTGGGACTAACCTGGTCAACAAAGGACAAACAAAAAAAAAAGGTGAATAGCATTAACAATGTTAATAGGATGAAAGGAGAGGTGAGAGTGTTATCATAAAAGTAGCATAGTAGAACTGAGGTTTAAAATTGCGGCATATTTCATCACAGGAGCTCCCACGTATCTATGACTTGGATAAAGCAGGTAATGGGAGAATGGGAATCATGCGAGTGGAAGGCTTTCTACACAAAAAGGAGTATGGATGCACAGAATACCCTTCCCTGAGTGGTGGAAACAGATATGGAATTCTAATCAATTTAACAGGAAGCAAGACAATGGTTAATGGGGAAGGTAACAAAATGGTCAGCTATATGGTCCTCATCTGTTGATTTCCTCAATGTGCCTGTTTTATCTTTCAGAATTTAACAGCAGTCAGGTTAAGTTACAGTGTACTGATGTAGCATTCAGCGTGGTTACCACCTGTTCCTTACTGCTGGCCAATAGACAGCAGTCAGATTACGTTACAGTGTACTGCTGTAGAATTCAGCGTGGTCACCAGCTGTTCCTTACTGCTGGCCAATAGACATCAGTCAGGTTACGTTACAGTATACTGATGTAGCATTCAGCGTGGTCACCAGCTGTTCCTTACTGCTGGCCAATAGACAGCAGTCAGGTTACGTTACAGTGCACTGATGTAGCATTCATCGTGGTCACCAGCTGTTCCTTACTGCTGGTCAATAGACAGCAGTCAGGTTACATTAGTGTACTGCTGTAGCATTCAGCGTGGTCATCAGCTGTTCCTTACTGCTGGCTAATAGACAGCAGTCAGGTTACGTTACAGTGTACTGCTGTAGTATTCAGCGTGGCCACCAGCTGTTCCTTACTGCTGGCCAATAGACAGCAGTCAGGTTAAGTTACAGTGTAGTGCTGTAGCATTCAGCGTGGTCACCATCTGTTCCTTACTGCTGGCCAATAGACAGCAGTCAGGTTACATTACATTGTACTGCTGTAGCATTCAGCATGGTCACCAGCTGTTCCTTGCTGCTGGCGAATAAACAGCAGTCAGGTTAAGTTACAGTGTAGTGCTGTAGCATTCAGCGTGTTAACCAGCTGTTCCTTACTGCTGGCCAATAGACAGCAGTCAGGTTAAGTTACAGTGTAGTGCTGTAGCATTCAGTGTGGTCACCAGCTGTTACTTACTGCTGGCCAATAGACAGCAGTCAGGTTACGTTACAGTGTACTGCTGTAGCATTCAGTGTGGTCACCAGCTGTTCCTTACTGCTGGCCAAAAGGTTGCTTGTACAACAAGTTAACTATTTTAGATAAATACCATTGAATCATGGTTATTTTGTTTGCGTTCCCACTCATCAGGGCAAACAATGACTTAAAAATGCCAGCAATCTAAATGCACTAATGTGCTCTCAGCAAAAAGTTTGGAAAATGACTGCAGAGCAATAACGATATATCACCATGACATTCCTAGCCTGAGATAAAAGTAGTTTGACAAAATTAAAAAAACTATCAAACTGCCATTCTGTCCTGGCTAAGTCAAAGATCACTGAACGATACTGACAATATAAATTTCAGAGGGTCTCTCTTGTAAAAAATAAATAAGTAATGCAATAAAACCATCCATATATAGTTAGCAGGACAGCTAACTGGTCATCTGACAGAACCCATGCTGTTAAGGTTGGTGTATTTGCTTTAGACAGCAGAACATGAGCAGCAGTTTTGTATAATGCTCTGTTCTTGCTCCCCCCTTTGCCATATACATCTCTGGCATGAAAGTTGATATCAAGAGACCATGGCTAGCCAAATTTAGTGATGATTTTAAAGTAGGGGTGGTTATCAAATCCCCTTTTGACATTCAAATTCTCCAGCAAGGCTTGGAGCTGGACCAAACAAATGCTCATTGTGCTAATCAATAGCATAGCTAAAGCAGGGTAAAGGGGGCAGCTGCGCTGGATGCAAAGTGTTAGGGGGCATAATCGTGTAAGTTTCTCTTCAGTTTAGAAATAAACACTGTCATTATATTTCCAGTCAAAACTGAGCACTGTAGTACTGTGTTTGTAGTATAAACTATAGCAGCTGCTTACAACTGTTTAAAAGAAGAAAGTAACCTTTTTTTAGTTCAAAACTGAGCACTGCAGCATTCTGTGTGTAGTATAAACTGCAGGAAACTACTTGTTATGGTTTAAAATAGTAAAATAGCTTTTTTAAAAGCCAAAACTGAGTGCTGTAGTACTCTGTGCATAATATAAGCTGCTTCTACAAATGCTTTTCTATTTATTTTTATTTTTATTTTTTTGCTCTTCAAGTTTGGAGAAAAGCTGCTTTTTTGCTGCAAGATCGGGGATGCTGCAAAATAGCCAGCTACACTCTGGGTTGTAATCATAGGCTTATCCACATCATTAAATAATATAATATAGTTTAGAAATCCACCATCAATCATATATGCCATATAGATACCATTCTACTTAAACATAATCCAGTAGTCAAAAGACTTTGGCACCTCTGTTGATAAACTCTCATTTCACCACCGCGTACGTATCATGGTGAGAAAATCCTTCTACCTTGGACACATTATCCTTCATGGTATCTCTTCAAGGTCCAGAGAAGTTACACTCCTGTTTTACTCCTCCCTTATTAGATCTGTCATTGAATATAATACTTCCTTTAGCATAGCCTCTCTTAGTGTCTAAACCAAAGCAAAAGACCTCAACATTCCCTCACTACAAAGATCACAGGCCTTAATACCCTTAACTATTTTGAATAACTGAAAACTCTATCTTTCTTTTCAATCTCATATAGGCTTCTAAGACGTGATCTGTGTGTCTCTCGCTGTGCTATGATTGACTCCACAACTTTGAACTCCTTCTCCAAGACAGAACAGGTAGTAAAGCAAGCACCTTCTCTAGAGACTTAAATCTATACTGCTACATTCATATTACCAGCTAGCATGACAGTTACCTAACCTATCATATAGGTTCATAGATTCATAGGTAAGTACTAGGCTAGCTGCCCTTGTAGATCATTTTAAGCCTAGTCAATATCCCAAATAAACCTATTTTATTTGGTTAGAGATTGGCCTTGCCCACCCCATGGTGGATAATTATATATTACCCCTAATGAAAATAACTAGAACCATATCATAGACAGTCTGAGGGGACTGATACATGGGACAAAGCATTTAGGAGCTGCATTTGTACACAAGTAATACAGGAGGCAGTCCTGCAGTAGATTTTCTGTTTCCCATCCATAGATCTATGTTGCACTTGAATATAGACAAGGATGAACTTTGTTTTGTTTAGATGGGGAGTGCAGTTCAGGGCAGCGGTACCCTTGGTTAGATATACCTGTCCCTCCAAAGCATTCTGTTGATATTACAGAAGAGGTTTAGATCCCTAGATGAAGTATTCTTGATGTCATCTGACTTGCTGATAATATTCCCCATTTCTGGAACAGGATCCCCTTACATATCATACAGAATATTTCCTTGGCAACCTTTAAAACTATTCTGAATCACTGGATGGGCAATCATAAATTTTCACCTGGTATACATGGGGATAAGATTCTAAATGGGGGATAATATTATTCTCCCACCAATACCAGATGATATGACTGTACTTCTGAAATGGTTTGCTTTACCATAAGCTTACTAAGAATATATTAAATTATAATATAAGGCATTATGTGTAAATTCAAATAAAATAATTCACAAAGACTCAGCTTGAAGCAAAGCACCACAGCTTCATGACCCAATCAGTATAATACAAAATCACCAGAGAAAAACATATGTTTGACTATTTCAAAAAATATTCAAAGGAGTCTAGCAGCTGTACTACAGTAAAAGAAAAAAATTTATACCATTAAAATGGTACAGTGTAACATCTGTGCTGCACACAGAAATGAGCTTTGAAAATGACACACACACTAGCTGCACTCAGAAGTGCTTATCCAAATATTATCATATACTTGTGCTAAAGATAACTTGATGAGCTTTAAACAGCAAATTTCCTGTGGGGCTGGTACTTTTTCCTTTGCTCTATTTTATAAATGAGTCATTACAAATTTAAATATTTATTTTTCTTATTAATTATCCATGTACTAACTAGCAGACTTTATTCTGCTGGCAAGTCCATTTTGTATCAACTCAAATAAAAGTTTTAAAACAGCACATTCCACTAAGCTTCAAATAATATTACATTTGGAGGACGTTCTTGCATAAAAAAATGAAAACTACATGCCTGAACAGAAGCAATTGATAAATATACAGGCAAAAATAAAATCAGTAATACCAATAACAATCTGAATAAAACAGAAATATAATTACTGCCATGCAAACTTTATCAAACAAATAAGAATAGAGTTCTCTTTCCACATAGTTGTAATTTTGTTTTATTTTCTGTAGGGTATATTACATATGTTGCATATTTTACTTTGGCAGCATTAGAAAGCCATTTGTTTCTAAGCAGCATGGTTGCTTTTAAACTTTCAGTGTTGTGTGTTCTGGCAACACCATCTAGATTTATATATAATGGATTGTATTGGAATTGGCAAATACATTTTTGTTTAGATTGAGTTAAGAACACTATTTCAGCTAGCATAACAGGTAATGCACTCCTTTTTGATACTGTAAGATCAAAAGGCTTTAGGTTTCAGTCTTAGAGCAACTGCTTGGATTCATGTTCTAATAATGATACAGTAGATGTATTTTCCATGACATGTTGAACCAAAGTCCCTTTTATCCAACCTGATGACTGCTCAGGTTGATTTCAAGGACCCCACATCAGTTAGCAAAAAATAAGAGTAATTTTATTTAAAATACCTTACATACACAAAATTAAAAGAATCATTAAAAAGTCTTCCTTGCATAATAAATCCAAGAACAACACTAACCTAATTTTATAACAATTCATTAAATAAACAAACCATTTCTAATATTTCCTTTCTATTTCAATTTCCTTCTCCAAGACTGACTTTTTTCTGTAACAGCGATATTTAAATCCCATTTAATATTCTCCTCAAAACCAGTTTCTCATTATATGGCACTCTCAATAAGCAATGCATTAATTGGTTATATCATTACAATCTATGTAAGTTAACTAAGTATAAGGTTTTTTGTAGATTTTAGCTACTTTTTGGATGACTTGCTTTAGTCTCTATTTTTGATACAACTGAAGAATAATAAAAATAATTTTAACAAAATGGTTAATATTTTTCTGTTCTGCACAACACAGCTTGACAACCTTCATGTCCTTTACTTTACTACAATGCATGTATGTATTTTTTAGACTTCCACCAGTGTGAAAACTTCTTACAAAATGCTAGTTCATTGGTACATTTATACATCATATTTATTTTTACTGATATTCTTTTATGATGCAGTCATCATAAAAATTTACCTCATTTTGATTCAGCTTTCAGCCTAATTTTCTCTGTTTTACAGATTATCTCACCTCATCCTGTAACACCTCCAAACTTTCATCAAGTACAGTTATTCCATTATCATAATAGTCTCTTTCCTCTTTAATGTATTAACTATTTCAGTCTTCCAGCCCTGCACCTTTCTGAAATATGTAGGCATGGGCACTCTGTATCACAAATACTTTTTCTTTTCCTTCACAATATTTAAATATCAGTCATACTTTCCATGATCCTACTAATAAATATTTCAGGTATACCACTCATCATAGATAACATCTAATGTAAATTGATTGGGGGATTAGATACCACAGGGTTAAACATCCAAAAAGATACTTTAATCTCTTTCCCATATAGCATTTCTCTTCTAATGAAGTTCACATGAAATCCATAATTCACACCCATCTACCCTGGTTCTGGCTTTTGAGGAATACTATATCCTCCATCAATAACCTCCAGTGCTTAGCAGAACTGACTTTATATAAACTTTTTTTCTTAAAATACTTATTATATCACAATGTCCTTACTTCTTTTATTTTCTTTAATCTGCTTTCCATTTTCTATATATTATTTATTTTTATCAAAAGATGCACCCAGTACCTTTATTTCTGTCTTACTAATATAAACTGTCCAATTCCCACTCCTGTCTCTCTTACCCATCCACTTACATTTCTTTCTACCAGGTCTGCTACATGCCTAACAAAATGATTTTCCTTTACTTTTGCTATCAAGCTTATTATTTAATGTAAAACAGAAGGACTCCAAATACCTTCCCTATAATGCCATACCTAATCCTCTATTGGTCTTCTTATTTTATTTCTCATATCACTTTACTCAAACCAAATAACAATGAACTAAGTAAGGTCTGTAGTCCTATGAAACCCCACAAAACAGCTTTTTCTTCTTATTTACCCACCTATTTACCAATGGCCTGATACATGAACTACCATAAATCTGCTTAAAAAGATTTCATATTATAACCCTACCACTACATACTTCACAATTTTCTAAAATGTTATACTGTCGAAAACCTTAGAAATATCACATTATACTAATCTCCCTGCCATCTTCTCCTGTACTATCTTGCCTATCACTTCTTGTATTATAGCCAACAACTGTCTTGTATTTTCTCTTTCTTACATACAAGCATGTCTGCCTTTAATTCTTTGCCTTCCTTATATTTCAGTCTTACCTGTTGTATCTTCATTGATACCTTCTAATCACAACAAATCAAGGCTAATGACCTCTAATCACCCACATCTTCTTGTCCTCCTTCTTTCAAATAAATCTGACTAGAAAACACCCCACCTACTTTCATTTTCTATTTCTTCTTACAAACATTCATTCAAAACTTCCGCAAACATACTGCTATTTATTTTCCTTTTTCTTCATAACAACAACGATAAATAAATAAATTAATTAATTAAAAAAAAAAAAAAACAGATATCCTAACCTAGCCTGTCCTGGCACCACCTTCTCCTTTACCCATTGTGATGCTGGATCTACCTTTGATATCCCACTTTTTAGCTCTGGAACTTCTTTACATAATTAGTAATCCAATTCCCAAACAGATTTTGTTATTTAGTGCCATATTGACATTATAAATGCTCCCCCACTATCTCCATTATCTCTTCTTGCCCCTTTCTCACTTCTCTCTTAGTGTCACTTAAAATATGCATTCGTTAACTTCCCAGTCCTTCACTTCGTTACTTAACAAAGGTAAACATTTTTTCTCCTTCAGTTTACCACATATGTCTTTTTCAATTACCATTATTTCATTCTTTTTTGATTCCTAATGCATAACTCATCTTTATTCTTAAATAATACCCACTAATCCTAAATAATACACATTGTTCTTTATAAACTATCTTAATACCCATTCAATGCTTTCTTATATTTCCTTTGAAAATTCTTGATTCCAGACTATATCCTGATACTAAATTACCTTTCAGTCCTTCCCTCCAGTGAGTGAAATTACTATAAAACTCCCTTATTCCTAAATATCTGATTACAGACTTTCGATGACATAATTCATGCCCTGCTTTTTAAGTACAAACTCACATATTGTATTTATTTGACATTTGTTAACTGGGAAAGTCTGACTGGGATAATATTATTCCATTTTCAGAGGATGCCCGGGGAGAAAAGCTTCACATTAACATAATATGGTTACAGTTAAATAAAGTTATTACGAAGCCTAATACAGAAGAATGATACATTAACTCTGTAAAAATTCAGCTTCAGTCATTGAAGGTTTACATATATACTGCCATATATAGTGCAAATATTTGAACAGCTATAACAAGTTGAAAAAGAACAGTCAAAACTTAACTATCTCATTCCCTTACCTGTCCTTATCTTACCTCTGCTTTCATTTAGTTCATACCACACAGTCCTATAATCAGAGAAACCAAAAACTGACTCCCTCTTTCTAACATCTTGAGATTTTCACTATACGATTAGAATCAAGTTCTGTTTTAAAACTTCTGCTCTTATAATGAAATCCTCCAGACTCTTCTCTTACTGTAATTTGGTTATCTTTATAATGCTCATCTTCTTTTTTGTACTAATTTTCTTTATAGTTTGCCTTACTTTCACAACTAAATTCATAATTAAAATCATTCAACCACAGAAAATATGCCACTCGATAAATGTTGTATTGTTTCAAGTCTCACATTTTACCTTTTCATACAGGTGCATGCATTCTTACAGTCCTTCCTTCATTCCTTAATGATATGCATAACTATGCATTCACAAGTACAACACCAAATACACATCTCTTACAATACTTCCATATTAAGCCACCCACAAGCAGTCATCATCTGCATACACCAAATCACCTCATCATAAATAATTCAAATGTCTCTCTGTCCGTTTTATTACTAAATCCAGTGTTTAGTGGACATACTGATACCTATTTATGTTATTTAACCATTTCAGTAAAGTAAATTTTCTGGTTTCCTGATTAATGCTGTTAGCATCAGAAATAATAAGAAAAATGTATAGAAAAATAAAAATAATAAAAAGTGAAGCATTTTCTTTTACCTTTTTATAACCCTTTGACCTATAGACTTTATTTTATGCACTTTGGATTCATCCTTTCCAGACTAATCTTGACTGATTACCTCAAAATCATTATTTCTTTCTTCCCACAACTTCTTAGCCACAGTTTTAGATTTTACAAAACAGGCCCTTTCCTCAGATTCAGTTTTTTTTTACAGATCTACTCTTCTCCATGCACTCCTTTTTGTGTTACAGCTTGTTTTTCCAAATATGTGAACCACTACTGTTCTTTGTGCCTACATTCAGTGCACTTTCTGAGTTCTTTTATAATATGCCTTATTCTGTACTGCACTTACTGTTTATTTATTATTTCAGTCATATGCTAAGAATTGCGCAAGTGAGGTGCACACAGTCAACAAAGTGGTGGTATTTCTTTTAAGCACATCTGTGTGCAGAAGGGAGTTGTAATGTCTTCCACTATATACACCTGACAACAATGAACTGAAGTATATTGTTGGGGCTAATACTTATGCAATTATTTCTCATTTAAACCACAAACAGACATATGAGGTATATGCAGTCAAAAATGGCTGTAGTTGGTGGGAACATCTGTATGATTGTGCACGTGTGTGTGTGTGTGTCTGTTTCACACACATGCATATGTGTACACTACACATAATCATGCATGCATGTGATTATGTTTGCAGATTACACAATCATACTGTATGCAAATAATAGCTAAAATATAGTACAATGGTTTCCATATATGCATTTACTAATTCATTTATTCAGAATCAGACATCTGATATGTACACAGTCAATAAAGAGTCTGTAATTTGTGTAGACACATCTAAATGACTGTGTATGTTGGGAATTTTACTAGATTTTATTGTATGTGTCCGATTGCAGCAACATGACACGTTACTGTGACTGTTATGTACTGATCTGACTGCAGTAAAACACCTGAGGTATATGTAGTCAATAAAATAAGAGAATGCATTTACTGATTTTACTAGAGTCAAGCATCTTAAGTGAAGACAATTAATAAACTGACCACATCTGGTGTATTTGTGTGCATGTATTTGGGGTCAGTTGCAATGGGTTAACTGTAGGAATCTGACATCAACAAGATGAGACATATTAATTTGGTAATCATCTATGTGGTTATCCATATGTTTGATCACAAACAAGCATCTGATGTGCACACTATCAATATATGTATAATAATTGTTTATCATATTCATCTGTATGGGAGATTGTAATGGATGGCATTGCATACATCTGACAAGAACAAACTGAAATATATTGCTGCTGATATTCTTTATGTTTCCATTGATTTGATCATAATCAGATGTCTGAGGTATACACAGTCAATAAAGTGGCTGTAATTGATGGACACATCTGTGTGAGGGTGTTGCAGTGGGTTAGACTCTAGCATCTAATAATAACAAGCTGAAACATACTACTACATCTATTAGTCATATATCTATTTATCAAAATTAGACATCTGAAGTATGTTGTTGTCGCATCTTTTGGCTTTTCCCGGTTAGGGGTCGCTAATGATTGGCAGTAGATTTTTACATACCGAGTTGCCAGCTCTGATGCACAACCTTCAATAAAGGCACGCCCATTCACGCATGTCTCCACACAGAAGATGCTCTAGCTGAGAATCGAACAGGACAATGTTGTACTGTGAGGCGACAACGCTACTGCAGCACCACCACCGCAGCCAGACATCTGAGGTATAAATTGTCAAAAAAGTTTCTGTAATTATAGAGCACGTGTATGTGTGTGTGTGTGTGTGTACAGGGGTTGTAATAGTTTGCACTATATGCATCTGACAGCAGCATGGTGAAACATACTATTCTGACTGTTGTTAATTTATTCATTTTTTTTCATCACAAAGACTAGGGGCTTCTATTGACTGTGTGTATATACAACAAATGTGCAAACAAAAACAAATGATATATTTTTGCAGTTTGAACATAATTCATGCTTTTATAAAATAAGCTTTTATTGTTGCACACATTATTATATAATGTATGACCACACATATATTCCTACTGAGCAGATTTATATCCGTAACTAACTCAGTCTTCAAGTATACATTCTAAATCCCATTTAATGTTTTTTCTATACTTGCTTTTAATAAATTCCCAAAGTCTGTTAAATCTTCACAAAATAAAAAAGCATAGGGCCGGATTCACGAAGGCTTGCATGGAGTCTAAGAGTAGTGTAAGACTCCATGCAGCCTTCGTGATCCAGGAACAGCCCAAAGTCCGTGTAAGAGCCAAGCTAAAACGGCTCTTACACGGAGTGGGCATGGATAAGCTAATCACCTCACTTGCAGCCGAATAGCATGCAAATGAGGGTGATTAGCGATCCAGGAAGCCCAGAACAGCCCGTGTAAGAGCCGTTTTAGCTGCAGAAATGTACTCAGTTGACAACTGAGTACGTTTCTGCAAAAACTGCAATGGAGCCATGTCAGCTCCAAATAAAGGGTGCATATGTGTCAGGCAGCATGCCAATGGCCAAATATGTGGCCATTGGCAAAGTAACCTGATGCAAATATATTAAAAATATAATTTTTTTTTTCGGCGATTGCCGATGTTTAAACCCAGCGCAGCCCCGCGCAAACGGCTGCGCTGTATAAAACATAAAAATGAAGGTTTTAAACCTACAAATGTAGGTTTTATGCAATACATGGAATGTCAATACAGGGACCAGCAGACCAAAACCAACATGGCCACCGTGTAGTGGTTGCTAAGGGGGGAAGCAGAGTCTAAGAGATGTAACTAAGCATTAGTAAGCAATCTGATGCAAATGAGTGTAAGGATACTGAATTCCACTGTCACATAGCAAATGAGCACATTCTGAGTAGTGTAAGAGTTACATAAGGGGGAGGAACAGAGTAGGAGATAGGTGACATCACAGGGGGGAATGGTAGAAAGAAATGCAGTTCATTGGAGGTTAGATTTACATGACAGATGTCAGACAGATATCATGGAAAGAGGTGTGCCACTAAGTAAGCATGAGAAAGTCAAGAAATGGAAGGTGTACACTGTTGCCTACACCAAAGTTTCTTGCTGGATGTGTATGCGCACGTGTGCGCGCCGTGAGTAAGGCAGTGTGCGCGCGTGTAAGGCAGTGTGCGCGCGTGTAAGGCAGACTGAGCATGTGGGAGCGTGTTGGGAGATGTTTAACACCGTTTGCGTGGGCGTGCACGCGTTTTAAACCGAATAAGCAGATTCTGAACTGTGTAAGTATGTGTGCGTGCGTGTAAGCCACTGTGAGCGTGTTTCTGCTGGTTTGCACATGGCTCCTCCCTGAGGAAACAGAGAGGAAAAAGGAAGCAACAGATTTAGTAGGAAGTTAGCAGGGAATACTGCTGGAGCTAGCAGGTGAAAACAATTAGATGCAGGCAATTACACAGGCAGAATAGTAGCCCAGCTCAGCACTTAAAACTCTGCAAACAGCAGTGCAGAATGTTTCTCTCAAGAGACACTGCAAGACAGGAGTTAAGTTATCAGAAGTGAAAACTGAAAAAGCTGAACGCAGAGCAGAAATGTTAGGGGCTGCCATAGCTGTCATAATGAGACATAGTTGACTTGCTGAGAATGGTGACAATGCAGATGGTGCCAGACAATCCACAGTGAGGAGACTGAGAAGAGTGTACAGGCCCAGGGTCACCTACCACGGGTTACATGAGCTGGAGATAGTAGAGCGCTATAGAGTGGACAGAGACCTCCTGCAGCAAATAGTGGAGCTGTGCAGGCCACGCCTCACACACAGAACCAACAGAGGGGAACCCATCCCAGTGGAAACCAAGGTATGTGTTGGCCTAAGAATACTAGCAACAGGTACCTTCCAGAGACCAACTGGTGATATGATGGGGATATCACAGGCATCAGCCTCCAGGGTACTGCACCAGTTCCTGGATGCCATGTCAGCACATGTCGGTGATCATGTATATTTCCCCAATGCCCGTGAGGTATTGGCCAGCAATATGCGTCTCTTCCAGCAAATAGCGGAATACCCTGAGGTACTGAGTGCAATAGACTGCACGCACATATGCATCAAAGCACCAGCCGGTGAGCAGGGTAGGGCATACATCAACCACAAGGGCTTCCCCTCCATCTACTGCCAGGTCGTGTGTGATGCCCAGGGCATAATAATGAATGTGTGTGCTGGCTGTCCTGGGAGCTACCACGATTCCCACATCTGGCATTTGACGCAGCTGTACCAGACATTTGCCAATGGGGACATCCCGCACGGACACCTAGTGGGGGATGCAGGTTATGCACTGGAGCCATGGCTGATGACACCCATCAGATACGCACACACACATGAACAGGAACGCCATAATGAGGCACACGCACAAACACGTAATGTAATAGAGCGTGTGTTTGGGCTGCTCAAGTCACGGTTCCGGTGTCTGGACACATCTGGTGGAGCCTTGCAGTACACACCAACTACATGTACCCAAATTGTCATGGTATGTGCTATGCTACATAATATGATCTTGAGAAAACAGCTGCAGCAGGACCAGCATAGGGCCGGGTCAAACAGCCCCCCACCATTGCCAAGGCCATCACAGGCAGAGCGTGACTCGGAGGAGGAACAACCTGAGCCTGCCCCAGTAGGCAGAAGGAGGCATGCCCAGTATGCCCTGGCCTTGGCAAAGAGGCAACGCATAGCACATACACTGGCTCAGTAGGAACCCTGGGAATGATACCCCTCTCTGACTCACTCATATAGTAACAGGGATGCCTAACATGACACAACCTGCTCTCAAACATGTACAGGGAAGTGTAATATGCGCATCCGACAGAGACAGCCCTGCAGCACCACCTGAGGCATGAATGCTATGTGTTAAGTAATGTAACACCATGTACTATATGCACACCTGAGGACCCTGACTAACATCCTACCCTCACCAAGCATCATGCCACAACATGACAATGAGATGATCAAGTGCAACAATTGATTGAAGTATCTCTGTTAGTCAAAGGGGATCCAATGTGTGCCAGTCTGGGATGACATGCTGAGCATGACATGATGCACCACCTGCTAGGACTGGCGTGCACCTATCAGTGCAGGCCGTATGGATACTGGCAAAGGCTGTTGTCACCCACAGTGTGCCCTGAATAGGTAAGGCTCAAAACACAAACCTATCTCCATAGGTATCAGAAGGGATAAGAATAAGATAAGGGATAAGTTGAAACAGCAAGATGCATGCAGTCTAAACTCACCCAGTATGGAGAATGTTGATATCTGTGCTGTAACAGAAAACTGAGCCAAGGCCCACAACAGCACCCTAACACTACCAGGTTACACCTCATACTGTGCTGTACAGCCTCAAAACTTGGAACAAGCTACAAAAGGAGGGTGACTAGCAAGAATTGTCAAGGATAACCACACCCCATTTTGGTACCACAACAAAAGCAGCATGGACTAGCCATGCTCAAGTAACAGTGGCTAAAACTGCCCCCCAGTTTATAGCCTGCTACAGACTACTGTCCCAACACCAGGAACTGCACCCGGCCTATGCTGGAATACATGAATATATCAAGTCCTCCAAACCACATTATATTGGGTGACTGCAAATACCCAGACATAGACTGGGAGCATTATACTAGCTCCAACAGTGTAGGACAAAAGTTCATAGAATCCATAAACTAAAAGGCCCAGGAACAACGTACCACTCCCACAAGAGGGGTAAGCATACTGGATGTGATAATCAGCAACATGCGTACTGGATGGCAAGATCAGAAGTGTATTGCTCACTGGTAAAACCAGACCATAGAGTAATCAGACTGGATATACAAATCCTGACCACAGTCCCTGGCCAGAAAACCACAGTGGAAAACATGTGTTAAGCAATATTTGCACTCCTCCAAAATGATGTGGAATCCATTAAAGGTCCCGTGCAGGTGCAAAATATGGGCCACACCTCAGAACCTGTAATACAGCCATTCCATGAACACTGCCAGGAATGCTTGGATTATGCAGTCCTAAATTAAAACAAGACACAATGCCATACATGCAGAAATCTGACATGGTGGACACCAGCCATAACCAAACCATGCAAGAGAATGAGGAAGCTACTACATGATAGAGCAAACATAAACAATGAAGTAATCACTGATCAGTAGTATGGCAATAAAATCTGTCCACACATACAATCCACTAAGGCCAGCCACAACAAGTGGAATCTGTGAATCCTGAGGCAATGTTACACCTGCCCCAAGTACACAGACAACCCCAACTCCCCAAGAAATACAAATATATGTGAGAGATGCAACCATCTATCCAAACTGGAGGCTGAGCTCCCTCAACTCAGTACTCCCAAAACAAGTCAGGAGGAGAAGGTAACCACACACACCACAAACACAGTCCCACATAGACCTATCACAACTGCAAACCAAACACATAAACACAGAAAAACATTCCCGGAGGCACAAACTACAAACACAGCACACCAACAGAGGCCTCTAAAGCAGACACCCAATCAAACAACCTCCAAACATAGCACATGCAACACATAGTACACAAAGCTGGTGTGCCAAAAAGTCACAGGCCAGAAGGAGAAACAACATGCCTGATACAGTTGTAATAGGTGACCCCATAGTCAGACACACTGCTGTCCCGCACACCAGACTGAACAAGGGAAAGGGTACAGTAAGCTGCCTGTAGGCTGCCACAATATGCCACATAACAGAAGTATGCAGGTCACTCCAAAGCAAGTAGAAATATGATGCAGTCATAGTCCATGCTGGTGTGAATGACCTGAGATGTACCGCCCTAGACTACATGAAAAGAGACATAGATGAGCTATCTGATTATGTAGTCCAGGCCGGTATGACACTCACTGTTTGCAGCATCCTACCCTTACCAAGAATAATGCCACAGTACAAACACGGAATGATCAGTCATAGCAAGTGGCACACTTACTGGTGTCATTCAAGGGGATCAATGTCTGTCTGCTTAGGATGTCATGCTTGACAAGCCACGCAGCTGTTCTTGGGATGGCCTGCACCTGTTACCCCGGGCGTATGAATATTGGATAAGGCCTTTGCCACCTCCATAGAGCCTTTTGTAGGCAAGGCTGAAAAGACTGACCCACCACCCTAGAAAACATAAGTGGGAAGAAACATAAGGTAAATGCTGACCAATGCCAGATGTGTACACCCCAATATGCATGCTCCCAAGGCCATCCCCAGTATGGAGAACATCAATGTCTGTGCAGTGACAGAAACCTGCTGCAAGCCTCCTGACAGCACACCAGCACTACCAGGTTATACCACGTATCATGTGTCATGGCCCCAAAACCTGGAACAAAACATAAAAGGAGGGTGAGTATCCATAGTCAGCACAGACACCCATACGTCCAGGTAACTGACAATGCACAAGGCATTGGAGTCCACCCATGTGCAACTAACTGTAGGCAAGACTGCTGTACAGTCTGTAGCATGCTACAGACCGCACTCTCACACACAGTAACCCCACCCAGCCGTCCTGAAGACACTGGACAGTATGAATGTCCCACCAAATACCAAACAAGGTACCACAAATTACCACATAGGTGGTAAACCATTATGTATGGAAGGAGTAACCAGGGACCTAGGGACACAAGTGGACAGTAACCTGTTATGTGACACCCACATTGCCAATGTGGCTAGGAAGACTGTCTACATTTGACACCGTATCAGGAAAGGATTCACATCTACGTCAACAGAGGTCATTGTGCCCCTATACTGTTCTCTAATCACACCCATAATCTAGTACAATGCCTCATATGGGATGTACCTTACCTGACACCTGCAGCAGTTAGAAAGACCTCAAAGGTACCTCACCAAGAGGATAAAGGGTCTCAAATATATGTCATATGCTGCCTGGCTGTAGACACCCCAGCTGAATGCAGTCACATACTGCCTACACAGAGGCATTGCATGCCTGTTGTAGGAGGCCATGCCCAACACAGGAGTAATGAACATGCTCCACCCCAGAAAACTCAAATCCATCGGAGCTGTGAGAGTGAGAGATGTCAACCTCAACAAATAATGAAATAGGATGTGCTGGTGGGACAGATACATAATCCAGAGGCTCCCCACACCCTGGACCAGAATCCCACTCCATGTTAGGCAGAGCCCCTCACTGACACTCTTCAACAGGAATCTTGCCAAGTGGATGGATGATTGTAGAGTTACACTGGGGGTCTTCACTGTGTCATGTCCAGACAGAGGCACAGTAAAGCAAATCATAAATGGCCATAATATTCACATAGCAAGGGGTGGCAAAAGCCACACACACTCTGGCTAGGCTAACAAATGCCCTAGGGTGGATAGCCTAGTATGAACCTATGAACCTATGAAGATACAAATTGTACAGGACACTAAGGATAATCACAAGGCTTTCACAACTGATGGTAGGAACCATGTTGGGAATTCACAGATATGCCCTGAATCACACAAATATCACAAACACACACACATATTGCCAACATACATCCTGACAGGTGCAGTGCAAACCCCAGAATGCAGAATATCTATCCCAGCAGACTGCTGGCCCCCTGATATTGCAGATGCTGAGGTAACAGCCAACATCTACAAAGCAAAACACACAGCAGCAATGGTATGAGATGGTGTCCTGGGCATAGTGCAACATGGACTCCAAGATGAATGGAATGCCAAACCACACTACTGCTCAATGTCAGCCTTACCACAGAATATGTACCCAAAGAGCAGTGTACAACAACAATGGTCCTTCTCAACAAAGGTGTTGCCTGAATGGATACTGAAAACTACTACCCCAGAATCCTGAGAAGCTCGGTTTGCACAGCTATGGAAAGGATCAGCATGTACCACAGACATAAAGATATTGGGGACCTACTGACACTGGACCCAACTCAGTGTGGCTTTCTCAAGTGCAGATCCTACCCCTAAACATGTTTGACTCAATTGAAACAGTCATTAAGGTCATTGATGAGGGCAATGTGGTCCACACAGTGTAGCTGGACCTTGCAAAAGCTTCTATACAATACCCTATGTGTTCATTATAGATAAGCTCACCAGCTTAAATATAAACCCACATGTCAGTAGAGGGGTTGCAAACCAGACCAAGGACAGAACAGACATGGTCAGACATGCTGCAGCCATGTCAGACTACAAACCAGATATAACTGGCATCCCACAAGGCTTTGTCCTGGGATCTCCCTCATCTGGTATATATGTCCCATAGGTACAGGCAAACATGGAAGGACTGTGTCCGAACATGTTTGCAGAGGACTACAAACTGCTCACCACATATGATCCACCAGCTGACACAAGCATCCCACAAAAGGGCCACATAGAAACAGACAACTGGTGCCATAGCCATGTCAGCAAGCTAATTGCAGAAACGTGTATAGTCAACCCCCGTGGATATACAGTAAGTGCCCACTAATTACCACATAGGTGTTAAGCCATTATGTAGTTAACATGTAATGAGAGACCTGGGAACACAAGGTGATAGATATCCTGCATTGGACAAACATGTGCTGCAGTGTTTACAGAAACATACCATATGCACACCTAATCATGAAGGTTGTCAGATCTAGATAAGGGGAGGTCATTGTGGCTCTGCAGTCATCCTTCATCAGCGGTACAATTGACTACAATAGCCCCTGTGGGATGTACCTCAGCAGACACCTCCATCAACCGTAAAGTCCCCAACAGTACCTCATCAGGAGTATCAAAGAGCTTGCACAGATGCCATGTGTTGCCTGTGTTGCTGGCATCAATAAACATGCTGCACCTTGTACAATCTGAATGGCAGTGAGCTATGCACATGAGAGACCTGAACCCCAGCACTGACTTACATAGGACAAGCTATACTGCGTGATCCATAACACAGAAGCCACCCCCACCCATGAGTGAACCCCCAGTACAGGCTACCCATAGAGTCACTTATCAATCTTCCTCAATAGGAATCTTGATGAGTGGATGGGAGATGGTAGATTTATCCTGGGTATCACTGTCATGTCACAGGTAGACAGAGGCACAGTATACTAACCATGACATATGTCATGGCAAACTCCACTTACAATGTGTGTTGAAGGACAAACACACTCTCCAACTAGCATTAGACATGGACTAGGGCACATCGCTAGTGTTTGCAAATGTACACCTATGTTGTGGAATACACTACCAATGTTGGACAAGCCTGGTTTAAGTAGTTCATATCTGAACAGAATGCAACATGGTCAGATGTACACAACTGGCCCCTAACCAGCCTGTTGTGCCCACTATCGAAATGTAAAGCAGTGATAGCACTAAAGCCCAGGATACTGTCCACCACAGTCAAAGTACTACCAGTACACTACACAGTACTACAGTGTTAGGTCAGTGTGAAAGGATGTTGACAACTGTATGCAAAGTATCCCATGCAAACACTGCAGGCACAGTATAATCCTGTTGTGTTCACACACAAAGCAGTTGTACAGTAACTACACAACATGACACACAACACACAACCATAAACGGGTGATATTTGTTGAAGTTCACACTCATCCACAAATGTGGTGGGCTGCAGAGTCCAACATATGGAATGCTCACACTGGGCATGCTCACACACTTTGATAAATGAGACATATGTCAGACAACATGCCATGGGAAGGCTGAACTGGGCATGCTCACACACTTAGGCCAAATCTCGGTTTAGCAGTTGGACACACATATCTGGTATTTTTATTTGTTATTCCAGGAACCAACCACAGTACAGCAGTCTGCCCAGTGCACACAGTTAAATAACTACAGAGACATATGTGATATAGTGGATCCCTCCCATATGCAAACATCTTCCACAGATGCACAAGTTGTTCATACAAACAGGGAATGCTATGGCAATAAAGATGTGCAAACAGTCTATCAGCAACAAATAATGTGCATTTGACAATTAAACATATGGGTGTAGAGATCAACACTAGGCTGTTTGCCCTAGGGAATTACAGCTTAGCCAGAGTGTGCTTGGTGTCTGCCTCCCCACAGGATGCACATTCCCCTTTCTAAACACAGATGATGTCAGCATCCTATAAGTACAGCAGGAGAAAAGAAACTTCCCAGTAATGCGAATAGCGCGCGCTGCTAATGCGTCTGTCTCAAGTGTCATAACATAGTTAGGTAGGGGTTTCAAATCCTGCAAATGCTCAGTGTGTGTGTGAGTGGGGTTGGTGTGTGTATAAGTCTGTGGGAGAGAAATGTCCCTTTTGGCAACTAGGAAAACACACTACAGGATGCACATTCCCTTTCTAAACACCGATGATGTCAGCACCCTATAAGTACAGCAGGAGAAAATAAACCTCCCAGTAATGCGAATAGCGTGCTCCGCTAATGCGTCCGTCTCAAGTGTCATAACATAGTTAGGTAGGGGTTTGAATCCTGCAAATGGCAAGTGTGTGTGTTTGTCTGAGGGGGGTTAGTGTGTGTGAGGGAAATGTCCCTATTGGCAACTAGGTGAACAGACTACAGGATGCACATTCCCTTTCTAAACACTGATGATGTCAGCACCCTATATGTACAGCAGGAGAAAAGAAACTTCCCAATAATGCGAATAGCGCACTCTGCTAATGCATCCGTCTCAAGTGTCATAACATAGTTAGGTGTGGGTTTGAATCCTGCGAATGGCAAGTGTGTGTGTTTGTCTGAGGGGGGTTAGTGTGTGTGAGGGAAATGTCCCTTTTGGCAACTAGGTGAACAGACTACAGGATGCACATTCCCTTTCTAAACACTGATGATGTCAGCACCCTATAAGTACAGCAGGAGAAAAAAAGCTTCCCAGTAATGCGAATAGCACGCTCTGCTAATGCATCTGTCTCAAGTGTCATAACATAGTTAGGTAGGGGTTTGAATCCTGCGAATGGCAAGTGTGTGTGTTTGTCTGAGGGGGGTTAGTGTGTCTGAGGGAAATGTCCCTATTGGCACCTAGGTGAACAGACTACAGGATGCACATTCCCTTTCTAAACACTGATGATGTCAGCACCCTATAAGTACAGCAGGAGAAAAGAAACTTCCCAGTAATGCGAATAGCGCACTCTGCTAATGCGTCCGTCTCAAGTGTCATAACATAGTTAGGTGTGGGTTTGAATCCTGTGAATGGCAAGTGTGTGTGTTTGTCTGAGGGGGGTTAGTGTGTGTGAGGGAAATGTCCCTTTTGGCAACTAGGTGAACAGACTACAGGATGCACATTCCCTTTCTAAACACTGATGATGTCAGCACCCTATAAGTACAGCAGGAGAAAAAAAGCTTCCCAGTAATGCGAATAGCACGCTCTGCTAATGCGTCTGTCTCAAGTGTCATAACATAGTTAGGTAGGGGTTTGAATCCTGCGAATGGCAAGTGTGTGTGTTTGTCTGAGGGGGGTTAGTGTGTGTGAGGGAAATGTCCCTATTGGCAACTAGGTGAACAGACTACAGGATGCACATTCCCTTTCTAAACACTGATGATGTCAGCACCCTATAAGTACAGCAGGAGAAAAGAAACCTCCCAGTAATGCGAATAGTGCGCTCTGCTAATGCGTCCATCTCAAGTGTCATAACATAGTTAGGTAGGGGCTTGAATCCTGCGAATGGCAAGTGTGTGTGTTTGTCTGAGGGGGGTTAGTGTGTGTGAGGGAAATGTCCCTTTTGGCAACTAGGTGAACAGACTACAGGATGCACATTCCCCTTTCTAAACACTGATGATGTCAGCACTCTATAAGTATAGCAGGAGAAGGGAAAACTCCCAGTAATGCGAATAGCGTGCTCTGCTAATGCGTCCATCTCAAGTGTCATAACATAGTCAAATAGGGGTTTGAATCCTGCAATTGGCAAGTGTGTGTTTTTGGCTGAGGGGGGTTAGTGTGTGTGAGGACAATGTCCCTTTTGGCAACTAGGTGAACAGACTACAGGATGCACATTCCCTTTTCTAAACACTGTTCAGCTGAAGGCCATGGCTCTGGCACAAGTTGTCTGTTGCTATGATGCCCCTTTGAAAGATGCTTGTGTCAGCTGGAGAGTCGATTATGGTGGCCAGTTTGCAGTCATCTGCACATTTGGACAGCCACAGTCCGTCCGTGTTGGCCTGTACCTCCAATAAATATATGCCAAACAAGAGAGGTCCCAGGACTGAGCCTTGTGGGACACAACTCGTAACTGGTGTGGGGTCTGGCATGGCTCCAGCAATGCTAACCATGTGGGTTCTGTCCTTGAGCCACTGTGCAATCCATCTAGTGACATAGGGGCTTATATTTAAGCTGGTGAGCTTCTCTAGAATGCCCAAGTGGGGTATTGTTGTGAAGGCTTTTGCAAGGTCCAGGTAGGCTGTGTGAACCACCTTCCCCTCATCAATGGCCTTGGTGACTGTTTCAAAGAAATCAACCAGGTTAAACCTGGTAGTGCTGGTGTGCTCTCAGTAGCCCTGAACCAGGCATCTGTTACTGCACAGATATCGATGTTTTCCATGCCAAGGAGTGTTTTGGGTGCATGCATCTGGAGGTTTAGACTTCTGGCGTTGGGTAGCATTTCTCTTAGTTTCTTATCCCTTGTGATACCTATGAAGGTGGGTTTGTCATTTGAGCCCTGCCTAACATAGGCACTATGGGGGTAGCAAGAGCCTTTGCCAATATCTGAAAGCCCAGGGGTGACAGGTGCAGGCCGTCCCTAGCAAAGCAGGTAGTTCAACAGAAGTTGAATGTGTGAAGGTGTAGTGCCTGTGATTAGTTAGCAGTAGCATATATGACTGCTCACGTGGACACATGCCAGGTAAGTCATATGCACTGTGTCACAGGCAATGTACATGTGAACAGGACAAACAGTGACATCCTGTCAAGTGGGATATGGACATACATATAGTAGGCTATGCAGATGGCACTAGGAGTCCACAGAAGCTCTATAACTATGCATTGCAGATGTGATCAGTATTCCAGGGTAATTGCAAGCAAACATGCATGCAAACAAAGCTACAGTAAACAGGGCTGCATGTAGTCCATTGTACAACAAACAAGCTGTACCAGTTCTAGTAGGTAACACTGCAAATATGCAGGCACTATGCACATGTACATGGAAATACACGGGTCAGATGGCTGGGGTCCAGTCTCAGTGCACACAAGTGTACAGACCATGTACTGTCAGGATGTACAATAACTGGATAGAAACCCATGTGCTCATACCTGCAGTAATACACATGTCAAATAACAGACACTGAGCCTTCACTCAGTGGTTCCATACTTAGTAGGATGTATCCTCCTGGCCTGCCACCACAGTATCCCTGACATATATGGGGACTCTCCCTCCTGTGACAGTTAGTTATGTGTGTTGGGGCTGTCTAGCATGGTATGAGATGTGAGCATGCAGTGCTAGGGTGCTCCTGTGTGTCCTGTACCAGTCGTGTAGTACTGCACACATATCAACATCCTCAAACATCTGCATTGCAGAGTCTAGTGTGGGCAACATGCCACTTGCAATTTACATGTCCATCATTGTGTATTACTACATTCATTACCCTATCCCTGTGCTACCTATGTATGTAGCCTTCTGTTGACATCATTACCACCAGTATGCCAACATGTGCAGATGATACACTATGGTACTTACCATGGGTGTAGACAACAGGACATGACAATCACACACTTACTGCATCAGGCATGCTGTGATATACCCACAATTAATTCAGCACACAGTACTGTTAACAACATGATACTATTACTACACATCTATGTGGTCACCCTGTGCATCAGCAACATGTTAACCTGTACCTGCACAGTTGTTACAGATTGCAGGAGGTGGCACAGTTTCATCATATGCACAGGGTGTGAACTTGGTATGCCTGAGTCAGCCACTGATACCACCAATTGACATGTATGTGTATGTGTGTTGGTGAGGGACAGCAGTAGAAGGTGGGGCAATGTTGATGCAGTGTGTGCGTTTGCGGTAGCCCTAGGTGTTGTCAATTTGCATGTGTGTATGGATGCACACAGTTCCACCTCATGGCTGCCATATACTGGTGTTTGTGGACAGCCACAGACTGTACCTGCCAGGTCATACAGATCAGTGTCTCTGGCCATGGACACGGTACCTGTGCCTTGCAGGGGTGCTACGGACCGTATCCAGTACCAACCCAGACTGGGTACTGTCATCAGAAGCAGGTGTTCATTGACTGGACACAGATCCCTGTCGGGCCTGGCCAGAGCCACGTGCACGTGGTGTCCTGGGGCAGTCTGATGACAGCACAGACCCAGCATTGCTGGGGCTGCTGCTGGCACTACGGGGGCGGCCGCGGCCCTGTTGTCATCTGCGACGACTGCCAGCTGCTGCTGTTGCTGGCATACGGCCACGTCGACGCCTCAACCATCCACCATCGCCCTGGCTCATGGACATGTAGTTGTGGAACCGGTCTAATATGTCCCCACAACGTCTGTCTATGACATCGGTGAAATCACGGATGGCAGCCGCAATGTCACGCATACTGTCAGTCGTGGCTGTGCGACATGCTGTCAGCTCCCTCAGACCATGTCAGGTGTACCGTTCCATACGTGACTGTGCCTGCATGACAGTCCGAAACATAGCTGAGGTTGTAAGACCTCTGTGGGCACGTCTGACAGGGGCAGCGCCATGGATGCTCCCACGAGAACCCCTGGACATCTGTCTGTGTGGTACCATCTCTGGGCCATGCCCATGGCTGCTGTGTGGGGAGGCATGTGCCACAGATACCACATTACCCTGGTCAATGCCCACTGTATGCTGTCCATCACCTAGGGACATTGGTGACAAAGGGTGTATTGGCAGGATAACTGTGCGCATTGATGGGGTCGACAGCTGTGTACTGTCAATCGGCTGACCAATGGCGGACCCTGGCATACCATCCTGTGCCATTACACAGATGTCATCATTATCAGTACCCACGGCACCTGACTCAGGTTACCTGCTACAGGGAAACAGGAAACACAGTTTACAATGTCTACACATTACCAGCGATGCACACATGCACAGATGCACACATGCACAGGTGCACACATGCACACATGCACAGGTGCACACATGCACACATGCACACATGCACAGGTGCACACATGCACACATGCACAGGTGCACACATGCACAGGTGCACACATGCACACATGCACAGGTGCACACATGCACAGGTGCACACATGCACACATGCACACATGCACAGGTGCACACATGCACACAGTTTCACACAATTGTACAGTACTCAGTATGCGTGATATCAACACACAGACACAGACACACCTACATGCATACAAAGAGCACTACTAAGTGAGCCAAATAGTACTATTACTATCAACACTATTACAGGAATTGTTAATACACACTCACCAGCATGGATAGGCTACATTGCTGTTATACCAGAGGGTCCTGCAGACATGAAAAACTAATGTCAGTGGGCACAACTGTGCCATTGTTACTGAGTATGATACAGGTCAGTAGTACAACAGTCGCCTTTCACAGGTCAGCAGCTAATATTGAGGATATCACACTTGCACATTAAATAGTATGGTGACAGCTACAAACCAAGGACACACCTCACACATGCATTAACTACCAGTGTACACAACAGTCAACTATACATATGGCATATTACCTGCACGTTCACTGTCTTGCTGCTGTGTGGCTCCAGCCTCCATCATAATGCATGTCTGCTGCTGTTGTTGTTGCTGGCGGACTGGAGCCACTACACTCATGAGTAGTCCCTCCAGTCTGGTGAGTGGGGGATATGTAGCCACCCCACCACCTGTGGCGACCTGTTGCCTGTGGATATCCGATGCACGCTGGCGGACATGTCTGATTAAATCACTGCAGTGATGTCGTACCTGCTCATATGTCCTATTATGCGTGCCTATGTCATTTACCCGACGGACAAGGTCTTGCCACAGTGCAGCCCTCTCCTGCTGATTCTGGCTGGTGCGGGAAAAGAGTATTGCATAATCCCGCACCAGGCTCTGGTGTATCTCCTCATCCTCAGCTGTGGAGTAGGTGGGATTCCGCGGGTGGGCCATGTACCTGAGAAAGAAAATAACCTGGTATCAGCAATATATGTCAGCAGAATTTGGCACACATGCTACTCGACTGTTATGATACAACATATCTCACATATGTAGCATCTGTCTGTCTATTGGTGGATACACATGTAGATGGCCAGGTATCAGTGCTCAGCCAGCAACTGTGCAACAGTACCTGGCAGACTCCATATGACATACTACCAAACCCCAGCAGTCAGAACACTGATTCAGGTCAAGAGCACCTCCTCACTCTGTGGGTTTGTATCTAGGTACTGTATGGCCTACATCATCAACTACTGTGAGCTGACCACACACTGATTGCCCTGGATATACATATCCCACCTCCACCACCAGCACAAATGACTATAGTGCATAACATTACAGATACAAACTTTACACTTTGTAACAGTGATATGGTATCCTTTCAGCCCACTGGGCCAGTGGCAGATACAACCCACAATGCTGACCCCTACACAATTGCTTTCTACAGACATCTCCGAGAATGCATGGATCATGCAATCCCATATATGACCAAGACACTCTCCACAAAGGGACAGCATCCTATCTGGTGGACCCCAGCCATAGACAGATTGTATTACAGAAGATGGAAGCTACTGCAAGACAGAGCACAATTCCATAAAGGGAGGGCATGTCTGAGCAGCACTAGTAAGGATCTATTTTCCATCATACATAATACATGGGCAACTTTGAGAGGGAAATCAAGAGTGACACTACAGATAACCAGAAGGCCTTCTTCAGTTATGTTAGCAACCTGGTCAGGAGCCATCCTCTATGCCCATAGGTAGTACACAACAACAAATATTTCACTGACACTACAGATATCGACAACATTGTGGCAGACAGGTTCAGTGCAGGTGTCACCCCGCCCTCTCCCCCGAAATAAGGCATAGTTATCCTAGCTGACTGTAACCTCCCTGTCATCACAGATGTCCAGGTGAGAGACACCCGCAGGACAGCAGAATACACAACATGGATGGGACCTGATGGTATCCCCAGTTGCATGCTACATAAACTCTGACAGGAGCTAAACACACATATAGAAGTGCTATGTAACACTAGCCTGACTACAGGATATGTACCTGTACACTGGCGCACAGCAGCAGTGGTTCCACTCCACGAAGGAGGCACCTCAACATACCAATACAATACAACACAATACATTACATTACAATACAATACTATACAATATGCTATTGCAGCTGGGACTACAGCAGTGTACTGTTCTGCTACCCTGACCATTGTGACACATGTGGTGTGATGGTACCTGCTGCTGTCACACAGTTACACAGGGTGACTCATATGGCATATTACCTATCTGACTAACATTCAGCAGGGGTATGTGTGACATGTACTCATGGGGAGTCTTGCTTCTTAACACTGTGTGGTTTATTGCAGGGTATGTCTTATCTGTGGGTAGGAACTCTTACCTCCACATGTGCACTCTATTGCAGTGGCACGGATGACACACAGCAGACATTTAGGTTGTGGATGGTGTGAGGTGTTACTATGGTTGTTGGACATCTGTCATGTGTGTGACTTACATATGTAAATCCGGGAGTGGTAACCTCTATGTGGGTAACATATGTGTACTCTGTGGTGTTGTCAGTCACTGTGCATTGGTAATGTGTTTGAGTGCATTGTCACAGTGTTGTACATGTCACTGTGTCCTTCTCCATATCTGTAGCTGTCATGTGAGGTCCATACCATGGCATCCATTATGTGGTGTGGAGGGGTACACCGACCTACATGTCCATAGCTGACTCACCATGTCCACTGACACATACCATGTGCAGGTATTCCAGGGATAGTGTGCCACTGTGAATATCATTGGGGCCACTATTGTACACATTTATGACCCTGTTCACCCCTGACACATGCAGTGGTGGGCAGCCAATCACATTTCTGGTGGTTACTGGTGTAGGTGATCTGGAATGTGGTATGGTACTCCGGTTTTGACACTGGTGTTCACTCCATGCCTTTGTCACCAGGCACCTGTTGCAATACATCTGTACACATGTGCCTCACTCAGAAGTTATATACATCTCTCTCTCTCTCTCTCTCTATATATATATATATATATATATATGTATATAGATATATCTATATGTATACATATATATATATATATAGACATATATATATATATATATATATCTGTATACATATACACACATATATATTGATGTACATATATTGCTATATATGTGGAGGAGGTGTGAGTGACAGAGGGGGTGGGACAGGCTGTGTTGCAGGTCGTCATATACAGTCATACCTGTAGGTAGTCAGATCAGTCTGTCTATGTATATGTATCTACATATATCTATATCTGTATGTGTGCATTACATAGATATGTTTGCACAATATTCTATCTACATCTGTCTATGTATTCCTACATCTCTCTCTCTATGTATGTATACATATATGCATATCATATATATATATATATATATATATATATATATATATATATATATATATATATACACACATACATATGTTGACATACATACGTATCCATATGTTAGACAGGTATATCAACATATTTGTCTACCATACTGTATACACACACTAACATACTGCTAAACATACATAACTATGAAACCTACTTTGTACATGGCACTACAACCTACAATCAAACAACATTGATATGTGCACATAGATGCTCTCACATACAAATGTATGTACAGCCTTCACTGATAGTTGCTGTATGTCCCCTGCCCTTTACACATCTTCATATACATATAGATACAGACCAATGACACATATGGAGGGTTCAGAGTATGTAGACCTTTATAGTATTACTTTACATTACCTGTGTTTGTCACAGCTGCTTGTGTTGCTGTCTGGTTCTCTGTCCTGCTGCTCCACTTCCCAGTTGTCAGCTTTCAGGTGGCTGTTGCTGAACAATTTGTTTCTGTCTGCTTAATTGCAGTTTTCTCTGTCTCTGTCTCTGTCTCTGTCTCTCTCTCTCTCTCTCTCTCTGTCTGTCTCTCACGTCCTTCTCAGGGTGCAATGAAAGTATTGCATGTGTGGACATGGAGTACAGCATACTTTTGTAGGTATCTGCATATGCCCATGTGATGGCCTCTGCACCAATTGTTAGCCAGCATTTGCTAATTGCATGCAGCCAGTTGTGTACTGATTGCAGTTCTCACTGTGATTTCAGAACAGTGCTATAAAAAGGTATGTGAGATAGGCGTAGCCCTTTCAGATTTTAAGGGCAGGGACCATGCTGTTATGCTGTGGACAATGTTCTGTGAGTGTAAAGGTTGGTATCTCTCTCATATTTCCAGGTGTGTTGTGGATTAACATTCCTCCATTCATTTCTCCAGTTTCCTGTACTAACTGTGTATGTACACTGACACCTACAACTACTACTACTGTTAATGTGTGTGTGTGTGTGTGTGTGTGTGTGTGTGTGTGTGTGTGTGTGTGTGTGCTTTCCTTTCACTTTTGCTTGCACTTTGTTGCTAAGGCTTCAATAGTTGCCCTTTACAGTCACTACTTGTATGCCTGCTAGGTGTCTTGACTGTAGTGTGCTGCTGTAGCTTTCCTATTTTCCATGTACATTCACACCTTGGAATGCTTGCTATATCTGCTAGGGTGTTACAGCATGCAGTGTGGTCTGGCCATGGTGTGGGCCTTGACATCTATTAGGGTATTTGAGTATGCTGCTGAGCAGGCCCCAGAGACTTTCAGGTTATGTGCCTCATGGAATGGTACATATCAGTGGGGTACACCCATTAAAATGTCTGGTATGCTGCAGTTGTGACTGTGGGTTAGCATGAGCATATGTATTACTACACTTTTTCTGCCATGCAAGTGGTGAATACTTTCAGGACTCCATAGTTACCATTGCATGTGTTACCTTTCTGCCTACTGTTTGTACATTTCACATGGGGTCTGTGGGGCATCCCTGTAAGTCATTCACTGTTGCTATATCTAGGCTCTTAACTATTCAAATATGGTGGTGTCGGACCCGTCATGTGTACAGATATTTGCAGGTTGTCCACATTTCTGCCTCATATTTTGGTCAATATCTCATGCACACCTTTTTCTGGCAAGTCACTCTGGGCTCAAGTCAGAATATGGTGACAAACATTCAAGTTCCAGACTGCATACCCTTCCAAACATCCCACAAAGTGCAGACCCTGTTACTTTCTGAACTGTCTGCGTTTGTTGTAACATTATTTGTAATGTGTCCCTGGTTTTGGGCCTTTGCTCCACATATTTTATTACTTGGTCCAGATGTGTTCCTGTAAGAGGTTGTGGGGTATGGGCAGTGCTTATCCTGCTGTGAGTATGTGTGTGTCTTGCAAGGTGCTATAGTGACATTATTACCTACTAGCTTCCAACTAGCATGGCTGTTTCTGTTCACACACTACTATTATGGAAATCCACTAGTTTTGATAGTAATTCTAAATGTCATGCTTTGTGTACTACACATCTATATTCCCTTTACATTCATTCCTACTATTACATGATATATTTACATTAGCACAATGTTCTTGTATAAGAGTCATGGCTTAGTGGTAAGTCATGCAGACTACAGTTGCCAAGGTCCTGGGTTCGGGACTCACAGTGGAATTTTATTTTGCTTTTGAACTGAGTACAGGACCTGTCAATCAAAGTGACTAAGGCACTTTTAAGCAGTTGTAACCGGGCTAGCACTGGTTTGCGTGGAGCTCACGCATGCACACTGGCGGTTAGCTCCGCGCACACCCGCTTACAACTGCTTAAACGTGCTTACTCTTGCGCACACCAGCTATTTTCTTTGAAAGAAAAGAAAAATGGGGAGACAGGAAAGTGGTGAAAAAGGGGTCACAAAGAGGGTAGGACAGTAGGGAAACAAGCTTGGGATGTGCAGGAGGGATGTAGGTAAGGCCCATAGCTGCCCATTTCTTTATCAGCAACAGCTGTGCATATGTATGGAATTTGGTGTGACATTTGAAACCTTCCACCCCTGAGAGAGGTGTCAGGACAACAATAATACGTGTTGTACAGCCAATTGGAATTGATAGGTTCCATGTCCAGTAGACATGTGTGCGGAATGGGCAGCTATGTATGGGGCGTAATTTTTTTGTGGGTACAGAGAGCCCTTTTTTTTTTTTATTTTTTCAGGTGAGAGTCGTATGTCAGGTGAAGGTAGTCGGTACAGCTGGGGAGGTAGGTTGGGTAGGTAAACAGACAAGACAAACAAGACGCATACAGGGGCAGTGTATGACACATGTGGGGGGGTTACACAATTGACGGGGACGGAAGTTTGGATATCCAGAGCCCATGAGCCCACAGATGGCAACAGTGGAACTGATATCTCCACCCATAGGCAGTTGCCACTGTTCCTTCACTGCCCAGGACGGGGCTGTGCTGGGGGCTGTGTAGGCGGGGCAACAGGCATGCCTGTTAGTTGCACCACCCGTGCCTCGAGCTGGCGTAGGGGCTCAAGAACAGAGTCCCGAATCTCCCTAAGCACCACAGTCCGGACGCTATGGAGGGTGAGTGGTGGATCTCCTCCGGCCACACTTGCAGAGGGGGGGCGAGCCCCATCCCCTGCAGCGCTTCCACCTGCAGGTGGCACAGGGCCACCGGAGGAGGGTCTGGACTCGGCACTAGTGCCAGGTGCACTCGCCAGCTGAGGTGGGAGAGGTGGGTCCGCTGGTACCCGCCTTCCCTGTCGTACTATGTTTTGCATTATGTCATGACAGTTTGGGTTAGTGACATATAATACCATTCACAATTAGTTGTAACAGCATGCATTAGTATTCCCATTAACCAAACACCCAGATATTCACACCATTGAACAGCGTGCATAACACATGCATAATTTGAACAGAAATACACAGTCCAACGACATGCAGGGTTAATTGATGGCAACAGGCCATCAGGTGTGGATGTATGAACAGGGCAGATGCATCAACAGACATGCAAATATATATGACCCAACAGGATAAACGTCCAGGGGTGTTAATTGTGATTGCACATACCGTTTTCACGTGGAATGGGTTATATGTGGTTATAGGGTGGGGTGAAGAAAGTAATATTAACACCTTCGAATAACAATACATATGCTGTACATTTCTAATAGCTACAGTTATATACACACTACTGTTCTAACTACAGTTTCCTATATGATAACTATTTCAACTTGGTGATAGGACTGTTAATGCAACATCAATATACATTTTATGGTTCTTCATACACATTCATATCTAGCTTTGTTCAGCTACATCAGGGCTACATTTGCTTTATATAGCTGTAGACAAGTGTGGATGTTTGGTATATCAGACAAACATCCTATCTGCATATTGCAGACTGAGAGCAACATATCCTGATTTTGGGATACACATTCCAGATGCAGCAACACTTTGAACAGATTTTGCTGTTAGGTTTTGAATCTCACATGCATTTCATTCTGTCTTGACTAAAGTATACTTTATTCAGGGGTTATTACTACTGTATTGCTGGATTCATGGCACTTTCTCACACTCTCTCACTTGCTTTCATTTTACTATTCAGGATGGTACTTCTAGGCTTTATTGACATGTTTTAACAGTAGTTATTACAATCCTTTCCAGCAGTCTCACTTCTGTCATGTTTCAGTATTTCCACAGGGATATATTTCACACATGTGATTTCATCATCTACTGCAGCTATACTTTTCAGCCTGCTGCAGGTTGTGTATTATTTTCTTACAGGCAGGGCATTTTTATTTCAGAATATATGTCGGACAGTTTCATGTTTACGTTAAACTTACAGGCTGAAAACTCTTGTAATCAAGCAATACTTGCATACACTTTCACACTGTTACTTGCAGATTTTATTCCTTACTGACTACACTGCACTCTTTTGCTGACTGTCATACTTTTATATTTCTTTACAGTTACTGGTAGTGGATTACTGACCTGCCTGGTGGCGCAACCGCACCAGCCTATCGCCATAGGCTCTGCAGTTCGCAGAACGGACACCTGCAGCTGTAATATAAATGAAGTAATATTGGAATACACATCTCCATAATATCAGCTAGTTTAAATTTTTACATACATAATTAAATGTTACTTACTCAGTAGTGGGGCGTTGGGTGTTTGCCGGCCTCCTGGATCCAAAGGTTCAGTTGGTCCTGCTTGCGTCTCTTCAGGTCCGCATGGTGGTGACGGACCTGCTCACCAGTCCTTGGAATCCCTGTGGCACTGGTGAGATCATGAGCCAACCGGTCCCACGCCTCAGCCCTGTATGCTCCCCAGAGGACCTGGCCCTGCATGAGTTGGGCCTCATGATTGTGGACTAGGAGCCAGGCCATGTACCTGGACTCCTCAACACCCCACCTCTGTGCTCGAAAGCGAATACCCTCTCCTACTCCTGACATTCTGAATGCAGGTCTGTTCTACAATCGTTTATGCTGTGTATTCCCGCCTATGGGGCTTATATAGTCCGTTTTTCCCGCACATATCTGTGATTGGCCATTTTGGAATTGTATCAACTTCAGTAAACCTGCATTGTCATGCTGTAGTTTGTATTCATTCCTATATATTAGCTATTATTGCATTTACAGGTACTGCTGTTGTGGCTTAGTGGTTCTGTACCTTGACTATGGTGTATAGTATCCTGGCTTCGAACCTGGCCACTGCTTTTTATTTTTCATGACTGTCTAGACATGCTGAGGGGTGTGTCTGTATAAAGGCAGTTTTGATACGGCTTGCTCAACGTTGCCCGTCGGTTAGCTCGTTTGCGCGGTGTGCAGCTCCGCACAAATGGGGTACACTGGTTTATGCCTCATTTGGCTATCGGCACGCATATTACGCTCAGCTCAGTTAGGGGCACATAGATTTAGCGTGTTAAACCACTGCTCAGCTACGGGCACTCATTTTGCACCAGTTAAACCACTGCTCATCTACGGGCAGATGCACTCACCCTGTTAAACTGTAGCTCATCTATGGGCACATCTGGCATTTTTTATTCTTTTGTTACCTCACATTTCTTCAATATAAATGGGCAATTTCATTACATTTTACATATATTGGGGTTTTATGTGTACATATTTGTCAGGGACTTGTTTCCTGCTTATTTTGAAAAAAAAAAAATTGGTGTTGTGGGGGCTCGAACCATGAATGCCTGCTCTTCAGCCAACATCTCTACCGCTACGCTATTGCTTCCTGGCTTATTTTGCATATTTAGTTCTTATATGCTTTCCCACTGACTGCTAACTGTAGCTGCGCTACGGGCATGCCCGCGCAAACGAGCGCACTCACAGTTAAACATCTTTACAATTTAAAAAAAATATATAACATGTTCATTTATATATCTTTTATGTTTATAGTCTGTGGGGGCATGTGTTGTGTTGTGTTTATTCACATTTCCGTGGACTCTGTTGTGGGTGTTTACTTTGGGCACTTTTACACTTCTGGGGGCGTGTCCGCTTGCAGGGCTCGGCCTACGGACACGCCCCCTACTGTCTTACACGGACCGTGTTAGACTTAGGTGTGATTCAGCATGCTCTCATGAATATGCAAAGCATGCTGACATCACTCCGTTTAACTGCAGCCTCCGTGTAAGAGTTATAACTCTTACACGGAGGCTTCGTGAATCCTGGGGATAGTCTTAACATTTCACTGTATTCAGATATTCTTTTCCCTACACATTAATCCATTTATCATTTTTCAAGAATTTTCCTGTGCACATACTTCAGGTGATATTCAGCATAAAATTAATATATACCTTCCAATTTCATACTTTGGAAATTGCTTTTATGCTTTTCACTACTGAGAGCTCTCCGTCATTTTGCCACATAATATTTATGCAAAATAACTTTATACTGGAGTACTCTATCTTTTTTGTAAATTCCATTGCCTACACTTTTTCCGCATTTCACTCATTTCTGTCCACAGCAGTTTTTTTATTACCCATTTTACCATTTGCTAACTTGAATGACTCCAGATAAATAAATCATATGTAACAAAAGTTTTAGCATCGAATCACCTTGTTGTGTCACTTTTTTAAATAGAAAATTGAGACACAATGAAATAAAAATAAATCAGGATGCATTAAAGCCAAACTAGCTGTTATTTTCTGCTTGATAAAACATTTCCCCTCTTATTAGCATTTAACCAGTTTCCTAAAATCACTAAAACATACACTTATGCCTCCATATTGAAGAATATTGCACACAGTCTCATAACCAGGGCAGCCCAGACAGTGACACAATTCTCAAAATAAAGTTACTGTACTGTTCTGCTTCAGACAGACATTAGATATGAACTGTGAAACCCACTTGCACTTGATATGTCTGTCATTGATATACTTTGGCAGCTAAGGAGTTTGCTTGCTCCATGTTGTGCTGTAGATTACATACATTTTTAAAGAAAAATTCTGGAATGACATTATATTTACACATCAGTCACTGTCTGCAGGATGACACTGGAAACAGGAAAATATATCTGCACCATTCTGCTGGCATCACTTTTTGCTTCAAGATACTTTCTCACAGACATTCACATCTCCTGAAGCCTTAAGTGTAGGCAAATATGCTATCATGTTGCCTGTTTGATACATTGGTAGTGGATGGAAAAGTCCATGCTATCACTGTTGTACAGGTCACCTGTGACAGTGATAGTCATTTCTCTGTCTCACTTACTAGTTAGATATGCTGTAATTGAAGGCAGATTCAGTAGAAGCAGGCTGTATAGATGTATAATAGTGACCAGTCTTGCTGCTACTGAAACAGGGAACCTAGGATGATTTAGAACACTGCTGCAGATGATTATGTAAATGTAACCAAATGCCCTCCAGGACTGGCATTCACTGTGAGGATTTCTATATCAGTAACGCTTACATCTTCCTATTTCATCTTTCCCCTGTCCTTATATCACCAATCTTCTTCCTTCCCACACTTCCTCACTTTTTTCTGTCCCTTCCAATGCATTCTTAACTATATACATTGTGTATGCTACTTAGAAATACTTGTCCTCAGTGGAAATTAAACCTGTAATCTGGCATTATAACTTCTGTCTGCTCCTTGCTGTATTTGTTTTTACCTTCTGTTATTTTTCATATGTGGTATATTTTGTTTCTGTTGAGATCAATTATTTTTCCCTCGGGCAGGACTGGAAGTATACCACTGCTCTACTTCAGTTAAAAAATCAAGTCAAGTAAAATAAACAATACGTCTAGCATCAGCATGAGATACTCTGCAGGTAAAATGCATTGTAGAGTATCATTTATTTTTAAATTAACATGAATAGATAGAAATTTTTTGGGCAGCCACAGTGGTGCAGTGGTTAACATTGCCATCTCACAGCAAGAGCATCTCCGGTTCGATTCGCGGCTGGGGTGTCTTCTGTGCAGAGTCTGCATGTCCTCCCTGTGGTCACGTGGGTTTCCTCTGGGTGCTCTGGTTTCCTCCCACATCCCAAAGACATGCAGTAGGTGAATTGGACACTAGGTGTGAATGTGTGCATGTGTGTGCCTTCTGTGGAAGGTTGGGCGCCGGGCTGGCAACTCGACACCGTAAAACTCCACTGCCAATCATGAGCGGACAGATGATCCACTGTGGTGACCCTTAACTGGGAAAAAGCCGAAAGAAGAAGATAGAAATTTTATATATTTTAGCTTTATGTATATCTCCCCGCATTATTCCCACAGAACTGTAGGGGTGTCAGGCACTACATAAACATTTCAAGCCACTTTACTCATAACTGGCACTATTTCCTACTCCATTTCACTGATAACTACAGTTATGTGTCCATGAGGGCAGAATGCAGTAGATTTCCAGCACAGATTTTGTGTGGCAATAGGTAAAAGCTGCAGATACCAGGGTAGGCAGAGCCATTTAAGTAGTAGGTGGATGTCTGTGCTACAGCATCCTCTAGCCATTGATATTCCACAAACCTGGCCAGGGATTATTCCAAAAGAAGTTAACCTCCCTGACCATGCTTCCAAAATAGCCTTTATTTGAATTTTATTATAATTAAGGGATCTAGTAAGGAAGTCCTTCTCACTGGTAGGTGGTGTTTGTTGTCAATGTGTTGGGGACAGGTCAGGAGTGATTGTGGCAGTGTACATGTATCCACTGCACTCACCTTTGGGATGTACCTTTGCATCCCTTTATTACTTTTTAACATTTCATGACCTGTCATTCCAAGCAGTGATGTTGCCTTTACTTCTATATATTATAAAATGATGAGCAGCGTATCACCTTTTCTTGGAGTTTAGGTTGATACTAGGCTATCTGCCCTAGGGCATTTATAAGCCTATCCAGAGTGTGGCTTTCACCACCCTTTTAGATTAGTTGACTGTGCCTCTGTATAGTAGGTCACAGAAGATAGCCCTTTTAAAGTTAGTTTACTGTGCCTCTGTCTAGTAGGAACACAGAAGAGATCCCAGGGGTAAACCTTTTTCATGCTGCTGTTCTAGATATCACTTCTAACTTCAGCTCTCAGATTCCATTCTTAAGACCTTTATATATGATCAATTTTTCTGCAAATATTTCTTTTAGCAGGTCATGGCATACTCATTATGGCTTTTTGTCTGACAAAATAGCAAATCATCATTTTAAGAAAATATAAATGGATAAGAATTTGTTCATATTTTATACAAGCCATAGTTACTGAAATGTCTTCATTTTCTTAATTAACAAGTTTGTATATAACACCAAAAATAGTAGATCTCAAAGGACATCCCCTGTACTATCCCCTATTTATTTTAATATTTTATTTGTATATCCATTAATCATAGGCTGTAGCTAGGTATGTTTATACATATCTATGTTCCAAGTCTTCAACATACATCCAAAATCATACTTATTTAACATCCTTTGTATGATGCTCTGCAATGGCATTATCAATATCCACGTTCTACATCCCACTTTCTACATCCTTGTCCTACTATCTGCAAATCCTTTTATCACACAGAACATTTCTTTAATGTCTTCATCTGGCTGCAAATCACATACTTCCTATTCTGTCAATTTAACAAATACCATCCTAATCCTTATTTGCTGTATTTCCTAAAGTCTTATAATCTACACTAGTAATGCATATAGAGTGCAAATTATTTATGCCTTCTATACACCATGCATTTGATACAGATGTAATTATCCCAGAATACAGCCCCTCCTAAATCCCCACCCTAGTCTGAATGGATCTATATTACTATGACCACAGGGCTGTTCATCGAATGCCCTTACATCAACACATATCCACTGCAATACCAAAACTTCGAATAGCCACAAAAGTGATTTTTTCCCAGGGAAAAAAAATCACTGAGCCAACAATAAACAAAACAAACCTTTGGACACGACGTGGGCGGCTGTATCCCCCACACTCCCCTACCTAAATATACCAACTCTGAGATCGCACTACAGTGGAGGAAAGGACAAATTCCCAACAGCCAAGTGATTTTTTTTTCCTCTGGGAAAAAAATGCTTATGTAGCTGTTTGGAGTTTTGGTATTTTGGTGGATATGTATCAATGAAAGGGCATTCGATGAACAGCCCTTTCGAAAAGGTAATATAGACCCGTCTGTATAACTCATTCAGTGCACTAACAACTGCTTCACATGTTCAGCCTTCCAAATTATAACATTAAATTGAATCGAATTCATCTACACATGCTAAAATATTGCTGTTTACATTATTTGAACTCATACTATTTCACCTATCATGCTGCCCATATTAAAATTGTCACTCTATCTCTTTGCAACTTTTCTACTCTCATTTTGCAAATTTTTAAATAGAAAGCTTTTTCTCAATAAAACTATACTATGTGTACCTTTGCCTAAATATTAGATGCATTTCTCATCCTTCCATTTTAGACATGATAAATTTTCTTGTTCCTTAAGCTACAAGGACAACCTTAAGTGAAACAGCACCATAGATGAAGAGGTCTGAACTGTCACCTGCCCACACATCCCTCAATGCCCCTCATTCCCTCATCCAGGCCTCTACACATTATCCAGTTTACTTTTTTCAATATTTCTATGCATTTTACATAATTTATCAACTTTCTCCTGCACCCTTTCAACACACCCTAACTGTGCCAGACTGCACTTTAATTACTGTAAAGAAAACAAGCGAATTAAGTTGAGGATCTGGGAACAACTAGGCTACCAGAAGGCATGGGGTTTCTAGATATTCTGAGGTGTATTTTTGGAGTTTTTTTCCAACTTGTTTGATTCAGTTATGTCCTTAACAAAAACTATGACTAAGGAAAGAAATTCAGTCTTTTTCTTTAACTAGGCTCTTTCATGCATCCTTTCGACATACTGCACTATAATAGCAGTGGAAGAAATAGCTTAATTAAGCAAAGGTGATGCAAAGGTTACTAGCTCCGCAGAAGCCATTGTGTTTCTTGATGTTTTGAGGTGCAATTTAAAGGTTTTTTTTTTTCAACAAAAAAAAAAAAATCAAGGTTAAGGAAAGAAACATAGTCATAACGCTTCAACTTTGCTTTTTCCTGCAGCCTTTGAAAACATCCCATCTGAGTGAGATTGCATTGTAATAACAGTGGGACAAATAAGTAAATTATACTTGGGTGGTCTGAAAAAGAAAAGTAGAAGATATCGATATACATTTGAATTATGGAATTTAAAAGGTTTGACTCAGGGACAGTATTACATACTGTAGGAAATAATTTAAAGCAAGAAATATCTTTTTCTCTGGGAGTGAGAGGTTGGAGATTTTTAGGATAAGAGTACAATGGACTGGATTTTTGGATCATAAAGCTCTGGAAGAAGAGCTGAGAGACAGAGCTGCTTTTATTGAAAAAAAATGGTTCTTAGTATATTTAGAATAAACTAAGGTTAAGCATAACTAGGCTTTCCTATAATTGAATAGAGTTTAGAAGGTTCACCTTTTGTTAACAGAAGTTTAGCCAAAGTTAGTTGATTGCTAGGTACAGCTGAAGAAGGTGGTGATTACTTATTGTATGTGGATATTCAAGAAAGGAAAGGAAAGGAAGGAATGGGAAAAAAAACTTGTATGAGGTATCTTTATTGTAATAGGTGCATGGAGAATGATGAAGGTGTAAGGAGGGATAGATTTAAAAAAATATATTAATAAGATGTTGAATAACATAGAGATAGACGTTTGCTGTAACTGTAAGGAAAAAGACGGGTATTACAATTTCTTAGTAAGTAGTTTAACATGGCTGACCTTATTCTTAGGTGCCTACAACATGCTTTAGCTATGGGTGCCTTTGTGATTTTATTTAGTTTTTTTCCAAATTCTCTCTCTCTTCTTTTTAGCGAAGAAACTGTAAAAAAATACATAAATAAAATCAAAAAGTGACCATAGCCAAAGGGGAACCCTATGGTGAATATGTTGACTTCCTGGTTGTTACTGTGTGATGGCAAAGATTAAAACAATTCTATAAATTAATTAGCCAGATGCACCTTACCAATCACTTTATCGAGTGTTTTACTTCTTGCAGTTAGAGAAAAACTACAAGAAAGCCTATACAAGTTATACAGTCAAATGTCTGTTGATTATAGCAATAGGAGCAGCCCACAATAATGCAAAGTAAGCTTTTTCTTAAAAGCTCCTGTCAGTAACCAAATAATAACATCAGGCATTCCACTTGCCTAGCAAGTCTGTCCACTGTGGTTGAAAATGGTTCATGATTTCACACTATCATTAAACCTCCTGGCTGCTTCTGATTTTGTTATTGCTTCATATTTCTGCCCTGTCCCACTAAATGTGATTTTTTTCTGATAAATCAATGAAGAATTGAGGATTGCAGTCGGACAATAATGTTAGACATTACATTTCAGAAAATGTAGGTTGATGCAAAGCCTGTTGTTCTCACCTAAAAATGTTATTTTGCTTAGGTAAATTGGCAAAGATTGCAGTCAGTCAGTTATTCCATATATTACAGGTTCTTAGTGCTTATTGATCAAAAATGTATGGTGATGCAATTTTTGTTGTTCTGAATGACTTGTCATTTAGTAATGCTAGATATTAGAGCTTCAAGCTTTTTATTGTTCAAAAATGTGTGTTGATGCAAATCCTTTTGCTCTATTAACTTTGAATTAGAGTAATAATTAAAAGTTGATGGTGATTTTGGGCTCCCTCCATTACTGTTGTCTTTCTCTCTGACTCTTAAGCAACTAAGTTAAGAGCTATGAATGTTCCTAAGATTGTATCTGTTTTTGTAAAATTTGTGTTTTTTTTGGTAAAATTCCTAAATAATGGCAGACATCAAACTTTCTGACCTCCTATCCTTCAGAAAAATTAATGATTTGTAAACCTGTTATTCTATTAACTCTCAAGGTATAGAAATTAAGACCAATATTTACAATCTGTCCTCAATCATTGGGCACTTTTCTCTCTATATTGTTTTGGCTAGGTTAAGAAGGGAGGTGATGATTAGTGATCAGCAGTATGGTTTTATGCCAGGAAAGGGCACTACAGATGCAATGTTTGCTCTGAGAGTGTTGATGGAGAAGTACAGAGAAGGTCAGAAGGAGTTGCATTGTGTCTTTGTGGACTTAGAGAAAGCATACGACAGGGTGCCCAGAGAGGAGTTGTGGTATTGCATGAGGAAGTCTGGAGTAGCAGAGAAGTATGTAAGAGTGGTACAGGATATGTACAAGGGTAGTGTGACAGTGGTGAGGTCTATGGTGGGAGTTATGGATGTGTTTAAGGTGGAGGTGGGATTACATCAAGGATCAGCTCTGAGCCCTTTCTTATTTGCAATGGTGATGGGCAGGTTGACAGACGAGATCAGATGGGTCTACCTGAAAAAGCCGAAAGTTCTAAACGCCGACGACGAGAACACCGACACCGGAAGATCGACAATGGAGAAGACCGACAGTTGAGAATCCCGACACTGAGAACACCGACATGTTAAGGTAAGTGTGTGATAGGGATGGACGTTAGGGTCAGGGTGTGGGTAAGGTAAGTGTGTGATAGTGACGGATGTTAGAGTAGGGTGTGGGTCAGGTAAGTGTGTGATAGTGACGGACTTTAGGTTGAGGGGCAGGTTAACTGAGTTAGGGCTAGGGTGCGGGTAAGGTAAGTGCGATAGTGATGGACTTGAGGGTTAGGGGCAGATTAAGTGAGTTAGGGTTAGGGTGCAGGTAAGGTAAGTGTGCGATAGTGACAGAGTTAAGGGTTAAGGGCAGATTAAGTGAGTTAGGGTTAGGGTGCGGGTAAGGTAAGTGTGCGATAGTGACGGACCTTAGGGTTAGAGTTTGGGTTAAGGTTAGTGCATAAATAGTTGTTTATGTAAGGTTAAGTGTAGGTTTGTAAGGTTTTTGGTGTGCTTGTGTTGTGTGTGTGTTTTTTGGGAAAGGTATTTGTTTTGTTGATTGTCGGGATTGTGGTTTATCGGGCATGTGAAGTTTCATGTTTTTGAACTTTCTTTTTTTCGGATTTGTCGTGTCGGTTATTTCATTGTCGATGTTTTGGCATGTCGGTGTTATCAGCTAGACCCGATCAGACAGGAGTCCCCATGGACTATGATGTTTGCAGATGACATTGTGATCTGTAGTGAGAGTAGGGAACAGGTTGAGGAGACCCTGGAGAGGTGGAGACATGCTCTAGACAGGAGAGAATGAAGGTCAGCAGGATTAAGACAGAATATATGTGTGTGAATGAGAGGGAGGACAGAGGAATGGTGAGGATGCAAGGAGTAGAGTTGGCGAAGGTGGGTGAGTTTAAATACTTGTGATCAACAGTTCAGAGTAATGGTGAGTGTGGAAGAGAGGTGAAGAAGAGAGTACAGGTAGGATGGAGTGGGTGGAGAAGAGTGTCAGGAGTGATTTGTGACAGACACATTCCAGTAAGAGTGAAAGGGAAGGTCTACAAGAGGGTAGTGAGACCAGCTATGTTATATGGGTTGGAGACAGTGGCATTGACAAAAAGGTAGGAGTCAAAGCTGGACGTGGCAGAGTTAAAGATATTAAGATTTGCACTGGGTGTGGCAAGGGTGGACTGGGGAATAAGTATATTAGAGGGTCAGCCCAAATTGGACGGTTTGGAGACAAAGTCAAAGAGGCGAGATTATGTTGGCTTGGACATGTGCTGAGGAGGGATGCTCAGTATATTGGGAAAAGGATGCTAAGGATGAAGCTGCCAGGTAAGAGGAAAAGAGGAAGGCTTAAGTGAAGGTTTATGTATGTGGTTAGGGAGGACATGCAGGTTGTTGGTGTGACAGAGAAAGATGCAGAGGACAAGAAGAAATGGAAACAGATGATCCGCTGTGGTGACCCCTAATGGGAACAGCCAAAAGAAAAAGAAGAAGAAGATTGTTTTGGCCTTGTCTCTGATTCTTTCACTTAAGCATTAAGACTTTTTTTAATTGTCTTTTATGAGTCGGGCATGTTGGATGCACACAGACAAAATGCCTACAATGGCTGGAGTGGTCTGTGAAGGAAAATTACTACTTGCTGTTTGCTGTTTATTCTGGCTTTGCATAATTGTTGTGTTTTAGTGCACACAAACATAGCTTTACCTGCTGGGTGGAAATAGGAGCTTTTATTCTATGGATGAAAGTAAACAAACCTTTGCTTGTTTTTTTAGTTTAAACAGCAACTGATCTGGTTTTAATAGACTAGAGTGCATTTCTGTGAAGTAAGACAGAATGCTTTATTCCTAGGACTGCTATGTGTTTATCTGAGGTGTATATAGTAAAGTTAATATAACTAATTGGTAAAAACTGTCTGTGGATACAAGTGATTTTCACCTGTTGTTGTAATAATCACAGTTAAACAGTAGTTACTGATCTCACATGGCAAGAAAATCCCAGGATGCAAAAAACTCCCTTACCAGCCTCAGTAAGAAGCTGAGATCCCTCATAAAATCCTCCAAAGCTAGTTATGAAAATAAAATTGCCAAAGATTCCAAAGACAACCACAAGGCATTCTATAACTACGTCAAGACTCTAAATGGCAATGCTCAGATCTGCTCTAAGCTACAACAGAATGGCATTAAATATACTGATTCCAAGGATATTGTCAATATTTTGGCAGATCAATTCAGTGCCAACTTCCCCCCTCTCACCCCCTAAATGCCAATCTCAATACCAGAAGACTGCCAAATTCCAGTAATAACGGCCACACAGGTAAAAAACGCACTCTCCAAAGCTAAGAATACAGCATCCATGGGACCAGATGACATCCCTGGCTGTGTACTACATGGACTACAAAATGAACTGGTACCTAACCTAAGTGTCCTGTTTAATTATACCCTCACCTCAGGCTTCGTGCCCACTGAGTGGCGCACAGCTACAGTTATCTCACTCCACAAGGGGAGATGCACCTTGGATCCAGGGAACTACCGCCCCATCAGTCTGATGAGCCTGATCTGCAAGGCCATGGAACGTATTATCATGGAACTTATAAACAAAGACATTGGCAACCTTAAAATACTGGACCCCACCCAGTTTGGGTTTGTGAAGGGCCGATCTTGTCTCCTGAACCTGATTGACTTCTTCAAATCAGTCTCCAGAGCTGTGAACCAGGGTAAGGCAGTCCACACAGCCTATCTGGACCTTGCCAAGGTCTTTGACACCATCCCCCACTCTGGAATCATAGATAAACTTACTAAGCTGGGCATTAATCCCTACGTCACTCGATCGGTTGCCAACTGGCTTACTGACAAAACCCACACTGTAAAAAGTAGCTGACTTCAAATCCAGCTCTAGACAAGTGCAAGTAGAGTACCTCAGGGTTCAGTCCTGGGACCTCTCTTGTTTGGCATGTACTTCTCTGAAGTACAGGCCAACACTAAGGGACTCTGGCTAACAAAGTTCGCAGATGACTGCAAACTGGGAGCCATTATTGAATCCCCAAATGATGTGGATACTCTACAAAAGGGCCTTACAGAAACAGATGCTTGGTGCCAGAGCCATGGGCTCAAGCTCAATGCCAAGAAATGTATAGTTATCCCCTTTGGGAAAAAACATGTACCCGTGAATTACCACATAGGTGGCAGTACACTAAACACTGAAAGTGTGATAAGAGACTTAGGGACACAGGTGGACAGTGGTCTCACCTTCAATAACCACATCACCACAACAGTCAGGAAAACCTTCTATGTTGCACACCTCATCACTAAGGGCTTTTCATCCAGAAAAAAGGAGGTCATTGTCCCACTGTACTCATCCCTCATTAGACCCATTATAGAATACAACACCCCATTTGGTATGTACCTCTCAAGACATCTGCAACTACTGGAAAGGCCGCAGAAATACCTCACTAAAAGAATCACAGGCCTAAAGCAGATGCCCTATGCTGACCATCTTAAAAAACTCCAGCTATACTTTGTCACATATCGTCTACTCCAAGGCGATCTCTGCTTAACATACAAGGCCATGTCAAACCCAGAGCTGCTGGACATGCTACACTTAAAGAAATCCCAATCCCTCAGAGCCACACGCTCCAGGGATCTAAACTTTGTCATCACAATAAAGAAAACATGCTGGAGGGATAGATTCCTGACCCAGAGACTCCCCAGACTCTGGAATAGACTGCCCATACATGTCAAGCAAAGCGCCTCTTTGGCCCTCTTCAAAAGGAACCTTGATGATTGGATGGGAGAAAGGAAATTCACCCCGGGGATCACGTCAGTCGCCCTGATAGACAGGGGTCCAGGGAAGTAAATAGTGTGGGAAGAAATAGCCAGGGAATTGTTATGGCTAGGCTTGAATAGGCCCTAGGGCCGATAGCCTAGTACCAACCTATGAACCTATGAACCTATAAGAGTACTGTCAATTAGGAGCAGTGTCAAATAATGCATTAGTTAAAATCAGACAAAATTAATATCACTATGGCATATATATGTGTTTGTGAGACCGGCCGCGGTGGTGCAGCAGTTAGCATTGCCACCTCACAGCAAGAGGTTCTTGGTTTGATCCTCATCTGGGGTGCCTTCTGTGCGGAGTCTGCATGTCCTCCCTTTGGTCGCGTGGTTTCCTCCGGGTGCTCCGATTTCCTCACACATTCCAAAGACATGCTGTAGGTGGATTGAACACTCTAAATTGGCCCTAGGCATGAGTGCGTGTGTGCCTTCTGTGGAAGGTTGGGCGATTGGCTGGCAACTCGACACCGTAAAACTCCACTGCCAGTCATGAGCGGACAGATGATCCACTGTGGTGACCCTAACCAGGAAAAGCCGAAAGAAGAAGAAAATATACATGTGTTTATGGGGGAGGGGAGAATGCAGTGTATTTAAATATAACAAGTGGCCATAATTTTCTCTAACTTTCCATCACATACTTGCAATAAATTACTATTAGAATTTCTACCACAAACTACGAATCTCTTTATAAGACAGCATAGGACTAACTTTATTGAATAAATTAGTATACGTATTTGGCATTACTGGAAAGTAATCAGAAAACATCTACTCTTTTTCATTTATTTCTACATCCACTCAAATCACCCTGCCTGGAATGAGCACCATAATCCTCTTAGCAATTTCTTGTAAATGTTTTGAAACAAGACCACTACCTCAGAAGATGATTCCTCTGCAAAAAAGACTAAAAACTCAGAGTGTAAAAAAAATGTCCCCATCTGTGATTGTATCTCCAACTGATATAAATTTGGTCTCTTTAAAAAAATTACATCACTTTTCTTAATGACTTAGCTACTTTATGTTCATCACCATATTTTAAATAACTTTTTACTACTAATACTTAATACTAAAAGTATGTATTACTGTAAGTCAAAAGAAAAATAAATACATATAAATAAAACAAATAATTACAACTATAACTAACAATAACTAAATAAACAAAGCCCAGTGTAACAGTATACCTATAGCTTCTGGCTTTTATGCTGTTGTTTGTTGCATTGATCATTTGGGTCTATGTCAGAACAACGAAAAATGCAAACTCTTAAATGCTCACATGAGCGAATAATCAGAAACTCGAAATTTGGGTATTGTGGGGGGGCTGCACCCCCCCACTAAATATTCATTCCTACTCCGGGATCACACTACAGTGAAGAAAGGGCAAATATTCCCATCTTCACTGTACTGCGATCCCAAAATACCAATTTTGAGTTTCTGATTATTTGCTCATGTGAGCATTCGAGAGATTGCATTTTTGTCATTCGGAAGTAGATCTGACCATTTTAAGGTAGTCTCCAGCACTGAGTATTAATGTTACTTAACTATTATGACTAGGTATGTTTGATTTAATATTTGACAGTATAGACTTACATCCCTGCCTTTAGTTCAGTTAAGGTTTATTGTTATATCATGAAATGGCAGTTGTAGGTTGAATCATCAGATTGTTTATTTAGCTATTGTTCAACTGTTTATTCAGTTTAAAATGATTTGTTCAGATAAATAGCCCCATAATATGCATGAGCATGTCTGCAGTCTATAATGCTAGTTGATAGAACTATATTTTGTGAACTCTTTGCAGAAAACAATGTTATGATGTCACATCTTCTTACATGATGGCATAAATAGCTTCATAGACCCCCACCTCCCACTGATGGAACAGACACCTTTGCTGAGTTATACACCAATACTTTATGCAAGCACCTGTACAATTGTATTGATTCTGATGTACCTGATAGAACCAAAGCAACATCTTCAAGGAAAACAAACCTGCCTGGTGGATAAATGCCATTAATAGGCTATAGAATAGGAGAAAGAAATTGCTGTCTAAGAGCAGGAAGGAACAGTCTCAAAACTGGAAACACTCCCTCTTCAACTTAAATATGCAAATAAGACTCCTAGTGAAGTCCTTCAAAGCTATCAATCCAAGTTAGCTTCCCTAACTAAGGATAACCACAAGGCATTTGTTAGTTACATCTGTAATCACAAAGGTAAGACCCAGATTTGTGCTGAACTCATAGTTTATGGTACTGTATATATAGAACCTGTGAATATAGCAAACCTTCTGGCTGACAGGTTCAGTGAAAACTTTACTCCCCTGTCCCCACCACATATACCCCAAAGCAACCCAAACACCTGTTCCATGTCTAGTATATCTGAGGAGCAGGTCTTAAATGCCCTCTCCAAGGCAAAAAACACAGCCTGTATGGGACAAGACAACATCCTGGGCTGTGTTCTACATGGGTTAAAACAGGAATTATCATCACCATTGAGCAGGCTATTCAATCACAGCCTAAGCACTGGCTTCATCCCAGTAAAATGGAAAACAGATACTGCCATGCCTTTTGCACAAAGGGGTGCATTCACGGACCCCAGGAACTATATACCCATTTGCCTAACCAGCCTTATTTGCAAAGCCATGAAATGATTCATCATGGACCTTATTAACAAAGATGTAGGAAATCTCCAAATGCTTGACCCCAACCATTTTGGCTTTTTCAAGGGGAGATCATGCCTGCTAAACTTGGTGGACTACTGCGAGATAATCACCAAAGCATTAGATTTGGGCAAATCTGTGCATACGGCTTACCTAGACTTAGCCAAGGTGTTTGACACAATCCCCCACTCAGGCATCATTGATGAACTCACCTAGCTGGGTATCAACCCGTATATTGTCTGATGGGTTGCAAACTTGCTCACTGATAGAAGTCATATGGCCAAAATAGGGGACTCCACCTCCTCCAGCAGACCTGTAACCAGTGGTGTTCCAAAGGGATTGATGATTCTGGGACCCCTACTGTTCTGAATCTACTTCTCTGAAGTACAGGTTAAAACTAAAGGACTGTGGATGACAAAGTTTGCTGATGACTGAAAACTGAGAGCAATCATTGAAACCCCTAGCGATGTCAGCATCCTGCAAGAAGGTCTTACACAGGCTAATGACTGGTGCCAAAGTCATGGTCATAAACATAACGCAAAAATGCATTATCATTCCCTTCAGCAAGGATGATGTTCCTGCAAACTACCACATCAATGGGAATACCATAAGCACACAGTCAGTGGTGAAAGATCTGGGTACACAGGTTGACAAAAATCTTACCTTTGATCACCATGTCTCCACAGGGGTAAGAAGAGCATTTTATATTGCTCATCTCATAAGTAAGAGCATTGCCTCTAGAAAAAAAAGAGGTTATAACCCCTCTGTACTCTTCACTGATCAGGCCAATAATAGGGTACACTGGTCCCTTTGGTATGTTTCTTACCAAACACCTGCAGCAACTGGAGAGACCACAAAGGTTCCTTACAAAGAAAATTCAGGGTCTTCAAAATCTGTCTTATGTAGACAGACTGTAGCATTGTCACTTTACTCTGTGTCATACAGACTGCTCAGAGGCGACCTTTGTCTTTTGTACAGAGCTATCTCTGACCCAGCTTTGATGGAAATGTTGCACATTTGCAAGTCAAATGGCACACGGGTCACTTGCTCAAAGGACCTTAACCTGGTATGTGACATCAACAGAACTTGCTGGAGAGACAGATTTTTTGTTTCCTAGAGGTTTCCCCACCTTTGGAAGAAGCTTCCTATTAATAATGTTAAACAAAGCCCCTCATTGGCCCTATATCACAATTTGGAAAATTGAACTGGAAATTAACCCCATGGGTTCCACCTGTGTCCCTCTTGGACAGGAGCAATAGGTGCTGATTTTAGTGTCTGCTTGAACCAGACACCCTTGGGAACATGGGTTGAACTTGGCTAGGCTTGTAAGGGCCCTGGTGTCATTGGCATAGTAGCCTCATATGATCCTATGATCCTATCATCTTATTAAAATCAATAGCATGTAAGAGGTTAAATGTCTGCATCTATGATACATTCCCATACTACCTGTAGTATTCTTGTAGAAGTTCACTCTCTGTGACAGACATAGCAGATTAGATTAAGCTATACCTTGAAGCAGGATATAGTACCCTTTCCCTGTTAATTTGGTTGATGCAATTATTCAGAAGTTTCTGCAGACATGATTTACATGTGATACCCCCTGATAATGAAAAGGCAGACTAGGCAATGCACTTTCTCTAGTGTTCCTCAAAAAATGCATAGTTTTCTGGCAAATCTTTAAGAATTGAAATAACTAAATAACGCTAAAAAATGAAAGACATTTGAGTTTTGGACTGCAAACCCACCAGAAAATACTAATGCAAGATATGTTATTCTATTAGCTTTCTAAGTTTATAGGAACAATATTTAAAATTTGCATTATTTTTTGGGACTGTTTCCAAATAATTTTTGGCTTTGCCCAGAATTGTTATACTATGAGGATGAGAGGTATGATCGCAAACTACAAAGTGACTGCCTTAGATTCTATCAGACTCAGGTCATTAAAGTGCCACAATGCACATATTAATAGCTAAAGTATGACACCTTTCCAAGGAGTTAGTTGTTTGTGAAATCTTTACGTGAAGAACAGGGATTAGGGAAGTACTCTTGTTTTTGACCAGTAAAGTGTTACTCTTATCTATATAATATAGAAAATTAAGTAAAGTGTGAGACTACAAATAGCTGTAATTTGGCTTCCCACCTCTTTGAAGTAAAAGTCATAAATCACAGGTGAATAAGACATACTACATTGCACTGACAGTTTTCCTACCTTACCAAGAGTATTGGAAAGGGTGTGGAATTTTTTTTATGTGCTCCAGTTTTGAATACTTAATAAAAACATGCCACTAACCTGTTTTGTATTGAAACTTAAATGGATCATGAAATGCATTTTAGCAGTTTATTGTTAACAGAGATCAAAGTCATTTAATACATATAATTTTCAGTTTCAGGGTGGAGTTTTCCTTCAACAAGATGCCTTCAACAGGAGAATATATCTACTTAAATTAGATTATCTGTGTGACTGTTAAGTTGTTAAAATTTTAATTCTGTTTGTGAGTAATTCTGAAGTTTGGTCCAGTGTTAGTTATACAGCTCAGCAGCAAGTATAGCACAATTTATTCTAACAAGATTTATAAACATCCTAAAACATAGAAGCTAGAACTAAATGCACTTAAGAAGCTGTCACGACAGGCAATACTGACTGCACAGCTATCTGGAATTTATAAATAACCATATGTCTTTGGTGAATATCGAAATGATTTGTGTAAGATGCTTGTGTTGCAACTGTATTACAATTGTATGTTATGTGTATATCAAACTTGTTTGTGCAGATGTGTGTTGAAAAGGGTTTGTAAAATGCTTGTGTTTAAAATGGATCCACAGTGTGCCCTACTGGAAAAGAACAGAAATATACATGCACTATTGTAACTTTGTAAATGTATATATTTTAACAGTGGAAACTGGTATACAGGAGGTTAACCTTAGTCTAGTAAATTTTAGAAAAATAGCTGAAATTAAATTACTTTATGGCAGCAAGGAGACACCAGGAGACAATGTCTGTGCTGAGAAGGTTTCTGTATTATCTTGGAAGTGTTTTATTGTTTTATGACTTCCAGCAATTGCCATAGATCCGAGGTCTATGTATTTTCACAGGTATATACTAAATGCTACCAGTTGCCATCAATGGTTGTTTTGGGGCCTGGGAACTAGGAGTCAGATAACAAGCAATGATGTCATTCTGCAAGTTATCCCAGCAGTAATATTTGAAATATTAATTTAAGAAGTCTCTTAGAAAGACACAGCATTCTGTATTCTGTCTTGGACCTGACAAGAAGACCCATTGACCACACATCTAACTTGCTCTGTAAGTAAGTTAACTAGGGTATAGTAATTATTTTAGATATAGTCAGGAATATAGCAAAGCTTAGCTTAGATATTTTCCTTTATTTATTTGAGACTGTCCTGCAATGTTGTTTTAAATATTTCCTGTGATTTTGAACTCTGATGTCACTGTAAATATATATTTAGTATTGTCTTGTTCTTTTATTATTTATTATTAAATGTTTAGACATTTCATTGTTGCTGATCTCTCTAGAGATATTTAAGTTCTGGGAGTACTTGCACATTTATTTGGTGACACCGTAGGCCACTCCTAATAGCCTTGTTTTGGTCAAACTGCCATTTGTATTGATAGTAACATTACACAGTAAGATTGGACACCCTTTGTTAAGGGCCTTAAAGTAGCTGATAAGGGGTTTTGGTGGCAGTGATAACTACCTTATAGTCTAGTCAGAAGGGGGCATAACTAATAAACCTGGGCCAGCTTTTCCGAAGTGTGTGTGTGTGTGTGTGTGTAAAACAAATCTCCAAGAGTGTGTTTGTTAGCTGGTTGGACAGAGAGAGTGTTTGAGGACTTGGCTTGGAACCCTGGCTATGGGCTCAACTCTATAGCTGTGCCAGTAGGAAGTCTTATTGGGGATCTGGAGAAACCACCCTCAGGCTGACTGTGGTGTCTGTGTGCTCTTAAGAGAAATTGCACTTGATGCATCTGGAAATGCCATGTGTGTACTTGTCATCCTCCCAGTGTACATCCCCCACTGTTGCCAGTGGTGTGGATTGAAGCTCCTTGATAACTGGTCCAATGGTGGGTCATCACAAAAGCTATAAAACAAGCCATGTTAAATTGCTTTGCTCAGAGCATACAGAATAAACCAAAGTGGGTCTAATTAACGTATTAATCATCTATATTCTAACTATAAACAGCTACAAACAGGAAGACAAACGCCAGTAAAATTGCTCAGAGCACAATACAGGCACATCATAATTAAAGAAAAAAAGTTGTGATAAACTGTATCCTGCCATAAATAATTATAAGCAACAAAATGCAGTAGACATTTGCAGAGATGAGTTAAAAAATCATATTCACCATGACATGGCATGCATATTATCTGTTAAAACTCATAAGAAAAAACAATAACCTGGCAGAACAGCAGGAATATAATGTGTCTCCCTAAATCATTAAGGAAGCAGCTAAGTTTATTAAAAACCTCTCATAACCATCAACCTTTTTTAGGCTTTACTGGCTCAACCTATCTAGCTAATATGGAGTTTCAGTCTAATTGTACCCCTTCTGTAGCAACCCTTTTAGCACATGGTATTATTAGTCAGTGCAGTTACTGCTTAATTCCTATGAATGACCAATTACAACTAGTTCAACACAGCAAACTTTTTGACAGGTTTAAGCATCTACACAACTTGGAGGCCACCCTTTCATCCAAACAAATTATTGGTAAGCTTCACACAAGCTCACCCCCACACATTATACACTTATATACTGAGGTTTCTAAGCATTCACCCCTAAGCTTCCTGGAATCATAACAAAAAAGTCTCTGAATCAAAATGATACCATAACACTATAATGCTCATCTGGTACACATAATATAAAGTCATTTAGTACAGTGATTCTCATGATAGCAGACCCTAAACCATCTACTTCCACTAATTCTGCACACACAGCTGGAAATGTCATAGGAAATGGTGACTCCATTGGTAGCCACACAAATTGTAGTCTGTCCAGGATGAATAAAAATTAGGTGACAGTTAGTTATTGTTATGGTGCCAGGCTCTGTGACATTACTAGGACACTACAGTCTCTCAAACTGGACAAAGATGTCAGCAAACTGCTAGTGGGCTAGGTTGGTATGAATGATCTGAAACATTCAGCCTAGATGGACATGCAGAAGAGAGACTATGGCTCTTGTTATGCATGTGTCAAATGTAAACAAGACACTGGTCCTGAGTAAGATTCGACCATCATCTAGAATGATGCCCAGATTCAAAGAAAACATCATTGGCTTAAATAATTGGCTAAGTAGCTGGTGGCATTTGGGGAGAGAGATTCAATATGTGCCAATTTGGGATGGGATAATTAACCAGCCTGCTTGTTGTGCAGTGGGTTGTCTGCATCTTTCTTATCATGACTTCCATGCATTGACCAAAGCCTTTGTTATACCTATAGTGCCTTTTTAGACAAATGTTGTCTTATAGACATCCCAGCATAGCAAAAACACATTATTAAATCTCAGTCCTGACCATAGCATGGTTGCTGTACTCACTATCAGTAGTCAAAATAGTAAGTTACCTGGCCATGTGGCTCTCCTACAGTTTGAACATATCTGTATCTATGTAGGAACAGAGATGTGGTTCCAGTGCAAATATTGCACTCTTTCCATACCAGGACTCAGCACATATCACACTTTCAGACAAATGGGTAGCTGTGGAGGGGAATCAGTACTTGCCAGAGACCCAGTAATCACCAGACAGATTCACCATGAACCTCAGTCAGAATTTATTGAAGTCCAAATAATTCTAAATAAAATACATTACCACATCATAGTCTATTAGAGATCTCTGATGACCATGATAATTTCTAAATGTATTGATAAGATTTTTGTGTCTAACACTCTACTCTAAAATAAGTGATGCTGCAATACAGTCATGTCCACTCTCTGACCACAGTGCCTTTTTGTTCAGCTTGACTGTGAAAAAAAAAAAAAGATTCTAAAGCATTTGTTAAGATTGGTTCATGTCTATCATCCCCAGTAAAAATTCATAAGGGAAGTAGACAATGTTGTTCTCTATCCCCATTATTTTTCACTTTATCAGTGGAACCTTTTGCTTCATTTATTAGAAATAACCCAAATATCCAAGGATTTCAAGTTAATGAGGGATACTGTCCAAACGTTCAGCTTTTTGCTGACAATATTCTTCTAACCCAGTGACACAGAAGGCTCTTGACAACATATCATAAATGCCATAACTCTATTTGGAAAAATCTCAAGGCTCAATTTTATTCAAAATAAAACCAAAACACTTTTAATCAATAAGAAAATAAATAGCAATTTGCAAAAATACAATGCATTCAACTGGGAAAATGATAAGATAGATTATCTAGGAATAAGTATTAAGAATAAGTGTAATGAGACTATTAAATTTAACTTCACTAAACTGGTAGCTATAATTAGTGACTTGACTAAAAAGTGGAACAAAATGCTTTTCACCATGGAAAACAGACTTACTTTAATAAAAATTATTATTTTGCCC